>NW_024412453.1:5355319-5848466 GCF_014898765.1 Herpailurus yagouaroundi
CTCCTCTTCCTCCTTCTCCTCCTCTTCCTCTTCCTCCTTTTCCTTCACATTTTTAAGTTAAAAAATAATTTTAGAGAGTGTGAGTAGGGGAGAGGGACAAAGAGAGGGAGAGGGAGGGAGAGGGGGAGGGAGGGAGGGAGAGAGAGAGAAAATGAATGAATGAATGAATGAATCCCAAGCAGGCTCCACGCTCAATGTGGAGTCTGACACAGGGTTCAATTCCACACACTGGGATCGTGACCTGAGCCAGAATCAAGAGTTGGACACTCAACTGACTGAGCTGCCCAGGCCCTCCTCTCCTTTCCATTCTTTAATGAGAGTGCACATTACCTCAATCAGAGTCCAGAAAGCCTGAGGTTAGCGAGGCATGTGTGTTGGGGAGGAATCTTGATTTTCAGTTTTCTTCCCTTTCTTCCATCCTACAATTTCTGCCTCCTTATTTTTGGTAGCAACTGTCCTATTCCTCCAACAGCATTTTTTTTTTATGTACAAAATGCTTTATAAGCATGGTATAATTATCCATACTGATACGCTGTGCTGTAGAACTTTGGAGAACAGACAATATAAATTAAAAAGAGCTGGGAATTAACTTATCTGTTTTGAAGAGATGTGGAGGGTGTGTGTGTGGGGGGGGGTGTTGATTGTGGCTCAAAAATGGGTTCTAGCTGCTATCTTTATTGTTGGCTTAACTGATTGTACCTTGAGTTCTTTACCCTTCATTTCTTTTCTGAGTGACTTGGTAAATGGTGTATTTGACTCCACCCCAAATATATTTTCTCAAACATTTAAAATACATCTACATACTCACGTAGCTGGGTGATTTGGGAAACACCAAAAACCCAAAAGAATTCCAGTTTTACTGAAAATATTGAGACTTATGTACCCTCTGGCAAGGAAGGTGGTTGAAAATCTGAGTAATTCTTTTATATACTGAACTACTCCTGTTAGACTGAATACAAAGTTACATCTATAGTATGGTGATTAAGGGAATTGGGAATTGGCTTTGGAGTTAGAACTTTTTTTAAAAAGTTGATTTATTTTTGAGAGAGTGTGTGAATGGGGTAGGGGCAGAGATGGGGGTGGGGGTAGGATCTGAAGTGGGCTCCACACTGATAGCAGCAAGCCCCATGCAGGGCTTGAACTCAGGAGCATTCAAATCATGACCTGAGCTGAAGCTGGACACTCAACTGACTGAGCCACCCAGGCGCCCCTAGAGCTTGGTTTAATATTGGTCCTGCCACTTACAAGCTATCACTGTAGGAAAATTAGTTTTCTCAACAGTAAAATGGAGCAGTAACGCTGTTAGCCTACACTTAGCTTACATCATTCTTCAGACTTCAGAAAATGTCTTGGGGAAGCTTTCCCCAACATGATGCTCCCACCCTGAGTTTGGGTTAGAGACCCTTGTGATACACATTCAGAGAAGGGTTTTCCTTTTCCCAGAGGTCCAATTGTGATTTACATGGGTACTTGTTTATTATTATTTGGTTAAACTCACCCCATTGCCCTACCCCGCAATAGATTAAGTTTCATGAGGTAAGAGCCATCTATGTCTCTGTCCTTCACCACTGGATTCTCCATGCTTGGCTTCTGGTTGGCACTCAATATGTATTTAATGAAGGAGAGAAGGAAGGAAGGGAGGAAGGAACGAAGGGAGGGATGAAGAGAGGAAGGGAGGAAGCAAGGGAGAGAGGGAAGGAGGAAGGATTTCCCATAGGAGACTCACTGAGATCATGTATAGAAACCACAGTATCTGTTACATAGTAAGTACTGAATAAATGTAACCTCACACAAAGAAGAATGCCAAAAAAAAAAAAAAAAATACCACCCAAACCATACCAAACTTCTGAACAACCAGAGCACATATCATGAAAGAAATACAATGTTTATATGTTGTTGTCACCATTAAATGCTGATTTTTCAGGATGAGTCATGCTCCTGGAATAAGCAGCCATTGATTTCAGTTATTCCAAACAACAAAGGCTGAATTCTTGTTCATGTGACATTGTCAGTGAAAGTCCAGCTCACGGCTGCTCCCCACTCCCACGACTGCCTTGAAGCAATTAAGTACATAAACATAAATATGCTATACACGTCATTTCTACTCAGAGCCCATGGGGTCAGAGTTAGACCGCTCTGTCTTAGCCAGCTCTGGCTGCTACAACAAACTACCAAGTATAGACTCCGCGCCTTAAGCTGCAGATAGTTTTTTTCTAACAACCTGGAAAGCACAGACAGCACCGGATCCGCATGAAAAGTGGGGGAGATCCCTGGCTGGGCCACATAGGAATACTTTGGTTTCTAATTTGGAGGGACTAGAAAGAGGAGGAGCAAGAGTGAAAGGGGGTGGTCTTGGGATCTCCGGAGAGCCCCTTCACCCGCTAAGGTACTTATCTCAATGTGTTAACAGCGCCCGTGGCTGTACAGAGGCATCCTGGTTCATTGTCAGCCATTGGTAGAGCTGGGCCTCGGCTGGCTGTGATTCTCCCACAGCCGTGTTTCAGACATTTGCTGCGGAGCCTCAGCTTACAGATAAGAGTTCAAGAGAGGTCAGCAGACTTGCACCAGGTCACACAGTAGAACAGCGAGAGAACTCCAGACCCCTGACTCCTAGGTCTGCGTGTAAATCAAATTCTCTGTTTCCGTGGCTCTTAGTGCCTTTGGAGAAATGGCAGCCTAGGTCAGGGACAGAAGCCAGCTGGGAAGCCCCAGCAGGATCCCAAGGGGGCAGGGCTCTGGCTCTACCTTTTCCGTCCTGGCCGGGTGGACAGACCCAAGGCATTCAAGCATCAGAGGCCTCCGTGGACTATCTGATTCTCGCATTGCCATCCTGACAGTGAAGACAGAGGGAAGGTGGCCCTTTCTAGAACAGACTGGCCTGGGGGGGTTGAGCCCCTCAGAAGACCAGATCCGGAAGTGGCCTTTGCCTTGCTCTGCACTTTCTAGCCCAGAAACCAGGTGGCTGAGTCGGCCCTGCATGTGATGCAAGGCCCTGAAGCACGAGGATTTGCCAGACCCCAGCACATACCTGTCATCTTTCCTGATCTGAGAGAGACAGAGACAGGTAAATAGAGAGAAAGAGCAAGAAATAAAGAGAAGGAGACCCAGCTACAGAGAGAACCGAGCCACTGAGCTAGAGGTGCAAGACAGAGAGGTACACGGCAAGGGGGCGGGAGACTGGTGGACATAGAGACAGGGAGTGACAGGTGGGGAGAGGGAGAAACAGAAAAAGCCGAAGAGAGGAGAGAGAGTGGTGGATATGGACAGACTGGCTGGTTGGTGTTGTGGCGTCGCACGTGGTGACGTGGGATGGCAGGGGTGATATGCTGGTGACGTGATCATCCGTGTTTATGTATGAAGCCGTGAAGGGCCAGGGAGGCAGAAAGATGAGAAGCCAGGTGAGGCAGCAGGTGTTGGAGGGCGAAAGACTGGACACGCAGGGCGCCTTCTGGCACATTTGATTCTGTTGGTTACAACAGGAAGCAGAGATGTGGGCTTGGACCCCCACTGCACCCCCTCCTGCTCTCCCCACTCTGCCAGACAGCTGCCCCTACCAGGTCCTTGCCTCTGAGCCTTATTTATTGCTCCAAAATCTGGGGTTGGGAGGAATCCCTGCCAGGACGCTTGGGAGGAAGCTTCCGTGTAAATCCTGGACTTGGCCTCCAGCCATGGCCGCCGAACAGGATGATCAGTGGGAGAGCAGACCTTGATTTGTGCCACGGCAGCTTTTTAACACGTGGAGGGCGGTGTTTTAGCTGAAATTCTTTGCTGCTACCTAGAGCTTTAAGTCTTGGCTTTATTCCTTCCCACTGGAGAAATGCTTTTAAAAACCCACAAAAATTTCCTAATTCAACCCTGGCTATTTTAACCAGAGTTAAAAGAGCTCAGTAATAAAGCGGTTCCCGGTTATTAAGAATTGCAGAGGGGCGCCTGGGTGGCGCAGTCGGTTAAGCGTCCGACTTCAGCCAGGTCACGATCTCGCGGTCCGTGAGTTCGAGCCCCGCGTCGGGCTCTGGGCTGATGGCTCAGAGCCTGGAGCCTGCTTCAGGTTCTGTGTCTCCCTCTCTCTCTGCCCCTCCCCCGTTCATGCTCTGTCTCTCTCTGTCCCAAAAATAAATAAACGTTGAAAAAAAAATTAAAAAAAAAAAAAGAATTGCAGGGTTGGGAATGCAAGGATTACATCATCTGATCCTCACGCAATGTTATGAGGAAGGCACTGTAGTTTCCCCCTTTTACAGTTGGGGGAACCGAGGCTCAGGAAGGGGAAGAAATTTGCCGGGTCCCATGCCTGTATGCGCCAGAGCCTGACCTGTGTGGCCAAGTCTCCCAGTCACCGTGTCATCGTGCAAACCCCAACCCCGCTGTACAGATGAAGCATGGAGACTCATCAGGTCTGATAAGTCGCCCAAAGTCCCACTGACAGAAAGTTGCAGAATAAGGATGTGTCCTTAGTCCTCTTTGTCTTCTGCTCTTACCTCTTGTGCATTGGGTTGGAGCCTTTCAGAGGCAGAGATTCCCTCCAGATGTTGTGCTTCATGAAGTCAGGAAACTCAAAACTCCATAGAATGGTCTGTACACTTAAAAATCGGCAAGGTGGGGGAGGGGCGCCTGGCTGGCTTACTCTGTAGAGCATGCAACTCTTGATCTCGGGGTGGTAAGTTCAAACCCCACGTTGGGTGTAGAGCTTACTTTTAAAAATCGGTAAGATGGGGCACTTGGGTGGCTCAGTCAGTTAAGTGTCCAACTTCAGCTCAGGTCATGATCTCACGGCCTGTGGGTTTGAGCCCCATGTCAGGCTCTGTGCTGACAGCTCAGAGCCTGGAACCTGCTTTGGATTCTGTCTCTCTCTCTCTCTCTCTGCCCCTCCCCCCACATGCTCTGTATCTCTCTCTCTCTCTCTCTTTCTCTCTCTCTCTCTCTCAAAAATAAATAAACATTAAAACATTTTTAAAGGGCAATATGGTAAATTTTATGTTATGTGTGCCTTACTCCATTTAAAAAAATTTTTTAAAGGAAGGAAAAGCTCCAGTAGTCACCTTTTAGGAATGGATAATGCACCCTCATGGAGTTGTGCTATTTTTATGATGGAGTTTCTCCTAATACCTCCACTAACCTTTCTTTTCCTCCCTCTTGTGGCTTCTGCATGTTCCCGGCTTTTATTACTTTGTGTCTTCTATGGCCATGTGGCCTTGTGTTTCCTGCCTTCTCTGTGTGCCTTGTTCTTCTTCTACCTCATCCCCTCTCTTTATCTATCTATCTATCTATCTATCTATCTATCTATCTATCTATCATGTATCTATATCCCTATCTATCCATCTATCATCTATCTGTCTATGTATCTATCTACCATCTATCTAATTTCAAGTCAACCTTCCAAAGGCAGAAGATAATATTGGGCAGCATCTAAAATCTGGTTCCCTGGAAACAGGTCTCAGATGAAGGCTTGCCTTGCAGAGATTTTTTCGGGAGAGTGTTTAGGGTTAGCACCATGGAGGAGTGAGGACGATAGGACTAGACAGAGAAGTTGAGCCATCATGCAGTCTCAACAAAGGCCTCAGCTGATCCGATGGCACACTCTGGAGCTGGGATAAGTGTTCCCAGTTGTTCCCTTCAGGCAAGCAAGTTGAGTCTTTATACCTGAACACTGACCCATTGCTGGCTGTGGGGTAACCTTGGGGTGGGCGTGGTTAGGGCATGACCTTGGGCGAGGTGGCTCCCTTCCACTGAGGGATATTGCCAGAGAGTGAGTCAGCTGGGATCCATTAGCTAGCATCCCTCCCGGCAGCTGAGGGAATGAGAGCCTCCATCTTGAAGGAGAGATCTGGGTGGTGCCCCACAGCAGCCTCTACCAATTAGCCACTCTCCAGAATACAGCAGAAGGGCCACCTTGGCTGCTCCTTGTCTCCCTTGTTCCATTTTACAAAGCGCTATATTTGCCCAGGTGCTAATTCCTGGTCCCATCAGGTGTGACTGAGGCTTTGTGTCATATGACATGGAGTGGCAATCACGTGCAGGACCAGCCTGAGGCTTTGCTCAGAAGGGGCACAGCAAGGTCTTGAGGGACCCTGGCTGTTCGGCGTAGCCATAAGACGTCTCCAGTTTCTTAGAGTCCAGGAGGATTCCTGTAGTCCAACTTATTCCCACTATTTAAGGCGTGTTGACTCAGCTGTTACAAACAGAGATCTAAAGAGACTCTGAAGGTGGTGTCCAAATAGCATGATCATTCCCTCTCCGCTCCACAGTCAATGCCCCTTGGTGTCATCTGACCCTAAAGTCTGGCAATTGGACACTGAGGAAATGTCATAAGAGTGTAGGTCAGTCCGTACAGAGCCACAGCCCTGCCTGAACAAGGACATGCCATTTGTTGCTGGCCAGACTGCCATTTAGAATTCCCTAATTCCTCTGAAGTTTTCTTATGGACAGTTATTTTTCCTTCTGCTTTGTCAAGGTCTCTCTTTCTTCTCTAGCACTTTCTCTCCATGAAGTTAAAACAGAGGTGGAGACACACATATGCTACATAGTACCAATATAGCACCATCAGTCAAACCGCCCTCTCTCCCTGCTGCAGCTAAGATGTGGCAGGTCTCCATTCCTCTCCTTCCCCCCTAATTGATTTCCCAATTCAGCCTCCTGGGATGGTGCTTTGGCTGGCTTTCCAAGTTCAGCCTCTCAACCTTAATTTAATGCTTCTCGGGTGGTGAGAACTTATGCTTCCCACCTACTAGTTGGCATCTGGCTGATTTTCTCAGCCTGAGGAATTTAGTTTCCTTAATGTCGAACCTTTGTACATTGCCTTTGAGTTGTCAAAAGTGATGCCATCCCCAGTCCTGAAGAGAGACCTTTCGGACAGTGTTGGCATTTGGAGGGGTCCATTTGTGGCTCGTACCACGATTATCAGGCACAAGATTTGCTCTGTCGAACCCAGGAGTCAAAGGGCCCTGGCTGGGAGTAGCTGGTGAATGCTAAAAGCAGGCTGGGTGATTCAGAGTCTGCTTAGCTCTGCCAGTCAGCCTGGTGTGAGGTCTTGGAGTAAAATTTTCCCACCTTCTTTTTCCAAGATTGAGCCAGAGTCTATTCTTGGAGCAGATAGCTTTTCAGCAGTGAGTTGGCAAATGTTTATGATTGATTTTTCACACATCCTTCCTGGACAGGAGACAATTTTTGTTATAATTAAAATTTAAATACAGGGTTATGATAACCCAAAGCACCTTAGGAGGGCTGCCCCAGCAGAAGAGGGACTGAGCGACATGGTGGAACAAGTCTTCTGTGCATTATTTCTTAAGCTCTACTCTCTTTAACTGACATGGTTGGTCACTATGAATAACCCATATTACCTTCAGTAAGCCACATGTCTCAGTCCTCACCAGCTTATTGGCACAGATAAGGTGATTTCAAGATAAACATCCAGGTGATACAGGCATGTTGCCTTTGCTTCCTCCTGCTGGGCCTCCCCCGAGTCCCCCAGGGATGTCTCATGTGTATGAGAAACAGTCCCACCCAGGTTCTTTCATCCAAGTCTTTTCTTGAAACGTACCTCCAGCGGGCCCACTGAAGGCACCAACTTTCTGCTGGGGTCTTCTGTGACAAGTCTGGGCCCTCACCATGCTGCTGGGTGCTGGGCCCCTGGGGTTCTTGCACAAATGTGCCGTTGTCCCTGCAGTGCGCTGGAGTTGGGCCCCTCTGCTGCAATAAGGAGAACATCCCTCTGCCCAGACTTACACTGAACTTGGCCATCAGGCCCCCACAGCAGTTCTACTTATACCCAGAGCCTCTGAGACCAGCATCAGTTAATCTTCTCCCATCAAGGCTCAAGCCATCGAGATATAAACCAGGGTCACTTCTCATGTCTCCAAGCTCATGAGAACTTAACTAAAAGGATCATGGGACCTCTAGACTTTTCTTCCCTATGCTCAAGGCTTAGGGAAGGCCCTGCATTACTCTTGGAAAGGGGACAGCAACACAAGGAAAAGATGAACCAGCTGCTAAAAATCAGATTTCATGATTCATACTCAGGAACATCCATCAGTCAAGCTCTCCAAGCTGTTTTTCCAGTGATGTTGTATAAGCCACACGTGGTGGAGCGAATGGAGTTAGTTCATGCCAAATGAACCACAGCAAAAATGATGGCATCATGGACAATAATAAAATAATCAAGCAGCAGCAGATGGAAAGGAAGAATTACAGTTATACTGGGGAACTGTTAGCTACATAAATTGTTTCGGGTCTTAGCTGGTCAAAACCAAACCCCATTCCGCTAGCTGAAGAGTAGCGAGTACTATTCTTTTTTTTTTTTTTTTTTTTTTAAAGCCAGAAACACTAGCCATTCAATCCTGCTGTCCAGCAAAATGGTCCTTCTGGGAGCATGGGGGGCAGGGCAGCAATTTCGTAGTATCACCCTGCCCCCCACAGGCATCCAAGAGCCCTGTTGGTTCACTGACACCTAATAAATCAGAACCAGGGGGAATCAGATGAATTTTTCTTTTGCGTTTTAGTTTCTTTTATTAATGGAACCTTTTAGAAATCTGTTTATATTTTTTCCTTGCACAAAATCACAATTTTTCACACAAAGGGAGCAGATGGTACTGAAAGCTGGAGATTGGGCCGGAATGCATCTCCCATAACTGGCACTAACAGAGCCTTGTCTTGGATGTAAAAGAACTCAAATCTAATTGCGGGGTTGGCTTTTCCAATTCTGTATAACTATGTGTTTGTCTGTGTTTTTCCCCCCCTCAAACTTAATGCTTCTCCTTGAGCTCCTGTCAAATAGAAATATGGGTAGAGTTACAGAGACTGAGTTTTAAGACTGTAGTTTTTTTCTGGAATGGTGTCTCTAAGACCCTAAATGTCTCTGTAGCCCCCACTGAGTCCCTTGTTGAGGTGCCATATTTGGTGTCATGACCGCAGGTGACTGGGCAGAGGCTGGCACCTGAATTAAAGGCAGCCAACAAGGTGGCCTCATGTGAGCCTCCTGCCTCTATATAGGATTATGATTAATTAGCCCAATGAGAATCTCTTTCTGAAAGATTTGAATATGACACATGCTCAAAGGGAGTAGAATATAAGTTCATGTAACTTCTGTACTGATTTATGACCACTGCCTATCACAGTACATGATATGGCTACCCAATGAATATTTGATAACTAAATCAAATGCATGGACCCCTAACACAGAAGTGTTTTTTAAAAAATCAATCTGCACCCATCTCCCTATATTCTACTTTTTTCTCCTGCCTCCAAGGAGCTTGGTCCCCACCTCGCACTCCCAGCCTTTAATGATTAGCAGAGACAAAGTGTGAGCAGGGCAGGGGCAGAGAGAAAAGGAAACACAGAATCTGAAGCAGGCTCCAGGCTCTGAGCTGTCAGCACAGAGCCCCACAGGGGGTTTGAACTCATGAACCGTGAGATCATGGCCTGAGCCGAAGTCGGACACTTAACTGACAGCCATCCAGACGCCCCAATGATTATTTGAAATAGATTTTTTTAGGCCAGTTTTAGGTTTGCAGAAGATACAGAGATTCCCCATATACACCCTGCCCCAAACACGCACAGACTTCTCTACCATCAAAATTCCGCACTAGAGTGGGATGTTTATTATAATTGATAAACCTATATCAACACCTCATTATCACCCAAAGTCCATAGTTTGCATCAGAGTTCACTCTCAGGTCTGTAAATTCTATGCATTTTGACAAACATGCAGTGACATGTATTGCCATTAGAGTATCCTACACAATAGTTTCACCACCCTAAAAATCCTCTGTGCTTTACCGATTCATCCTTTCCTCCCCCAACTTCTGGCAACCACTTTTACTTCCCTTTTACTGTCTCCATAATTTTGCCTTTTCCAGAATGTCATATAGTTGGAATCCTAAAGAAGGTTGCCTTTTCAGATTGGCTTTTTTCATTTAGTAAAAGTGCATTTAAGATCCCTCCTTGTGTTTTCATGACTTGATAGCTCATTTCCTTTTAACACTGAATAATACTCCATTGTCTGGATGTACCACAGTTTATTTATCCATTCACCTACTAAAGGTCATGTTGGTTATTTCCAAGATTTGGCAATTATTTATAAAGCTACTGTAAACATTTATTGCAGGTTCTTGTGTGGACATAAGTTTTCAACTTCTTTGAGTAAATACCAAACAGTACGATTGCTGGATCGTATGGTAAGAGTGTGTTTGGTTTGGAAAGAAAATGCCAGGCTGTATTGCAAAGTGACTGTACCATTGTGCATTCTTGCCAGCGAAGAGTGGGAGTTACTATTGCATGACATCCTCGCCAGCATTTAGTGTTGGCATTGTTTTGAATTTTGGCCGTGTTAATAGGTTTGAAGTGGTATCTCATTATTTTTTTTCGTTTACAACATGATGTGGAATGGGTTTTCATGTGTATTTACTATCTATGTGTTTTCTTTGGTGAGATGTCTGTTCAGGTCTTCAGCCCATTTTTAAATCATTTTGTCTGATTCTTTTTGAGTCTTAGGAGTTCTTTGTATATTTTGGACAGTACCTTTTTATGAGATATGTGCGTTACAAATATTTTTCCCCAACCTGTGGCTTGTCTTCTTATTCTCTTGACTTTTCTTCCTTTTTATGACGTTTTGCTTTGACAGGCAGTAGGGTGTAGTGTTTAATATCCTAGAGGCCCCTGCCTGAGTTTCAGTCTTGGTTTTGCCAGTTGGTTGGGCAATTAATCATTCTGTTCTGACTCTCACTTTCCTTACCTGTGAAGTGGAGTTAATAATGCCACTCTGTAGAGATCTTCTGAGAAGTTGGAACTGCCCCAGTGTGTAGTTGGTTAGCACTGCGTAAATGGTAGTCATTATTATTGAGAATTTTTTGGTTTTGCATAATCTGGACTCAGTCACTAATTGGGTCTTGCCTTCCACTGTTCTCTCCTTCACTCACTCCATTAGAGTCACATGGTCTCCACACCCGCCTCAGGGTCTTTTTCTTTCTGTTTCCTCCCCCTCAGTGTTGCTTTCCCCAATATACTCTGTCATCTCCTTATTCAAGGTTTTTGTCCATCATAAGCAGAAGCAGTCTAAAGGCACTGGGGTTTCTTCTTTTTATAGAAGTTGAGTCCATTGCTGCTGCATGTCCCAGAGCAAGAGGGGTATGTGGAGAAGCAGTGGGGTGGGAAGGAGAGACTCCTAGAGACTGGGAGGGGAGGGATCTCCAGGTTTAGTGAACAGCAGGCACTGAACCCCACCCTTCTAGAGTATTCCTGGGAGGTGACAAGACCTCAGGGAGACTGAGTGCCCTTAGACTTCTAAGAATCCTCACTCTCCGCATGGAATCTGTGAACCACAGAACCCCTAGAACTGAAGGTGCTGCGGAGACTGAAGCAGATGGGACCTGGGCAGCAGGCAAGTGGGTTGTTGTTTGGGGAGACACTTTAGTACCCCCTGCAACCTGAAATTAGTTTCTCAGTATCAGCCTTGAGTAGCAGAGGCTAAACTTCCTGCCAGCTGACAGGGATAGGGGCTCAGAACCTGAGGGACATCGACTAGTGTCAATGCATAGCTATAGAATATAGAAAGTGATTTTTTTTTCCACTTCTGAGTCTGGATTTACCAACTATATGTAAAGTAAATCTATTCCCAAGTCCATCCCCGCCCATTGTAGTTTGAGAGAATCCAGTTACTGGTAAAGTTGCCTTTCAGACAACTTTTAGCCCTCTTTTTTCCTGTGTCTTCCCTCTGTTCCTGCCTCACCTATTCCTGTAATTCTTCAGGTGTCGGATGTAAGTTCCTTTCTCAGATTACTTTCTTTTTTCCCCCCTAAATGCAGGCTTAAAAATATGCAATATCAAGATGCAAATTTAAAAAATTCTATATTTTTCATCTTTCCCTAAAAATTGTTTTGCAAAAACAAGTTACGTGGGTTTTTTCCTTGTTAGGAAAGAGTGAAGAACAATACTATGCAATCTATTCTTGCACACGACCTGATTGTATAAAGTAGAATAGAATCTGTAATGTAAGTTGCAAATTATACCTCAAAGTACAGTGAAGTTACAAAATACGCTTTGGAAACAGCATGGCTTGGGTTTTATTTTGTCTTGCTTGTTTGTCTCAGACCACCCTTTTGAATTGTTCGCCTGCCTCGGACAAGGCTTGGTTGCTGTGGCATTCAGGTCACATTGGTTCAGAAAGTGGTAGTCATTACTGCTGGTCAACAGAAATTTCTGTTTCTCTCCACTATCGCACACATGATTGGAATACTTTTCCTGGCCTCTTGTGGCTGGGTGAGACCTGCTACGTCATCCTGACCAATGAGTGATGGGTGGAAGTAATGTTTGCCACTTCCAACAGAAGTGTTTGGTCCAAGACCCTCCAGGGATCTTACCCCTTCCCTGGCATGGCAGCTGACAATGTTGAAGATGATGGCTGCTCTGTCAGCCTACCCCAAATTTATTAAGATTAGCAGAGCCTCCCCAACCAAACCATGAGATGGATTTTGAGCAAGAAATTAAACTTTGGTTGTTTTAAGTGAGTGAGATCTGGGCATGTTTGTTATCATAGCCTCAACTAGCTTATCCTGACTGATATCCCCATCAGGCTCTCTAAAGACACTGTTGCCAAACTGTTGAAACCAAAAGAAACATTCAGAACATTGGAACTGGCATATCTTCACAGACAAAATATTTTGCCTTGGCAAACATGTCAAGAAGGAAGTGGATGCTGCTATTTTTAGAGCATGAAGCAAATGTACTGTTTTGGAGTGTTCAGACAGATAAACATGCTCCCAAAATCATGTTCAAAATGTTCTACACATTGCCTGATTGGAAACATTAACAAAATATAAAAGTTGACAATGTTTCCTCTTGTGTGTTGTGTGTGCACACACATGAGAACACACTCACACACACAAGTATACAATATAGCTAAGAATTGCTTTGCTGCAGGAAACAGAGCGTTTGATCAAATTCAGAAAGGTTAGAGTGACTGTTCAAGATCAAACTCTGGCATCATGGAGGCCACAAAAAGACCCAGTTCTTTGGGTTTTGTATCACCTGTTGTTGATCTGAGCCTTATAGAGTTTTGTAAAACCATGAAGAGCGTTTGCAGATTCTCTGTCATTATCACAGTTGATAGAATTTCCACAGAATTCGCTCTTCATTTCCTGTTGAATTTTCATTATCTTACCATCATCTGTTTTATCCCCTCATTTGTTTTTATTATATATTTTACCCTGCTGGGAAATGTTTGTCCAGTGTTAGGACATGCTTTTTAGCACTTGTATTTCTGCTATCTAATTTCAGGATTTCTATAAAGGATGATCTTAAGAGTTGAGTTGGAGGGAAGATTTGAACTAGAGTTACATTTCTACAAAGTAAGAAAATGCCAATTGTCCATATCAAGGGGCATCTGGGTGGCTCAGTCGGTTAAGTGTCTGACTTTGGCTCAGGTCACGATCTCATAGTTGGTGAGTTTAAGCCCCACGTCGGGTTCTGTGCTGACAGTTCAGAGCCTGGAGCCTGCTTTGGATTCTGTGTCTCCCTCTCTGTCTGTCCCTCTTCCACTCGCACTCTTTCTCTTACTGTCTCTTGAAAATAAATAAACATTAAAAAAAATTTTTTTAAAGGGATGGGGGTTGCAGATGGAGATTATGGGGACCAAAGTTCTCCCTGCTCCACAACCATGCCTGGGCACCATGACTTCATCCTGGAGAATCTTTATTCCAAAGACAGCGATTCCCCAGCTTTATTCTGTCTGTTCCTTTGAACAACACTGTCACAAGCTCGTTTTTATATTGTCACAATGAATGGAGAGAATAACAGATTTGGTATCAGATCAGTTAACTGTGAGACTTTGGATAAGTTACTTAGCTCCTTTGATGGAGAATAATGATAGATCTTTACTGAGTTATGATAAAAATTATGCAAGATCACATCTAGGAATGGCTCTTTTATGGTGAGGGCTCAAGAAACGCTTAATTCCATTCTTACAGTTAATGGGGGGAGGTTAAATGGGCAAGTTCTGAAGTCACACAGCTGGGTTCAAATCCCCATTTCTTCTTTTTTCCAATTGTGTTGAAACTTTTGGCAAGTCCCTTCTCTGAGTCTCCATTACCATGTCTGCAAATGAAAGGTAAGATGGGACCTGATATATTGCGGAGATTAAATGAGATAGTGCATATCCAGCCTTTGGTATGTTGCAAACACTAAAGAAATGGTAGTTTTCATCAGCTTCGTTATCAGATACAAGTTTCTCTTTTCATATCCAGTCTTGTATTTTCCAGTATAAGCCCACAAACCCTGATCTGAAACCCTTGAGGCCATGTGTGTTTTGGAATTTGGAATGCTATGGAAATTAGACTCATAATGTGATGTATATACCATACACCCCCCCCCATAAAGCACACACACACACACACGCCAGCAGTGTCTGCGATAACACTTCATGATCAGCTCATTACTGCAGTGAAATGTTTGCATGTTCATGCTAAGTAGGATGTGGGATAAATAAAGGATATAA
This sequence comes from Herpailurus yagouaroundi, assembly GCF_014898765.1. NCBI lineage: Eukaryota > Metazoa > Chordata > Mammalia > Carnivora > Felidae > Herpailurus > Herpailurus yagouaroundi. The sequence goes on from NW_024412453.1 coordinate 5,369,799, forward strand.
ATAACCCTATGTCAGCTCAAGTCCACTTTGGCTGCCAAATGAACTTGTGCCAAAGTGAATGAAAAAAATTTCTGGAACCTGAAACTTTTTTGGAATTCAGATACCTGTGTAGTCACTCTTGGTTTTTTTCCTCCCCTTCTGTGTTGTAAAGCTATTTCTATCACCTGTTTCTAGTCTAAGCTGTGCTTCTCTTACATTTCTGTGTTTTTATTTAATCCTTCAAGGCTTCCTTTGAACTCTCAGCCCTCCTGCCTTGACATCCTGTGTTTTCTTTCTCCCTCTTATCTCTGTCTCTATTCTTTCCCTCCTCTTGGATCGCTCCTCCTTTTTCTGGGGTTTGCACACTACTGGAGTAAAGCCCATTTTCACTTTCTTTGTTTCTTTTTTCTTTCTGGTACATTCTCTCTCATTCCCCCTTCCTCTCCTCTGCTGGGGACTTCAGTCTTGCTTCTGCGATGCCAGCTCTTCGCCTCTTTTCTTGTGTATCTATCCTCTTGTCTCTACCGTTTCCTCTCTGCCCCTTTCTTTGTTCATTGGTGGTTGCCCTTGGTTCCCACCCCAACTACCATACCATCATCCTTCTCCTTTAATTCCTTCGTCTCCTCTAGATATCATTCTTTGTCCACTCATTACTGTACAATGCCAATAATATCATTATGATAATTTATTGAGTTCTTACTGTGTACTAAGCACTTTACATGGATCGTTAAATTTCATCCTTATTGCAAACCATTAGGTGGGGACTCTCTTAATCCTCATATTTCAGATGAGAAAATTCGGGCTAAGAGATAAAGCGACTTGTTCAAGTAGTCAAGGAACAGAAATGGAATTCAAACCCCACTGCATTAAATCTTTGCATTTAATACTTGTTGCATTAAACTAATTCCAAAGCTCATGATTTCAATCACTATGCCTATATTTTCTGTATTACGGTGGATATTACCATCCAAGTTTCTTCATTTATCTTTTCTTTCTAGGTGCTTATAGTTTTTTAATGTGACTTACCTCTGCCTGCCTACTTCAGTATGCCATTTAACTTAGATGGTGTGTCCAGATTGGCCCCTTCCTATGCTTGATATCTTGGCCCTTATCTTTCCCTGGTGACACATTGGGATTTCATAACCCCAATACTTACTGGGACTTTAGGAACAGTCCCAATTTCAAATATTCCCATTCCCACAAGCCACTGAAATGTTTGGGAAATAGATGTTGGGCAACAGCAACAGCATTTGCTTTCGCTGTTACCTTCTATGTGCCTCAGAAGACACCATTCAAAGTCACATCTTGGCAAAACGGTTTCATATCATAGGCTTTGCAGCTATGTGTGAATCACTGAATCAATGATTACTATGTTAGTCAGGCGAGGCTCCACTGTGCTGCAGTAAAATAAACCCCGCATTTCTGGCTTAATACAACAAAGATGGGTGTCTCTTTCACATCACAGTCAGATGTGGTTCTGGTGGCTCTTTGTTACTTCTTGAACAGTGACTCAGAGGTCTGGGGAACTTGGGTCTTGCAACTCCACCATCTATCTCAACGTTCTTTACTTCCAGCCACTTGGGTGGGGGAGCGGATATGGCATATTCATGGACTATTACGCCCCAGACCAGTCATCGTCAACCTCATTTTTCAGATGAGGAGACATGTTCATTGCCAAGGCTTTCTACCCTAGTAAGTGGTAGATTCCAGACTAACATCACAGCTCTGACTATTGATTCCACTACATTTTTTTCTAACTAGAAATATTTCATCTATGCTTATGTTTCCTGTCTAGATTCACTTAGTCTCAGTAAGCTATTAGAGTTGCGCTTCTTTTTTCTTGGTAATTTCAACAGAGGTTCCAGGGAGATACCCCTCCCCTCCCCCCCCCCCCGCCCCCCCCGCCCATTGGTTGTGCTTGGGCCACATGTCCATCTTCAAACCAATTGCCGTAAGCCAGACAATGTGATCTTCTTTTTTCCTTTTTTTTTTTTTTCCAACGTTTTATTTATTTTTGGGACAGAGAGAGACACAGCATGAACGGGGGAAGGGCAGAGAGAGAGGGAGACACAGAATCGGAAACAGGCTCCAGGCTCTGAGCCATCAGCCCAGAGCCCGACGCGGGGCCCGAACTCACGGACCGCGAGATCGTGACCTGGCTGAAGTCGGACGCCCAACCGACTGCGCCACCCAGGCGCCCCGACAATGTGATCTTCTGATGGGTCAGATCTGTGTCCTGTATCTAACTCTAGCGTGGAGAAAATAGAAAAAGAGGGCATCTTCACCACTGCAGTATGTAGTGGGAACCATGGGGAACTATTTCCCTAAATAAATCCAGAATGCTATTACTGAAAGAAAAGGCAATAGATATCAGGCAGGCAAATCAAGGTAAGATCCAGCTAGCTGAACACCTGAATGGAGAAGGAAATATAAGACAGAATTAGTGACTAGAGAAATGAGTTAATGGGCACATGACACAGACCTGACCAGTCGGAACTCTGCATTGTCTGGGCCATCGTTACTGGTCTGAGGATTAGCAGGTGGTCCAGGCCCAACCAATGAGAGCCCTCCCTGGAGTAAATGAACAAATGATGCCTCTTTGGTGAAGGATGAGGGAATCGTTGCAAATGATGAAAAGTGAATTTAGGACAAGTTGACAGTCCAATGAAGATAAATTTTGCACATTGCATAGTTTTGCAACGGGGTTCATCTTGCTTGGGGTGTATTTTCAAGGACCCAGAACCTTTCTGGTGCAGAAATGATCCCTGTCTCCCTCTCCGCATTTGATTTCTGTCAATCCCATTGGAGTGGAACAGCCTTAGGCTGTAGCCAGCTTACCCCCACTCAAGGAATTCCATGAAGAGAAGGTGGTCCCTTCTTCCCCCTCAATGTTTACCCCTTTCCTTCAATTTCCATGGACCTCATTCTCCTCCTTAGAAAATGCTTTCCCATCAATGAGGCTGAAAAACAGCCAGGAGGCCCATCAGTACTCACTTCCGTGGGCAAAGTGACTTGTGCAGTGCTAGGCCTGAAGTTCGTTTATCTCTCCCTGAGTCAACGAGATTTTGACTATAGGCCTTTCTGCTATGTTCCTCCAGAGAGAGGTAAACTGCCTTTAAGTAATTGCTGAAGAAGGCATAAACCAGGGAAATTTGATTTGAGTATGCAATTTGAATCGGGAAATGCTCGTATAAATAACCGAAGCAGCTGAATGCGGCAGGTTTGTGCTCTATAGATTTTTTTTTTTTTTTTTTTTTTTTTTTTGGACTCAGGGTCTTCAGAATAGAAGTTTTGCTGCAGCAGCTTAAACTATCCCAGGCCTTTTTGGTCTGATCTTGTGCTAGTTTGGCATCATTAACCGCCAGTCTGGAGTTTGGTAAGTTGATGTTGCCTAATTAACCTATATGATTGGAAGGAGGGAGTGGAAATTCTTGAACCCACAAGCAGTGCTATAATCGGGAGCAGTGACACAGTCTTAAAAACCAAAACAAAACAATTTTGAACTAGGAAAGAGTTTGGATTTATCTAGCACAACTTCACCAGTGAGGGAATTAGGAGCCAGAAACGGTAAATCACTTGCTAGTGGTCACTGAGACTTTGGAAATTACATGGTCACCTTTTCCTGCAGCAACAAACAACCCCACATCCCAGAGGTGTGAGTGTTCAGCTTATATTACATCAGAGCTGCAGGTTACCCAGGATTCTCCTGAGCTGTCCTGACCTGGCCTTATTCCACATGTCTTCTCAGGGAACAGCCACCTTCTGGGGCATGTGATTCTCATGGTGGGCAAAGCTCAAGACCAAACCACAGGAGCGTGTTTATACCTCCCTTTGGAGATAGCTACTCCCTTTGGAGTGTCACATCTGCTCACATTCTATTGATCAAAACACAGGCCACCAAGCCCAAGGACAACAGGGTGGCAATGATACTCTACCTTGTGGGAAGCATGGCAAGAGAGAGCAGGATACAAATAATAGTGGATAGGGGCACCTGAATGACTCAGTCAGTTGCGCATCCAACTTCGGCTCAGGTCATGGTCTTGCAGTTCGTGGGTTCAAGCCCCGCGTCAGGCTTTGCACTGATGGTGCAGAGGCAGCTTTGAATTCTCTCTCTCCCTCGCTCTGCCGTTCCCCCACTTCCACTCTTTCTCTCTCTCAAAAACAAATATTAAAAAAATAATGATAAAATACCAGCAGATCATTGTGGATAAATAATGCAATCCACCACCAGAAATCCTTGTAGTGTAGGAAGTCCTTGCAGTGATGAAAGTCCAAGAAGAAATGTGAAAACTGAGGGGCACTTGGGTGTCTCAGTTGGTTAAGCGTCTGACTCTTGATCTCAGCTGGGGTCATGATCTCATGGTTTGTGGGACCAAACCCCGCACCAGGCTCTGCACTGATAGCACAGAACCTATGTCAGATTCTCTTGCTCCCTCTCTCTCTGCCCCTCCCCTGCTCACACTCTGTCTCAAAATTAAACATTTTTAAAAAATGTGAAAATGAGAAAGTCTACTGAAAGTTTACTGAATCCACATATTCTTTTGATGATGCTACCTATTTTGATTAATCTCTAGATTTGCCCTGTGACATAAACTTACTGAGTGTTACCCCCAGATTCCTTCTTCGTGTCTACTCATCTCATCTAATGATCACCCAAATTCTTATTTCTACTTCCTAAATATGCCTCAAAAGTCTAGTCTTTCTTCCCATGCTTCATTTCTCAGGTCACCTGCTTTTGTATTTCTTTGTTTGTTTGTTTTTCCAATCCGAGTGCTGCACTGTGGCCAGAGGAACCCTATTCGTATCATATCTAGGTCACCCCCTTGCCTAACGTCCTCCCACAGATATAAGGATAGAATGCTATATACTTCTTCTGGCGTACCAAATGTGTCAGAATGGTGCAGCCTCTGCACCATTGAGTTCTTGACACTACCCAGCCTTGTGTCCAACATTTATTTATCTAAGATTGACCAGCCAGTTTGCAGATTAACCAGATTAACAAGGAGGCAGGACTCAAGACCTGCTCATGCCTCCACTGGGACTTGCTATGTAGGCAAGAGCTAAGTAAGGACTAACGGCTGGTTCCCAGGGGGTAGGGGGGCAGAACCCAGCCTGGATCACAGATGCTCTGTTTACAGAACATCCTTCCATAAGGCTTATCCTTCCATAAGGCTCAGCAACATAATGGACTCCTTGCTTCCCAACACCATGGGACCAGTAAATAAGGCTCATCACTTGCCACTACGTAAGCCCCATTGGGCAGTCCCGGGACTCTGTCATGTTTTAAGTAAGGATCACCTACTCTCAGATATTGGAGAGTTGACTCTCGTTTTGTTTTGATTGTGATTTGGGGTTATTCCGACCATCTTGCCTCCATCACCCTATGAATGAGGTGGTGATTGTGCTTGGAATTAGCTGGAAATTTCACTCTCTGGAAGTGACTGTGCATTTGCTCCTGTTCAGTAGTTCTTTGTGGCTGTGATGCATTTTACCTCCCAATTTTTCAGTCCTCTACCCTTCAGCCTGCTCATGCTTTTCTGCCTTTGTTGATCTAGAAAACTCCTGTCAATATTTTGAACCTAGTTCACAGCACATCTCCGTTGAAAGCTCCATCCTCCCCGGAGAATTATTTGTGTCCTCCCCTAAGCTCTTATACTGCCTTGCACATGGCCACCTTCATTCATTGAGCCAATTAATAGTTGTTAAGAGTTTAGTCATTTGAGCCTCCCACTCGTGATTTTGGCTCAGGTCATGACCTCACAGTCATGAGATTGAGTCCTCTGTCAGGCTCCGCACTGGACATGGAACCTGTTTGAGATTCTCTCTCTCCATATCTCTATCTCGCTGTCCTTCCACTGCTCTCTCTCTCTCTCTAAAAAACCCAAATATATAGTTGTGAAGGGTGTACTATGTGCCAGGCACTGTGCCAGGCACTGGGAGTACAATTGTGCATGAGTAGACAAAGTCCCTGCTGTCAGGATACCCACTGACTAGTGGGAATACGATGTCCAACGAACCAGTAAATGCGCCAGATGGTTGTCAATGGAGAGAGTGCTGAGCAGCAAATAAATATGGTGATGAGCTAAAAAGAACCAGGGGAAGCCACTCAGTGAAGCCAGGAAAAACCTTTTTGAGGAAGTAATATTTCAACAGAGGCCTGAAAGGTGAGAAAGAACAAGGCTAGGAAATGGATGGAGGAAGAGCAGGTGCAGAAGGCAGTAGCAAGGACAAAAGGCCAGAGGCAAGAGAGGGCTTGATGGGCCTTGAGTGTTGACAGCAATCAGGAGATTGGGTGGGACAGACCACGTGGGAGCTTGTCAGCCCTAACAGGGATTCTGGGTTCCAGTCTAAAAGCAACAGGAAGACTTGGAAGGGTTTTACACAGAGGAATTGCATGATGTGATTCACCACTTTAAAGTGTTTTTTATTTTTATTTAAAAAAAATTTTTTTTTCAACGTTTATTTATTTTTGGGACAGAGAGAGACAGAGCATGAACGGGCGAGGGGCAGAGAGAGAGGGAGACACAGAATCGGAAACAGGCTCCAGGCTCTGAGCCATCAGCCCAGAGCCTGACGCGGGGCTCGAACTCCCGGACCGCGAGATCGTGACCTGGCTGAAGTCGGATGCTTAACCGACTGCGCCACCCAGGCGCCCCTAAAGTGTTTTTTAAATTAATCAATTATTTAATTACATCCAAGTTAGTTAGCATATAGTGCAATAATGATTTCAGGAGTAGATTCCTTTGCCCCTTACCCATTTAGCCCACCCCCCCTCCCACAATCCCTCCAGCAACCTTCTGTTTGTTCTCCATATTTAAGAGTCTTTTATGTTTTGTCCTGCTCCTTGTTTTTATATTGTTTTTGCTTCCCTTCCCTTATGTTCATCTGTTTTGTCTCTTAAATTCCTCATATGAGTGAAGTCATATGATATTTGTCTTTTTCTGACTAATTTCACTTAGCATAATACCCTCTAGTTCCATCCCTGTAGTTGCAAATGGCAAGATTTCATTCTTTTTGATTGCCGAGTAATACTCCATTGTGTGTGTGTGTGTGTATGTATATGTATATATATACGTATGCATATATACGTAAATACATATACATGTACATATATATATACACATATGCATACATACACATATATATGTACATATATACGTATGTATATATACGTATATATATATATGTATATATATACGTATATATATATATACATACATATACATATATATGAAGCACATTTGAATCTCAACTCAGTCCCCTGGTAACTGTGAGATTTTAACTCTCTAGGGGATTTGTTTGGGTTACTCAAATGGAACACAGAATTTTTTAAATTGGTTTTCAGGATCATTATATAACACATAATGAATCTGCCTGCCATGTACATATATATAGATAGATAGATAGATAGATAGATATACACACACACACACACCACATCTTCTTTATCCATATTCATCCATCAATGGACATTTAGGCTCTTTCCATACTTTGGCGATAAAGGTTTTTTTTAATGTTTATTTTTGAGAGAGAGAGAGACAGAGAGAGTGTAAGTGGGGGAGGACAGAAAGAGAGGGAGACACAGTATCTGAAGCAGGCTCCAGGCTCTGAGCTGTCAGCACAGAACCCGATGTGGGGCTCGAACTCATGGACTGAAAGATACTGACCTGAGCCAAAGTCGGAGGCTTAACTGACTGAGCCACTCTGGTGCCCTCTGATTCACCATTTTAAAACATTACCTGGGTTGCAATGGGAAGCAGGCATAGACAAAAAATAAACACACACACACACACACACACACACACACACACACACACACTCTTTTTTTTTTCTTAAGAGTTGCTCTTACCAAGCCGGTGCCTTGCCCCTGGATAGTGACCATGTGCCTACAAAGGCGTGGAGAGCATCAAGAGCTATTCTGGTGACAGAACCAACAGAATGGGTCTAATAGAAGGAGACGACTCACAGATTACTCCCTAGTGTTTGTCATGAGCAATCAGACAGATGGAGAGGCTTTACTGAGGTATGGAAGATAGGAGAGAAGTATGGCATTGGATAAGACTAGAACTCCGTTGGAGACCTCTAATAAGTTGGAGACTCCTATTACTGGGCCAAGCTGTCTGTCTTCTGCCAGACCGTGGTGTCTCTCCAGTGTTGAGCTCAGTGCTTGACACGTAGCGGGTGCTCAAAAAGTATTTGTTGAATGGGGAGTCTAAATGAAATGCTTAAAAGCTACAGATGACTAATGGCTTCTAGAACAACAGACGATCCAAAGTCTGTAGCAGTGGCTAATTAAACCATTCCCATCTGATGTCCAAAATATTGTATGCTAGAGCCCCCCCCCTTCTCTCCCCATTAATTGAACAGGCCCTGTCTTTTTTGCTCTTGTAGTCCATTGTTCTTCAAATGTAATTAGCCCTTGTGTTTTGACAGTAAACGAGACTCCCCGTACTTTGATAAATGGCTTGTTTCTGGGAAAAGAGTATTTGTGAATACAAAACCCGGTCTCCCCACCCAACCCCCTTTTCTCCCACCTCTTTCTCTTCCTCCTACGTCAGGCTGCCCTTGGGCTACACCATCACCTTCAGTAGGGCCATGTTTCTTAGGAAAAGATAACACAGGAATAACAGTTATTTCTGAACACCGATTACATGGCAGGCAGATTCATTATGTGTTATATAATGATCCTGAAAAGCAATTAAAAAAAATTCTGTGTTCCATTTGAGTAAACCAAACAAATCTCCTAGAGAGTTAAAATCTCAGTTACCAGGGAACTGAGTTGAGATTCAAATGTGCTCAGGTTTTCTCTGATCTCAAAGCCCGTGTCCTTTCTGTGATTCTGTGTCTCCTTTAGACCATAAGTAGCTGGACCTTTATTGAAGAGTTTCTTTATAGTTCAATTGGTTTTGTTTTGTTTTTTTAAATAGTTTAGGTAGATATAATTCATGGGCTATCCACTTAGCCCATTTGAAGTATATGCTTCAATGTACCTCACTTATTAATGGAACAAATAGTATCAGCTCTCACTCTTAGCAAGGGATAACACTCTTGAGATTGCTTCAAGTGTGTTATCTCCTATGATTTATTCTGGTCTTCTCATCAACCCTCTGGTGCAGGGTGGGGGGAGGGGCAGGAATTATCAGCTGTATCTTACAGGTGAAGAAACTAAAAATGCCACACACAGTATGTGGTCAGCAGATCTGATTGATGAATCTGACCACAAAGTGTACTCCCTTCGACTTTACACAATATGTTGTTGAACAGCTCCGTGGCTCTTCTCAATTGATAAAGATTATTTTTTCATGTCCATGATCTCATTTGGTCCCTACACCAAGACTGGTTAACTGAGATGTTTTAGAACAATCTGAAAGATCTTCTAAACCAATTCAAATGGTTTCCCTCATCCAGACCCAGGGAGGGGTACTGAATGTCTCAAAACTGTCTGTAGTGACCTCACATACATTAGGATTGTCACTATCAAAAGAAAAGAGAATAACAAGTGTTGAGGATACAGAAAAATTGGAACCCTTGAGCACTGTTGGTGGGAATGTAAAATAGTGCAGCCATTATCAAAAACAGTATGGAATATCCTCAGAAAATTAAAAATAGAATCACCACATGATCAAGCAATTCCATCTCTGAGTATATACCCAAAAGAATTCAAAGCAGAATCTTGACTTTTTTAGATTCCGCATGTAAGTTACATCATACAGTATTTGCTTTTCTGTGTTTGGCTTATTTTTACTCAGCATAATATCCAGGAGGTTCATCTCTGTTGTTGCAAATGGCAAGATTTTCTTCTTTTTTCTTCCAGTATATACATTTACCACATTTTCTTGGAACCTAAAAGAGTCAAACTCATAGCACCAGAGAGTAGAATGGTGGTTTCCAGGGATTGAGGGTTAGGGAGATATTGCTCAAAGGGTACAGACTTTCAGTCAGAAGATGAATACGTTTTGGAGATATGATTTACAGCATGGTGATTATAATTATTAATATTATATAATTTTAATTTGTTAAGAGAGTAGGTCTTAAATGTTCTCACCACACACACAAAAGCTAACTGTGTGAGGTGATGGATGTGTTAATTAATTTGATTATGATTGTAATTTTACAATGTATATGTATATTACATGATCACATTGTATGCCCTAAACAATTTTTTTTATTATTTTTTTAAATTTAATTTAATTAAAAAATTTTTACATCCAAAATAGTTAGCATATAGTGCAACAATAATTTCAGGAATAGATTCCTTAGTGCCATTTACCCATTTAGCCCATCCCACCTCCCACAACCCCTCCAGTAACCCTCAGTTTGTTCTCCATATTTGAGTCTCTTCTGTTTTGTCCCCCTCCCTGTTTTTATATTATTTTTGCTTCCCTTCCCTTATGTTCATCTGTTTTGTCTCTTAAAGTCCCCTATGAGTGAAGTCATATGTTTTTTGTCTTCCTCTGACTAATTTCACTTAGCATAATACCCTCTAGTTCCATCCCCGTAGTTGCAAATGGCAAGATTTCATTCTTTTTGATTGCCGAGTAATACTCCATTGTATATATATACCACATTTTCTTTATTCATTCATCCATTGAGGGACATTTGGGCTCTTTCCATACTTTGGCTATTGTTGATAGTGCTGCTATAAACATGGGGGTGCACGTGTCCCTTAGAAACAGCACGCCTGTATCCCTTGGATAAATGCCTAGTAGTGCAATTGCTGGGCCGTAGGGTAGTTCTATTGTTAGTTTTTTGAGGAGCCTCCATACTATTTTCCAGAGTGGCTGCACCAGCTTGCATTCCCAGAAACATATACAATTTTTATTTGTCAATTTTACCTTAATAAAGAATAATATGAAAAAAAAAACCAAACTCATAAAAAAGCACCAAGATCCAAAAAAAAAAAAAAAAAAGTGCGTCATCTTGAAGAGTTATTTGCACATCCATGTTCATTGCACTAATAGTGACAATAGTAAATAAGTGGAACCAAGACAAATGTCCATCAATAAATGATGGATAAAGAAAATGTGGTAGGGGCACCTGGGTGGCTCAGTTGGTTAAGCCTCCGTCTTCGCTCAGGTGATGATCTCATGGTTTGTGGATTCAAGCCCCATGTCGGACTCTGTACTGACAGCTCATAGCCTGGAGACTTCTTCAGATTCTGTCTCCATCTCTCTCTGCCCCTCCCCTATTCATGTTCTCTCTCTCTCTCTCTCTCTCAAAAATTAAACGTTTAAAAAAATTTAAAGAAAGTGGGTGTGTGTAGGTGTGTGTGGGTGTGTGTAGAGTGGAATATTGTTCTGCCATAAAAAAGAATCACATGCTATAACATGGATGAAGCTGGAGAACATTATGCCAAGTGAAATAAGCCATCCACAAAAGGGCAAACACAGCATCATTCCACTCATATGAAGTGTCTAAAGTAGTCAGAATCATAGAAACAGGAAATAGAAAGGTGGTTGCCAAGACCTGGGGAGAAGAGGAATTCGTGTGAGTGGGTATAGCATTTCAATTTTGCAAGATGAAAAGGTTTGAGAGATCTGTTGTGCAACAACATGAATACATAGGGCACTACTGAACTGTACCCTTAAAAATGGTTAAAAAGGTAAATTTAATGTTATGTGTCTTTTACCAGGGTGAAAAAAAAAAAACACTGGCTAAGGTGGACTTAGAACTTGAACCTGTTGTCTCTAGGATCCAACAAGGTCAAGTCTGAGAGAGAGTGTGTCTGCCTTCTTTTGGCCAGGGCTGTATCTTTGTCTCACGCTGGGCATATTTTCTTTGCTGTAGCAACCTTAAGAAGTAAATCGATGCTTCTGACAGATCTCAGGGAGAATCAGATGAGCTGGGTGGACCCAGCAGAGAGTTGTCTATTCCAAATGCTTTAATCTCCCTTAGGATGGAGGTTCCAAATGGCACTATGGGGTAACCAGAGTGGCAATATTAGTCCTATACGGAGAAACCAAGACTCAACATAATGAATGGAGAGTTGAAGATCACTTAGGCTATCAGTGATGGAGAGGAGACTAGATCCCAGGAATTCCACTGCTGGGTCCCATGTTAGTAAAGTGGGTACTGTAGCACATTTTTAAGTTTAGAACCCAAGAAAGAGGTGGAAAACTTGGATGTTTTCTTATTTTTATTATTTACTCTAAAGAACTTTGTAGAACACTGAAGAGCATAGTTCCACTGAGTTGTCCAGCCCTGACCCCTGATTCCAGTGTTGATTAGTGACCTCAAACTTAGCCTCCCTTGCAGGCTGCTAAACCACCGGATGTATAAGACACACACTTCTTCTGGGCCTTAGGGCCCTTTGAGCCTACTCCTTCCAGCAGTAGATTTTCCCTTTTCATGCTTGAACTCCAGAGGCCCCCAAGGGCTTCTGCCTTAATTAAAATTTAAATTCACAAATCATTTCTTAAACCGTCTCGCAGGCAGCCAAATAATCATGATCATTAGCGGGTGGTCGGAGTTGCTTTTGCTTTAATGCTTTTTGAAACACTGGCTTAGTCCCGTTACTGATATTTTCTACCACCTCTCTTGCCACAAACCCGGCCCAGAGAACACTGCTCTACTACCTGTGCTTTCTGTTGTAATACAGAGGTCCACGTTCCCAGTTTGGAGTGCACCTGTGCACCCAGGGGGCCCATCCTACTTCCTGTCCCTATTCCTGTATCCCACAGCTTGCTTGTGCCCTGGAGGCATGGCTTGGGGGTCATTCTTCATTTGGGAACCAGTGAATGAGCAGGGAAGGTCTTGAAGCACAGGCAGAGTGAAGACCCATCACAAGGTTGGGCAGGTTTCCGCTGAGCCTCTCTGGGCCTTCCCATTGGGGTGAGTTCTTGAGCTGGGGCCACTGCTCCTGGAAACTCACAGGTGCCCTTCCCCACAGTCCTTCCCCTAGCCCATGGTTTCTCAACCTTGGTGTTACTGACATTTTGTACTGGATAGTTCTTTGTTGTGGGGGCCATCCTGTGCATCGTAGGATGTCTGGCAACATCTTTGTCTTCTACCTAGTAGAGGCCAGTAGCAAGCCCCAGTTTTGATGACACAAAGTATCTTGACACATGGTCAAATGTCCCTTGGGGGCAAAGTTGTCCAGATGAGAACCACTGCCTATACATTGGCCTTCCTAGGGCCAATCCCCTAGATTGAGATTTCCTTTCTCCTTTTCTTTTCTCTGTAGTTCTTCCTCTGTATCTCTAGACATTGTTTAAGGCTATTCAATGCAAAAAAGCTCATTATACTGCTTTCCCCCTGCAACAGGGATTTAGATCCTAAAAGGAAGGGCTCAGACCTTGGAAACCCCAAAGAACCTGTTTATTCTTCATGTAGGGTGGGGCTGATGGTATATGAAATGTCAGATCCCTGTCTTCCCTTCTGGAAAATGCCACTACTACACAGCAATGAGGATGGTCAGCTGGGAGCTCTGCCCAGGGCTATCGGTCTCTAGAGTCTATAACCACCCTGCTTCCCTGCCTCCTACTTGGGTTCACTGCACCTTGGTGGTGATGTGGTGGAGGCTGTGGGCCTATTTCATTAACTAGCTATGTCTCTTTGGGTTTGCCACTTCTCCTCATGGCCTGGTAAAGCTAAAGGGATGAGTTAGATAATCTCTACCATTATTTTCAGCTCTAATGATTAGTATGCCTTGTCTTCCAGGCCCCAAAGCAGAGAGTCATTGCTGTGTGGAGGTAGTCATCCATCCAACAAACATGTCTTGAGCTGTTCATGGGCTCCAGGCCCAGTACTGGGTAATGGTCTCTAAAGATGAAGAGAGAGAGGTCTCTGTAGCTGAGGATCTCCTAGTCTGGAGATAGAAATAGACAGGTCCATTGGTACAATGAGTTACTGTTCCTAAAGTAAAGGGTACAAGCAAGGTTTGAAAAGCTAGCAATGATTCCAGTGGGTGAGACCTGGAGGCTTCTTTCCTCGTAGGTACCATTCAGGCTTAGCTGGGACTGTTTACTACAATGCCTACATGTAGTCTCTCCCAATGGCTTGGGCTTCCTTTAAGCATGGCAGCCTCAGGGTGGTCAGACTTCTTTCATGGTGGCTTATGGCTCCAAGAGTGAGTGGAAGCTTCATGGCTCTTGATGACATAGCTTTGGAAGTCACATAGTGTCCCTTCTGCCATAATTTATAAGTTGAGACGGTTATGAGCCCATTCAGATTCAAGGAGAGGGCTCACAGACCCTACCTCATGATGGCAGGGTGTCAAAACTTTCTCAGCCATATTTTAAAACCACCATACTATCCTTATTCCAATGTTCAGAGATCTGAATTCCTCCAACTGTTTAGTAGAGAATCCCACCTTGAAAAATCTCTCCAGGTGTATTTACACCAAAAGCCTACTTCAATTAATCAATTCTAATGCTCCAATTACTCAGCTTATATTTTCAGACACTCTAATAAGCACCACAAATGAATAGGAATTAAACTGACGGTACATCACCCTCCACTATTAGAAAGACCATACTTGATTTCCCAAGCAGCCTTCACCTTTGTGAAACAAACTTCCTTGCCTCACTTCTGTTTAGCAAAGGGAAATGTTTCCCTGGGGCTGAGGTGAGGTCAGAGCAGGTGGGAGCACTCTTAAGAACACTGTAGCAATCATAATAAAGGCAAGTTTTATGTGAAGACTGGAGCCTTTCTGATATGTGCCCTTTTCATGTTGGGAAAGACCTGGGTTCTTATTTGAGGTTTGGTGGTTAACAACCAGGCCTCAGTTGACTCATCTGTAGAGTAAGGGCTTGACACTTTCTAAGGACTCTTCCAGCTCTAAAAATGTCTGCAATTGTAGGAATATTTGCCAAGGGCAATTTTCTAACATCAATACTCAGAGGGAGCACCCATGTAATAATCACATTCATATGAATAAGTTGCCTTGAAGAAATACTGCCTCACCCCTGGTAATCAGAACTTTTCCTCTGCATTTACATAAATACGCACATACATTTTTATATAAGTGGTATATTACTATAGATTTTCTTCTACAATTTCCTTCCCCCCAACCAGTATTATATACACTGAAAAACTTCCACATTAGTACATAAAATTAAGCTTAATTCTTTTCTACTACTCCATAATAGTCCACTGTATGGATATGCCATCAGTCATTTATGTATGCTCTCTTTAATGTAAATGTAGATTCCTTCTATTATTTTGTCTTTATTAACAATGCTACAATGAACAACCATGGATATTACTTTCTCATTTGCAGGTATATCTATAGAATAATTTTCTCGAAGCAAATTTACCGGATCCAGGGTTATGCGCTTTTGTAAATTTGATCAATATTGACATATTTCTTGTCATGGAGATTATACCAATTAATTCTTCCATCAATAATATATGAAAGAGCTTTTCTCCTTCACATAGAATATGATCAAACATTATAATTCTTGCCAATTCTGGTAAGGTGGAAATGGCATCAGATTGTCATTTAAAGTGGGTGTTCGTCTTTGGTGAGGAAGCAAACACCTTTTATAGGTAAGAGTCCTTCGTCTTTCTTTTTCTCAGAAATGCTCCTTATAGACTCTGGAAGGAGACTCACTTAAAACATATTTAACAGATATCATTAAATTTGTCTAATGGACCCACTAAATGGCATTGCTTTGGCCTGCTCTTTATACCAGGGTCCAAAGCCATCTATAAGCCCTTAGGCAGATGGTGACATCCCCACTCTAGCAATTCATTCCTTTATGGTTTTTGGGTTTTGGTTTTTTTTTTTTTTTTTAGCTTTGCTGTTAGATGGGGTAGCGTGGAACAGCTGCCAGAGTGACCTCCACCAGCCACAGACTTGGTTCATATTTTCTAGAAAAACACCGAGTAGATAATATGAACCACCAAAGCTTTTGACTTCCCATGCAATCTTGTCCATGAGTCTCATGAAATGAGTACACTTTATTTTTGCTGAAGCCTGTTCCTTTGCAGGACATTTTGTTATCATTATGAGTTTTGTCATTGAAAAAAAAAAACCCCAGGGGCACCTGGGTGGCTCAGTTGGTTAAGCACCTGACTTCAGCTCAGGTCACGATTTCACGGTCCGTGAGTTCGAGCCCCGCATCGGGCTCTGGGCTGATGGCTCAGAGCCTGGAACCTGCTTCCGATTCTGTGTCTCCCTCTCTCTCTGTCCCTCCCCCGTTCATGCTCTGTCTCTGTCTCAAAAAAAAAAAAAATAGATAAACGTTAAAAAAAAACCAAATTCGTGGTTTTTCTAGAAAAAGTCAAACATTAGCCAGCTTTATCATTTATCAGCATCAGCTCTTTCTACTGATGATGGCGGTGACAAAACCTCTTTCTTCTCAGCACCTCCTTAATCCTCGCTTTTTCAGGGCTGGATGCAGAGACAGGAGGAAGGCCAGGTTTGGCTCCAAGCCTAGGTAAGCCATGCCTGCCAACACAGTTAGCCAGAAACCTTGTGTTGTGAGGTTAATGGTCCTTGCCCAGCCAGGGATAAAGATGATAGTCTACTTAGATTGTCATGTGGCCTTAGTGTCTGGTACCAACTGGTTAAAATCCCAGAGGGAGGAAGTTTGGGCAATTAGCCAGATTCCAACACTTGTCAGGCACCAGGTTCTGTGTTAGGGATGCAAAAATGAATGAATAAGATGTAGCCCTTGGGCTCAAGTAACAAACATCAGAGCAGGTCAACCCACAAACAGCTATTTGTAATACAATGTGCTAAGTTCCATGATAGGAGGAAGCTTTCCAGTCTAACCCGAAGGAAGATTCCTGGAGGAGGTGCACCTTGGCAATAATATTCGTATCAGTTGGGTGTGCTGGGTCAATTTTTGTAGCTATACAGGGAGGCAAGACTGTCATTAACTAAGCGGAGAAGAGAAATAAAAAGGTGCGTGCATGTGTGTAATGAAAAGTGATTTGGTGTTTCCGGAGCAGAAAGTATATTGTAGGTAATGGTTGAAGAGGTAGAGCATGATGAGGTCAGTTTGTGATTTATCCTGTAGGTTAACTTGTGTTTCCCCCATAGCTGGACAATACAAATAGCATTCTACTGCGTAATGTATTCTCTTGGGTATGTCTAGACTTATGCACAATTACCATCTCACTGGCAGTATCTGCCCTTTCTTTATCCAGCAAGTATGTTAAAAAGATGAAGTTTTTCACTGTCCTTGTAAAGCCTGAACCCATCAGGTTTGGAACTTGAAGAGGAGTGGAGGTCAAGGAAATAAAGTCCAGCGGCAGATATAATGTCCAAATAGCTCAACCCCTTTACAGTGGATTCGAATCATCTGTATATTTTGACTTAATCTAATTAATCTCTTCATACTCAGCAAAGAACACGCAAAAGCAGGAGCTGGCGACATGCACAGGAAGGCGAACAAGATAAACTTCTTGAGCCAACGCCACCATCCTCTGCGTGGTGCGCACACACACACAAAGAGCATGAGATGGGAGGACGGATGTTCATGTTCTGTCATCAGAGTCGGTTTTCCATGTAATTTCCATAACATGAGCTCCTCTCTGTGCTGAGTGGGATTCTAGTACTTAAAGATATGTGTTCCCTACAACCTGGGTGCTAAATGCAAGATGAAGGACTCACTGGAAAACCAGTCCTTCATGGGCAGGGTTGATCATACACAAAATGCAGCATATATTGTTTTTAATGGGCTCCTTAGGAGACTCAGTGATTTTCATTATATCTCCCCTATTTCCCTTGCTGATTTTTTAATATGGCACCCACAAGGGAAGCAAAATGGTAATTTTCTCATTTCTCAAAAATATAAAGGAGATTCAAAAGCCTAGTTGACAGCAACCTCATGCTTTTACCATTCATGTATTACACTCCATAGCCTCCCTCTGCCAACACAGCTGTGTACACCTTTTCTCTCTCTTCCCCCCACTGTGTCTTCTTGTACTAGAAAGATGGAACCATCCCCATTTCTAAGGGACTAGGAGATGGGCAGACAGCAATTGCATATGTCATTATCATACCCTTCGTGCTAGGGGATGGATTGCGTCTGCCCTGCCTCCAATTCCTACGTTGAAGTCCGAATATCTACTACTTCAGAGTGTGACAATTTTTGCAGATTAAGAAGGTAATGAAGTTAAAATGAGGTCATTAAGGTAGACCCTAATCTAATACAACTGGTGTCCTTATCAGAAGTGGAAATTTGGACACAGACATGCACAGAGGGAAGACAACCACATACAAGCCAAAGAGAGGCCTCGGGAGAAACCAACCCTATCAACACCTCAATCTTAGACTTCTGGCCTCTAAAATGGCATGAAAATAAATTTCTCTTGTTTAAGCCATCCAGTCTCTTGCTGTAACAAGGTGCAGCAATCCTAAGAAACCAGTACATTTGGGGGGGGTGTGGGGGAGACTGTGAACATTCACATGAATGATGCCTGTCCTGTCCCCCTCCAATCTGTTCAAATTTATACCCCAAAAAGGGAAACTACTTACAAACATTGGTATTTGAGTTGCTTTTGGTCACAAATTACTTGTGATGCCGCTCACAGCCTTTTGGAAGAATGTGAAAACATTGTTTGGGGGTGGTAGGGGCCATGGGAGAATTGAGAGTAGAGAAGAAAATTGTGGATCTGAATCTTGGGTAGACCTCATCAGCATCAATATTGAAGACAGATTGAAAGAGGACAAGGCTGGAAATAGAGAACCATTAAAAAGCTGTTTCATACATAGCAGCAGAGATGGAGACTTCAGGATGGTTCTGATAAATATCTGGGTATAAGAATAGTCATCATGGTGAACAGGATGGGGGATGAAGTGTGGTAGGAGAGATGGGTGGCTGCTATCTTTCTAGCTCGGGCATCTGAGTATATGTCGGCACCATGAATGGAAAAGGACTATAGGAGAATGTATTTGTTTATTTGCATGCCCATCTTCTTCTAGAAAGAGCTCAAGTTGGCTTGCACAATTATTGACTGTGCCATAATAAAGATAAGGAGATGAGGAAAGTGAAGCAAGGAACAACTGAAAGTGGAAAAGAGAAGTTGAAGCCAAGAGTGAGGTTGGCATGCAAGTCAAATCCTCATCCAAAGATTCTAGACACTTGCCAGATGGACTGTACATTTTGCTTTAGGCCAACAAACGACATTATTCACATTTGACAGTTTGGTCACTGTTGTTCACCTCTTCTGAGAACCCAGCGTCTGAAAATTTCAGTTTGGTGAAAACCTAGCTTTTGGGTTTTGGGTGTCAGAGGCACCAGGGAGCTGGGGAGAAGCATCGGTTGAATATGTGGAGAGTTCCTACACAGAGGGAGAGGTGCGGAGGAGGTTCAAAAAATGGGAGGCATCCCCTGACTCATCCTAAAGCAGAGTGGCATTTGGGCTGAGTTCAGAGACTGTCTGAGGAGTTGGAGTGTCTGTTCTTTGATGCAGCCAGGTAGAATCCTTTTATTTGGGGAAATGACAGGGTTATGTCTGTCATACACCTTCTGTGATGCCACTTGACTGATTTACATAGCATCTCTGTTTCTGCTATGTGAATGTATGAGTTATATAAGCAATCTGGCAGCTTAAGTCTTGTTACTGTCATTTCCAAGGTGGCAGATGGTTCAGAACAAGGCTACCTTTTCTGCCACACAATCAAGCATGAATGCATCACCATCCAGGCACATTTCTATTATCCCTTCATGACTGCATCTTTGGAATATGCCCAAGCCACCAGTTTGATAGCTTTTGGGCGGGCAAGAGAATGGTTGTCCCCATGCTCTATTTCCTAGAGAGTCTGTCTTTTGCCAAATGTTAAGGGGGAAGTGAGCAAGGTGTTCAAGAGGTTTATCTTCCTGCTGCCTATGAAGGACCTTTCTCTACTGAAGAAAGGCAATAAGGAGGACTGTTGAGAGTGAGTTCTATCAAGTGGCTCTTGGCATTTATTCTACTTCACCTCACTAGGTCCAGAACTGGTTGGAGCCTGATTAGCTGATTTTTGGGATTCGCGAGTAGGTGAGTGTATGTATGAGTATGTGCGCACATGTGTGCACCTGCACATGTACATTAGGGCTTACTTTGTCCTCTGCAGGGAGTATCTGTTGCTGCTTCCCACCCACATTCATTCCTGTTCTGCAGTAAAATCATCCCGATTTACCCTTGGAGAGTCACTTTCAGAAGTGGTGAAATGATTCAGATCGTTGTCTTCCATCTCCTTGCCTTCCGTGATTGGCTCACACGTGGGCACATGACCGCCTCCAGGCCTGAGAACTATCTTGGCACTTAGAATGGAGCCCACTGGAGACAAGATGTTCTCATTTCTTCTGGGGCCACCGATCTTGTCCAAGATAAACCTGGCCTTGCTGGCTACCATCTTTTCACCACATGCAGATGGCACACCTATGAATGGAAACCATCTGTGGGAAGGAGACCTGGGATTTGGGAAGAGACCGCCTGGATCTAGCCATAAATGAAGCCAGATGCACTGCAGACTTCCGAGCTTTGTCAACCAACAAAGTTATTGTCGTCAGTGTTATTTTGCTTACACCAGCTTTATTTATGTCACTTGGAACTGTAGCTCTTGTTCAGGATAGTCATGCTACCTTGATGCTTGACTGTCTCTAGACAGGATCCGGGCTGGATACTGCCAGTATGGTGGAGTTGGTAACTTTTGCTTTTACAAGTTTATCTTTCCTTATTTTGGTAATGTTTATTTATTTATTTTTGAGACAGAGATACAGAGCATGAATGGGGGGAGGGGTGGAGAGAGAGGGAGACACAGAATCTGAGGCAGGCTCCAGGCTCCGAGCTGTCAGCACAGAGCCCGACGTGGGGCTTGAACTCATCATCCATGAGATCATGACCTGAGCCGAAGTCAGACACTTAGCTGACTGAGCCACCCAGGCACCCCTTATCTTTCCTTTGCCTTCAGTATGTGCCAGATCATTGGTATGGGCTTTGGGGTCAGAGATCTGGGTATGAGTCATGGCCCTGACAAACCATTTTTTTGTGTGTGTATATAAATGATGCACCTTCTCAGAACCTCAGTTTCCTCATCTGTGATGCAGGGAGCACAACACCGACCTAATATGATTGTTGCAACTGTGACGACAGTGTAAATGAGCAGCTATGAATTTGCTCTACAGTATTTGATGCAACAAATGCCAAAATATTTTGCTTTACATCAAATTAAATCTGGTTTCCTCTAGCTAGAGTGTTGAAACCTTCAATCATAGGCATGTTCAGGGGCATTCCCTGCCAATCCCCAGAGATAGACACAATTGAGGGATCTTATGTTGTGACTTAAAAATTAGGAGGGGCTTGGACCTCATTCCTTGGGGGCCACCAGAGTTCCTGATGCATCCTGTGTTTCATGATGTCACTGAACTTACCCTACTTTGTCTCCCAGTCTTTGTCCTCTCTGAGGACACAGGGATGCTTCTCATTACTACTGTATTTTCTTCTAGTCAGAGGTTTGACCACAGATCTTTTTGCCAGTGCTGTCAAAGTCTTGGCATCTTGTCCAACCTCCCTGGTATCCCACAGGGCTCTGTGTTCAGACAGTATACAGGTTCTATCACTTGTGAAAACCTCACACCTCCATACCCCTTGCGTTATATGGAGAAGCCAATGCTTAATGCACCTCCTCACTACAGATCCCACCCCTTACCAGCCTATTTTCCCTTGCTGTCAATGAGGTTCTTACCTCCCAAGCAAAACTAGAGGGCTGCCTTTTGGATGTCTCATAATTTATGTTTTAGGCCCCTTTGGTTGAGATTCTAGTTGTCTGCACCATCAAGTCTCTCTATTTTTTAATGCAATGGCATTTTTAGCTGTATAACTAGATGCCCAGAGTAAGGCTGACATATATCAGGCTGATTTTCAACTGGGGGTAGCTATGTAGCTGAGTTCTGGCCAAAGGAATCAAAGTGGAAAGGGTGGATAGAAACTTCAGGGGACTTCGAAGAGACATTTCAGGCCTGCTGTTTGTCCCTTCTTCTTCTTCTCCTCCTTTTCCATCCTGCTGCCTAGAATGTAGACGGAGCCATCTTGGACCAAGAGCGTGGTGATGAGAGCTGTGAGTTGGGAGGGGATTGAGTCTTCAACTATAGAAAAGACACAGAAGAGGAAGCCCCCCTTCTTTGGCCCAGTGTCAGGATGATTAAAATGGCAGCTGCCATCTTGTGACCCTTAAGGGACAAGTTCAAGGATCAGGGCAACCACGGAGCATGACAGAGCTGAAGGAGGGGAAACCTGGGACCCTATGACATCACTCACCCTGGAGACTCCCACACCCAGACTTCCTGTTATGTGAGATGAGATAGTTTGTCCATTGTCTGAGCCACTTGTATTTGAATATTTTATTACATAAATGTCCCCTGACTGATTGGACATGAAGGAGCACAGTCCCAGAACACCAAGGCTTGGTTGCTTGTTCATAAGATGAGGCAAGGAAAATCCCTCTTGATCTTGTGAGCGTTCTTCAGCAATGAGAACAAAACACAAACAGATATCACAGTAAATTATCCCCCCATATGTAAAAAGCACAGCATGGAACCTGACACATTTAAGCAGTCAGTAAAAGGTAGCTATTTTTCTTTTTCTCATTAGCATAATGCCTCAATAAATGTTAGTTTCTGATCCTATCTCCTTGAGTGTCTCTCCCTTTGCTGCTAAGTTCCTCCATACCTGTATATTTATCTCCCTTCTCCCCTATTAAAACTGGCTCTTGAAAACACTGTCAACTCACTCTCATTGAGGTGTCAGTGATAGATAAGGCTTAATGTATGACCTCATTCCCCAAACACTATCGGCTTGCCAGTGAGATTTACATTTAATAGAGGATTAAAGCCTTAAGCCAAAGGAATGAATCTTTAATGGTGAAATCTGAGGCACCAGAAAGCTTATGAAAAACTGATATTGAAGGGGAGGGGTCTTCCTGATGATGCCCAGTTTCTAAAGGGGTTCACATGACATTCTCCAAAGTCCCCCAGATTTGAAAACATGCCATACAGCAATTCACAATCAGTGGTTGGCAAACAGCAGATTCTTGATGGAGCTTTGTGGAACTGAACTGGGGTGTGTGTGTGTGGGGGGGTGGGTATTGTGAAATCAAAGGCATGAGAAGAGGGTGCCTCAGCTCTATAAGGGGCTGTCTATGAGTCATACCAACTGTGTGGATGGAACTTTCCTGGAGACTGGTGCCATGTTGAGCCACATTTGTTTTCTGACATTGCACTTTGTTGTTTTCTCTTGACATCAGTGCTTCAGGGGCTCTATTAAGTTTTCTTTCTTTCCCACCCACCCATTTCTGCCCCATTTCTGCACTTGAGTCTTTTCTCCCAGCCTCATCCCCATCTTGATTCTTCTCTCTGCTTGCCCTGGCCTCCCCAAGTGCCTCTTTGGACAGGCCTCCTGAGTTCTGTGAGCATGACTTGGGGTCTCTCCACACTTGCCCTGGACCTCTGGGCATCTCCGTTGGGCCCCAGCAGTGCACATATGATAGGCTGCTTTGTGGTCTTTGGGATTTCCTGTCTGAGCCTCAGCCTGCACTCAGTTCCTTGCTCCACATCTCCTCTTGGATGTCTCACTGATACTTTAAACTCAACATGTGTCCCAAGTGTCTTCCCTGAGTTCCTCTAGATCCACACTCTACCTGTGTCCATCTTGTGCTCTCTCTGGGAGCCTGAGCCATTTGAACCTCATGAGTTCTGGCTGGGTTGGACCAGTTAGATGGAGAGAAGATGGAGGAGGGAGGAAGTAGTGGGAGGATGCAGTGTTTAGTGCCCAGTCCCCTTTCTGAAAGGTATTCTTAGCCTCCACCAAAAGCTTGCTCCTTTCAACATAGCCTTCTCTCCATGACTGCCTCCTTCCAAGTTCTGGCAACTTCCTGAACTTTCTGTC
Source organism: Herpailurus yagouaroundi (assembly GCF_014898765.1). NCBI lineage: Eukaryota > Metazoa > Chordata > Mammalia > Carnivora > Felidae > Herpailurus > Herpailurus yagouaroundi. Next base: position 5,393,601 of record NW_024412453.1, read on the forward strand.
TCCTTGTCCCTGCTGGCTTGGGACAGTAACAGATCCTCTTCTGCTGCTGGTGCCAGGTTATTTCTCTCACCCTCTTGATGGTTCCCCTGCACCAGCTGTGTCAGCATCACCTGGAAGCTTGCCAGAAATGCAAATTTGGGGGCCATACCCCAGTCTTTATGAACTGGAAATTGGGGACAGGATCCAGCAGTTGGCATCCTAAACAACCCTCTAGGTGATTCTGATGCATGCTGGTTTGAGAATCACTGGACTTTACCTTTCTACACGTTTGAAATTAGTAGCAAGCTCTTTTCAAATTATGGTACACTGAGTGTTTCCTATTGAGGGTATAATTGTTTAATAACAATAACAAAAGGGGCGCCTGGGGGGCTTACTCATTTAAGCATCCAACTCTTTTGTTTTTTCATGTTTTTATTTATTTTTGAAGGAGAGAGAAAGAGCATGAGTGGGAGGGGGCAGAGAGAGAGGGAGACACAGAATTCAAAGCAGGCTCCAGGCTCTGAGCTATCAGCACAGAACCTGATGCGGGGCTCGAACTCACGAACTGTGAGATCATGACCTGAGCCGAAGTCGGATGCTTAACCGACTGAGCCACCCAGGCGCCTCAAGCATCCAACTCTTGATCTCACCTCAGGTCATGATCTCACATTCCTGAGATCAAGCCACATGTCCTGCTCTACACTGACAGTGCAGAGCCCGCTAGGGATTCTCTCTCTCTCTCTCTCTCTCTCTCTCTCTCTCTCTCTCTCCCCCCCTTTCTCCCCCTTTCTCCCCCTTTCTCCCTCTCTCCCTGTCTCTCTTTCTCCCTCTCCCCCTCTCCCTCTCCTCCCTTCCTCTGTCCCTCCCTTGCCTGTGATGTCTCTCTCAAAATAAATACATAAGCTTAAAAAGGATAACGATGATGATGATGATGATGATAATGGAATTCTGATCCTCCTAACTCTCTTCTAGGATCACTATTCCAATGAACGGAATGACATGGAATTTGGTCTTACACATTGTTATACTCAGGAATTACAAGTCCATCAGATAAGCTCTAGGTGCTCATTAAAGGTTCATTTCAGTGCAATTTTTTCTTCCTAATTTGGTACTTTTCCTAACATGCCATCCATCTATCCATCCATTCACCCACCCAGGCACCACCATACAGGTACTGAGGATATGAAGCCATATAGTGTCTGGTGTCCAGGATCTCATGAGTTAGTGGGTGAGATGACCATATTCAATGAGGATCATCATACTATCTATATACCCCATGGGGTTGTCGTGAAGATTGAGTGTGGTAACGCATATAGAGTTCTTGGCACAGTGGCTGACATCAACACGATGTTCAGTCAGTTTTAGTGTTATTTATTATAATCTCAGTAGATAAATTATAGTATAGCTTAGACAGGACTCAAACAGAGATAAGAACAGAGCTTTGTGGAGCTACTCCATGCTACGAAGCTGAGTGAGCATTTTGTGAGTTTAAGGATCATTAAAAGTACTTTGTAAATTGCTTGGAGTTACATAAGTATAAAGTGTTTATTTACTGGTGCAGCTATTATTCTTGCCCTTGTGTGTTATCTCCTCCCTGCTTTCCCTCTTCAAAGCTACCCTTTAGTTTCATTTTGGCCTGGTTTTATTCCCATTAAAGGTTAGCACGCAGGAATAACTCAATGCTTTATTCTGGGCTGAGATACCCTCAGCCTCTCCACTGATTTTTTTTCCCTCCAAAATGAATATAATTTTTATCATTTTCAGTGGTTAAAAAAAAGACTGATGTTCATTGTTTTTTAAAAAAAATCAAGAAAAGTACATAAAATAAAATACGTATCAGTCAAAACAAATCACTCAGAGATACTACTTTTAACGTTGTGGTGAACCTCCTTCTGAACGTATCAGTTACACATTTATCTGAAGCCCTACCTGGCTTTTTGATTTTATATAAATGGGGTCATTTTATTCAGACAACCCACTTTTTAAACAGAAATCATCAGCAGAAACTCGGAAATTTTTGAGATGCTCTCGGTCTCTCTCGAATATGACCACCAGATGGCGCTAGTTCTGAATTTATCAGAATTTCGGGTCCCTGGTGCAGGCTGTGGAAATAAATGGTCAATGTCCCAGGGTCTGAGCCCTGGTCGTTTCCCATCACTGTGGCCTAGGTTTGAAGATGGATTGATTTTATCTTCAGCGACAACTGCAGAGGGCAAAATCCATGCCTTCATTCTGACATAGAGCAACTCTCTCTCCTCTGTGCCCCCACCACACCTCGGCCACTTTCTCAGACCAAAAAAGTTCTGACTAGTATGTTAATTATCTTTGTGCCTATCTTCTCCTCCTCCCCCACCCCCTTGTCCATAGTTAGATTGTGAGATTCCTGCAGGAAGGGACCGAGTCCCCGAAACCAGTTCTCTGTGCATATAAGGCATTCAGTAATTGTTGAATTTAAATTAAGTATAAGGTGGTTTGGCAAATAGAGGTTAGAAAGGCAAAACACTATGTGGTTCAAAGCATAAAAAGAACATTGGACTAGGTATCAGAAAATCTGACTTAGGCTTGGATTTGGTATTAACTGGTTGGCTGACCTTGGACAACCCAGTTGATTTCTCTGCGGTCAAGTTGACTTGTGTATATGAGGAGGTTGGACAGAATGATCCCTAGGTCCCCTTCAGCCCTGATGTGTTTGGATACACAAGTCCCTCTGGGTTTTTCTTTTGTCCTTGGGTCAAACGGCGCTAGAAATGAATCACTGCAGGTGCCGTCAGGAACCCCAGAGATTCAGGTCCGGCAGCGTCTGGGACAGGACGTGGCGGGGACTCCTCTCTACAGTCCACCCTTCTTGCAGAGCCGCCAGCGTCAGCCGCACCAGCACAGCCCATACATCATTATTAGATTCCCTTCATCGTGCTAATTGACACAGGATGAAAAATACCCAGCGAAGGAAACAGCAAATGCTTTCGCATTCAGCTGGAGTGGCCGGCAAATGGGAGAAACTGCTGTAAAAGTTAACTGAGATTGAAAACGGGCATCCTCGCATCTTGTAGGGTGAATGTTTCCTCTTAGGAAACCGGGTCCAATTGGCAGTGTGAGTGGTGGCGCTGACGGGAAGGGTGGCCCAGTGGTTCCACGTCTGAAGCCTCTCAGGCGCCTGGGGTCCAGGTCCATGGAGAACCAACAAAGAACAAATAAAGATCAAGAGGCTAGGGGCGCCTGGGTGGCTCAGTCGGTTAAGCACCCAACTCTTGATCTCAGCTCAGGTCTTGATCTCAGGGTCGTGAGTTCAGTCCCCACGTTGGGCTCCTCAGTGGGTGCAAAGCCTACTTAAAAAAGAAAGGAAAGAAGGAAGGAAGGTCAAAAGGAAAGAGAAGGATGCTGCTTTTGTCATCCCAAACTGCAGTGACAATCACAGCCCCTTCTGGATTTGAAGGTTGTTGGGTATTATTTTCTCATAAGAGTCTAGTGCTGAGCAGAGGTAGTGTGCAAGTCCTAGTCTTGGCTCTAAGGCAGTGCTTCCCTACTGGGAGAATGGGGATTTCAGCCCAGGAGACTCTGGACAAGGCCTGGGGACGTTTTTGTTTGTCACTAGCATCTCGTGAGTAGAGGCCAGGGGTCTTGCTAACCTCCAAACAATGCACCATACAGCGGCTCTCAACAGAGAATGAGCCTGTCGAAAATGTCAGTAGTGCCAAGGGTGAGAATACCTGTCATAAAATCATCTGTGACTTTGGACGAGCCACTGAACCTCTCCGGGCCACTCTCCCGTGGCTATCTTACTAAATTTACATGGTGTGGTAGACGGCCGGCAAAGATGGTCCCAATTCTCCCTCCCCCTGCCCACTGCAACCTGACACAGCTTCGGAGCCTTTGTCTGAGTCCCTTGCATCAGGGCTGGCCTGGGGACTTGATTGCCCTATTCAAATGCTGCAGAAGCGATAGCCCCAAGCTTAGGCCTCAGAGGTTTTGTGTAATTCTCTTTCCTTTGGAATCTGCCCCTGCTGTGTGAACAAGCCCAGGCTAGTCAGCTGGAGGACAAGACACCTGGTGGAAAACAGCCCAGGTGCCCTATCTTATGGCCGGCAATCCCCCAAAATGTGAGAAAGAACCCAGCCGACAGCAAAACCATCCACCAGACCTACCGCTGACCACAGACCACAGCTGACCCAGAGTCTCATGGACAACAGTAGATTCTTACTGTTTTAACCCACTGAGTTTTGGGGTGATTCGCTGTGTAGCAATGGGCAGCTGGTTCAGGGGCAGCTGAAATTCAGATTCAACTCATGATCAACTCTGAGCTGCACATGGAACTCCTCAAAATTTGCTTCGTTTCCTAATAGCTGACATTTTCTTAAGTCATAGTTTTGCATGGCTCAAGATGTGCATAACTGCACCTTTGATGCCCTATTAATGGAGCTGAGCAAGCCCTATCTGGAGACAGGTTTGCTTCAGGTCAGTTTTATTCACTTGTGTCACAGCAAGACAGGGAAACCAACTCTGACATAAACAATAGCCAAAGGGCGTTTATGAGAAGGACACTGGGAAGCTGATGAATAAACAGTCCTCAGGGACATCAGGACTCAGGGCCCCTCCAGGGATCTTGGCAGCAGGGATTTGTGATTCTCCTTCTAGAATGCTGTCAAGGGTGACCACGGTGTCCTAGCCACCTCCTCTCCCTCTGTGTAAGTGCTCAGGATTCAAATGACAGGACGGGAGAATCTGACTTCCTTGTGTCACCTGCCCTGTTGCTAGAGGCTGTGCCGTTTGATCGGCACCTCTTCCAACCCCATGTGGAGTGGGAAAGGGGCATCAGATAGAAGCAAAAGATGCGCTCTGCCTCGGTGCTGCCCTCCCCTGTCCCTGTGTCCTCAGCATTACAGATCCAGACAGGTGCAGGCAGTGTGTTTAGGATGTTTGGTGTATGTTCTGGACACTCTGGGTGTCTCATCATGGCTGTTTCATCAAGACCTATTTCATGCCTAAGTTGGAAAATGGAAAAGCTTAGTCAGAAGTTAAAAATCAAACGTAGCACTGCTGTTGATGCCCATGTGACCTTCCAGGTCACGCTGGCCTTGACATACAGATGTCAGAATTCGGGGTGATGTGTTGGGAGTGGATGAGGAGTGAGGAGAGAGATGGTCTCCCTTTGAAGCACTTCAGTGAAGACCTCATTCTTTTTTTTTTTTTAATGTTTATTTATTTTTGAGACAGTGTGAGAGAGTGCCAGCAGCGGAAGGGCAGACAGAGGGAGACACAGAATCTGAAGCAGGCTCCAGGCTCCAAGCTGTCAGCCCAGAGCCCAACGCGGGGCTTGAACTCACGAACTGCGAGATCATGACCTGAGTCGAAGTCGGACACTCAACCAACTGAGCCACTCAGGCGCCCCGAAGACTTCATTCTTTGAGTCACATTTGGACAAGGACATGTTCTGTCACTTGGACCATCGTAAATGCCACATTACCAAGAGGACCACCCAAGATTCTCTTGGTCAGACATTACATTCTGCTGCCTGTAAGCACCCCAAGATCCCAAAATGTCCCAACTATAGAAGCAAATGAGTTCCCTACTTCTCATCTGAAAATGAAGAAAGCTGGACAAAACCAGTGGTTTCTAATTTTTCTTTTGACCTTCTGGAACTTCTATACTGAAGCTAAGCATGTCCAACAGAGAAATATAGAGACTTTCTTGTAGAAGCAGTTGTGGGTGTGTTGGGGGTGGAGAAGAAGAACAAGAAGGGAGCAGACGGGAGCCCTTCCCACACGTGGCTTCCCCTTTGCTCCCTTGTGGCTCCAGAAACGTCTCTATGGACCCTCTTGGGTCTGGGGACCGCTGACCATGGAGGCCTCTGCAAGGTTTGAGTACAACCCTCCGTGAGCAGATGTGAGGGACTGGCCTTCTCCAGTGCCGAAGGGCAAAAGACAAATGTGACAAAAAAGCCACGGAGATGACAGATGCGGGACCAAATCCCCCGGGCACTGAAACTGGAGGTAATTCAGCATTTTCACCAAAGACGAGAGTGTGTTTGGGGGATAGCCTTCCGAGTCTGGGATGTGAAAGAGGAACAGTCTTGGGACCGAGCGCTCTCAGTTCTGCACCGTGGTGGCTGACAAGTCACGTCACGGCTCTGTCTCTATGTCCTCCTCTGTGAGCATCTCCTTCCCAGAGTAGGAAGTAGATTCGAATGGAACACCGAGGTGCTCGGCAGAGCATTCCAGAAGCGTTCGCTCTTAGCATTATTAATATTGTTGTCGGCGAGGCATTTGATAGCCGTGATCAGAGCGGTGAAGCCTTTGCTCTTTTCTTGTCACCACACTGCCTTGTGCAAACGAGGAAATGAAGAAGGGGGCTTGCCTTCTGAGCACACTAGGAGTTTGCCCTCTTGAGCGCTCTCGCTGCCGAGGCTGGGAACCCAGCCCCCTTTCTCTCTCTTCCAGAGGGTCATTTTCTTTGCCTTTTGTCCCCTGGCAAGAACACCAGGAGAGAAATTAAAGCCAAAAGGGCTAAACTGTCTGCGATAGGAGAACAGAGCGTGTGATAATGATATATAAAGCTAAAAGCACTAAGTGGGCAAAACTGGTGCTCCAGAGTGAGTAAAACCAAGATAAATCTGTCCCTTGAGAGCTATAACACATAACTCAAATAACAGGAGCAGCAGGGGTCCACAGTCCCCTGGAAGACCAGTTTATAGTCGTGTGGAGCAGAGCCTCCGCTCGGCATCGGTAATTCCCTTGTGCTCAGGGCTGGCAGTGGTGGCCAGCGCCTGGGGTTACAGCTGTCGGGAGCAAGGCTTTTGTTGGAAACTGGGCACATACAGCCCACCCTGTCTGCAGCAGAAACCTGAGGTCCCACCCCAGCCCCACTGTGGAATGGTAGGGTAGGGGGAGAACTAGAGGGATGCCCAGGAGACCTGAAGTTTAGTGTTGGGCTGTGTGACCTTGACCAAGTTACCTTGCCTCTCTGAACCCGTTTTCTTACGCAGAAGTTGGAGATAGAAACGTCTGCTGTTGTGAGGATGTGCAGAAACCCATTCAGCAGCGTGGTTTCACAGGTGTGTTTTTTGACATTCTTTTAAAGGAGTGATTCCCGAGGCGCCTGGGTGGCGCAGTCGGTTAAGTGTCCGACTTCAGCCAGGTCACGATCTCGCGGTCCGTGAGTTCGAGCCCCGCGTCAGGCTCTGGGCTGATGGCTCGGAGCCTGGAGCCTGTTTCCGATTCTGTGTCTCCCTCTCTCTCTGCCCCTCCCCCGTTCATGCTCTGTCTCTCTCTGTCCCAAAAATAAATAAACGTTGAAAAAAAATAATAAATAAATAAATAAATAAATAGATAAATAAATAAAGGAGTGGTTCCCAAAGTGGAATCCCTTGAAGGAACAGTAGCAGCATCCCTTGGGATCGTGTTAGAAATTCACATTCTTGGGCCACATCCTAGACCTACTGAGTCAGCAATGCCCCACAATCTGTGTTTCTCCAAGCCTTCCAATGCATGCTAACACTTAATAGCCATTTCTTTTTTGAAAAGTGGCTCCAACTTGTATTCTTGTCCCCTCATTTCTTAGTTTGCTAACTAAACTCATTAGTAAGGATGGCAGAGGTTCAGTGTCCAGGGTGTCAGCTGGGCTTCAGGGCAGTTCCTGGGATTGGCCATGACAGTCCTTGTTCCAGGAGGCATTTGATGGGGGATTCTAGCGGTGGGCTTGGCACCTCTCACAGGGCTCTCTGCAGGTGTCTGTGGTCCCTTCATTCCAGAGTCAACTGCCTTTGCTCCTTTCTTCTCCTTCTCCCCTCCCCCCAGACTCAAGAAATGCATTCAGTCAGGGAGGTGAGAACTTATGCCCCATTTCCTTTAAAGGGATGGGGAGGGTGCTTTGGTAGCTTAAGAGCCCAAATTTTACAACTTACAACATGAGACGTTTGAAGTGGAAAGTCTTCTCTCTGCTATTCAGCAACCTCTTCCTTCAATAAATCATTGTCTTGGAACCTAGTTGCTGCTCGCGTGGGGGAAGAAAGAATAAGGAGTAACAAGAGCCACGTGAAAGGAAGAGCATAGGCAGGGATTTCAAAGGCAATGTCTTGCCACATGTGCTTGTAACACACAGGGGCCATCCATTCCACTGAGCCTCACAAGGGCTTAGGAAACTATTCACATCACTTTCTTGGGAGGCCGGGCACCCATATTCACAATGCCGCTCGTGTACAGTTTCCTATCCCACTGCCAATTGCCCTTATAATAACTTTCCATCCTATAGATAACTTGGGTCTCCCTCCCTTCTGACACCAGAGAACTTAGCTAGCTGGAGTGATCTGTTTCCATGTTTCCTCATGCCCATCTGGGTACGCCATTGGAAAGAGCTGGATGGAGAAACTGCTCTGTGTGTGTTTCAAAACCTCATTATGCTGGTTTCAATGTGACTTTTAGTAGTTAACATTCTGAGCAACGTGGATTTTGTGGTTCCACACTTTTCACTGTGATCTCACTGTTGTGTATCTAGTGGGGTGAGGATTTAAAGGCATCACAAGGAGACAGCTTCCATCTGGTTAGAGATGCAAAGATTTGTGGCCGTTCTTGGAAGTGTAAAACTCCACATTCAGCTGGACTGAGAGAGGGGTCGGGTGGGCATTTCAATTTGATGTTTACATGATGCATTAGTATTTCTAAAATGTACTAATGTACATTAAACATTAAAATGTAGTTTGGGCAGGTAACTACTATGAGCTGGGTCAGAATAAGAGGGATTAAGATGTAAGAACCAGTCAGAAAGTTACCAAGGAGTGATAGAACGTATTTCTTTGAATCACGACTTCAGTTGCATAGGAAAGGCTGTGTCAGGGCAGAGCATTCTTCGTAATGGGAAGCCCTAACTGTTACCACTTTGTAACTGCTCTTCAAGAAGAATATTCTAGAGGGTTTCCTTGTAAAGATGCAGTAATCCTACTAGGCTAAAGCCAGAGTAATTGCATGAAGTATGAAGAGGTCACCAAGCTGGTTCTAAAGATGATCTTGGTTTCAGTTTTCCCATGGCCATTTGCCCAGTCTTGACCAATGAACAGATAGAGTAATTGTAGTTCTAGGTCTGGGCCCAAGTCTAGGTCTAATGTAGCTCCAGTTCTAGGTCCAGGTCGAGATCCAGATCCAGGCCTAGATATAGTTTTAGGTCCAGGTCTACTTATAGGTCTAGCTCTAGGTATTGGGTGTAGGTGTAGGTCTAGGTCTAGCCCTAGTTATATATCTAGTTCTGGGTCTAGCTCTGGTCTAGGTCCTGCTTTACTTCCAGGTCCTTTCCTTGTCCAGATCTAGCTCTAGGTCTAATTCTAGGTCCAGATCTAGCTCCAGTTCTAGGTCTAGCTCTGGTCTATGTCCATGTTCTAGGTCCAGACCTAACTCTAGGTCTAGGTCTAGGTCTAGTCACCACACTGACTTGCCTTTCTTGCTCAGCAGAGAAATGGTAGTTACTCCCTTACCTGGGAGGTTGTGTTCTATCTAGAGGATCAGATGATAAAGACACAGAAGAGCTGACAACCTTGAGCCAACATGGCTTTGGCTGACCATCAGAATTGCCAAGGCAGGCCCATATGATTTCAGTTCTTCAGACCTGCATCCCCTCAGAGGCACACGTTCCTGAGTCCAGTGGACACCCAACTGACTTGTTCCAGAAAGGGAAAGTAGACCTGGGTTTTGGCTGTCCTTTCTGAGAGTGAAGTTTCACCCCTCGTCCTTCTTGCCTTGTTGTAACGCACCAGCCACAATGACCACTTGGAAGTTTGCAGCTGAATTCGGACATCAGACAGTCAGTTACATCCCTCCCGTCAGATGACGAAGAGCTCAGATGCCACTGAGGAGGGCGATTGGGATTCAGCTAGCATGGAACGATAACTGCTGCACGGGATGGCAGCAAGGAGGCCCACAGAGCTAGGTGCATCCCTGAATTCATTCTGTCCTGGCTTGGCAGGCATGTGGTTGGTTCTGGGTTCCGTCAGCCCCTCTCCCAGCACTTGCCAGGAAATCCAGATCAATATAGATTGATGAAGGTGAGGAAGATTATTGACTGGAAGAGGTTTAGTAATGGTGGAAATGGAGAAAGATATGCAGTGTGACTGCCTTGGAAACTTCCATGAGGAAAGTTTTCCCACCTTGGACCACTCCCCACTTTTATAGTGGGGAGTGGGGAAAAAATAATGGAGTAGGAGCCAGGAGGTCTCTGTTCTGCCATCTATCTCCATCTAATTCTCTCTCTCTCTCTCTCTTTTTTTTACATTTATTTATTTATTTATTTATTTATTTATTTATTTAGAGAGGGAGAGAGAGAGAGAGGGAGCACACATACACACAAGCAGGGGAGGGGCAGAGAGAGAGAGGGAGAGAGAGAGAATCCCAAGCAGGTTCCGTGGTGTCATGTCAGAGCCCAACATGGGGCTTGATCTCATGAACCACGAGATCATGACCTTAACCAAAATCAAGAGTCTGATGCTTAATGACTAAGCCACCCAGGTGCCCCTACATCCATCTGATTGTTGGACCCCAAACGCATCCCCTAAAACTATAATGCCCTAGTAAAGCACCACTGTGTTGCTAGCACTAATTAGTAGATTAGTAAAGCGCTAATCTATGTTGCCAGAGCATGTTCAAACTACCCCCTTTGATTGCTGGTTAACACCTTCTTTGCCCTTCTAACTCATGGATGTCAGAACTCATTAGTAGCAAGAAATGGAAAATCTATCTCAAACAGACTCAAGTAACGGAGGATACCGGTTGGCTATGTAACCGACTTAGTTTTAAGCACTGCTGGATCTAGGAATCCCAATGGTTTCACCAGGACTCAGGTTCTTGCCATCTTAGTTCTGCTTTCCTCTATGTTAACCCTGTTTTCAGCAGGCTCCCTCCTCCTGATGGCAAAATGGCTGCCAGAAATGCTCAGCTTATGTCTTCAAAGCTTCAAGTTCAGTGCAGCAGAGAGCCTGCCTCAGTCCCAGCATTCTTAGCAAAAGTTTCCCTGTGTATCACAGGCTTTGGAAGGGTCATATGATATTCTTGATTTGGGATGAGGCCAAGTGTTCTCCCATCCCCATCTCTGCATGAGGTGAAGCCCAGTTGAATCGCTTGGGCTAAAAGTAGGGCGAGGGTTGATGCCAAATGAAAAGTGGGGAGTGTTACAAGAAGAGGGACTGGATGAATGCAATTGTATCCACACTATCTCACCTCCCAAAATGTGGCCTGAAGGTTGACAAAGACACTGCCCTTGACCAAACGTTAGGCTCCTCTGAACCATTTTCTCAACTGGGCCCTGATTTTTGGACTTCTGTGTTTATTTGTATTGCAAAAGTCCTGCTAAGTTGGTTTAGCCAGAAATCTCCCTTTACCTCTGATATTTCCTCCTTGTAACTTTCTCTCTTTTTTTTTTAATTTTTTAAAAATGTTTTTATTTATTTTTGAGAGAGAGACAGACACAGAGCATGAGCTGGGGAGGGGCAGAGAGAGACACACACAGAATCTGAAGCAGGCTCCAGGCTCCTAGCTGTCAGCACAGAGCCCGACCTGGGGCTCCAAGGAGCAAACCGTGAGATCATGACCTGAGCTGAAGTCAGACGCTTAACCGACTGAGCCACCCAGGTGCCCCTCCTCCTTGTCACTTTCTATCTACTCACATCCCTGCCTACTCCTTGGCCATAAATCCTCACTTGTTAATGCTGGATTCCAAGATGAGCCCAGTTTCACACGGAGGTTTCTCTTCCTCCTCTTGCAGTAGTCCTGAATGAAATCTGTTTTCACTATTTTCATGACTGCCCAGCTCTGATTTTCCTTTGACAATGTTCTTCAGTAGCAGGGAAGGTGAGTTCTGGTATTAGTTCTAGCAAGTGGCATGTTACAAATTCCTAAAATTAGCTAGAATTTGTAAGAGGTTTTTGTTTTGTTTGTTTTTAATTTTTAAAATAAGTTAGAGTTGGGGCACCTGGGTGGCTCAGTTAGTTAAGCATCTGACTTGATTTCAGCTCATGACCTCACAATCATGAGATCGAGCCCTCAAGTGGACTTCCTGCTGGATGTGGAGAATACTTAGTATTCTCTCTCTCTCTCTCTCTCTCTCTCCCCCTCCCTCCCTCCCCCTCAAAAAATTAATTAAAAAAATTTAAGTAAGCTAGAATCCTTAGAGAGCTTCTCAGTGGTGGATCTGTAGATATTTCTTATACTATTGTTTCTTTTTCTGTAAAAATGTGAAACTTTTTATAACAAAAACGCATCCCCCAAATAATGTGGACTTCACTCACTTGTTTTCCAAAACACTTTCTTGTATGTTGGTGACAGGGTGATGTGCCACGTGAGGAGCCTGAGAGGTCAGCGAAGGTGTCCTGGAGAAGTGACAGCTAAATTGAGTCGAAAGATGAGGGAGGAGAGAACACCTGTGTGAGTGTGCGTTTTGAATACAAGGTGGGAAGTCGTCTGCGTACCATACAGTGCCATGAAATCATTGGAATCATGTGGTAAAAGCATAGCTTTTATTTTATTTTTTTTAATTTTTTTTTAATTTTTTTCAACGTTTATTTTTGGGACAGAGAGAGACAGAGCACGAACGGGGGAGGGGCAGAGAGAGAGGGAGACACAGAATTGGAAACAGGCTCCAGGCTCTGAGCCATCAGCCCAGAGCCCGACGCGGGGCTCGAACTCACGGACCGCGAGATCACGAGATCCCGCGAGATCACGAGATCGTGACCTGGCTGAAGTCGGACGCTCAACCGACTGCGCCACCCAGGCACCCCAAAGCATAGCTTTTAAATGTTAACCTGTTTTTCCCCTCACTCACTTTCCATCCTCATTGCCTTGGTTTCTCTCTGGCATATGACAGCAAAGAGAAAAAGGGAGTCTTTTCCGGGCATTTTTAATGCCAAAGCCAAGGCTGAAGGGGAACAGAAAAGAAACAGAGTTACCTACTCCTCTCCACCTCCAGACTAGCTGGAGGAAGGGAGAGATCCAGAAGTTCTGTGCCTGGCGCTTTCCAGTGGGAAAAAGCTGGGGAGAAAAGAGTACAGGCTGGTGCCCCATGCTGTGGACTATTATGCAGCCCTTAAAATAAACACATCAAGCCTATATCAGTTCATTTGGAGGGGGTTCCACATGTGCTTTCTAGTTCATGACACAAGCAAGATGTAGAAAATGTATGTCATAAGACCCCTTTTCATAAAACACAGAATGACCCCGCCCCATTGTTAACAGACAAAATTACGTTTCCCTCTATTTATATAAACATGAACAAAAGGAAGATATACCTTGCCTCCTAACATTGTTGACTTGGGGAGAGAAAAAAGATGGAAAGGAAGTAAAAAAAAAAAAAAATTCCTTCGTTCCTTGTAACCTTATATATAACCTTCACCGCTGGATGGCTAATTTGTCCTAATCATGGCGGTAAATCTATCCCGAAGCCAGGAACTGGTGATGGTTGCTTGGAGAGGTGGGGAGGGTTGCAGAACTTTCCTGTCCTGCTTACACATTTCTGTATTGCTCAGTGCTCTACAGACATTCAGGTACACATTGTGTCTCTGATTATAAAAAGCAATCCATATTATATATGGAAAAGAGAGAGGTGTGTACATATACAGGTTTTACAGTAAGAGTACACAATAAAAAAGCATTTATGATAGTTCCATTTATGTGGCGGGAGGACATGGGAAAATATAACCACCAACTCAAACAGAACAGATACATATAAGGAAATTTAAGACAAATAACAGTAACATTTTGGGTTCAGATTGTTTTTACAAGGTTCATGGGCTTCCCCACGTTTAAGCAGGCAAAAACAAGTATCTGAAAGATAACACAAGTATAAATTTACTGACACACACTAGACACCTGATAAAGGGTTTAAAGGGAAGTGATAGGATTCTCAAAATCCTTTAAAGCTGTTGTCATTGTGGAGAGAAAAAAGAACTTGGCTTGGAGAAGCCAAGGGTAGCCAAGGAAGAAGCTCACACTGTCCTCTCATTAGAAAGAAAAGCAAGTGTGGATTTGATTCGGGAGGTCCAAAAATGATGGCAAGGAGAAGAGAGCTTTCCAACCTGCCACCTTACAGCCAGAACTTTGCAGCAAGGGCTGTGGACCTCATGCATCAGATGTGACAAGACTTCACCTTCTGACCATGAGCAGAGGCAGGGACACGAGAGGCGCCTTCAATTTCCTGTTACTGTTCTTTGAGTTTGCGGGGCTTGAAAACGGCACAAGTGAAGAGCCACTGGTGCTGCTTTCCTGATGCCCTGGCTAAGCTGGCAGCCGCTCTTCTGTCATTCCTCTGTCCATCTGAGCAGAGATGGGCTTGCATGCACCATTTTATACCCAAGGGCCAAGCAGAGCATCTGGCACAAGGTGGCTGGTCAGTAACTCTTGGGTAAATGCACGAATAGGTGAGGAAATGAGTGAATGAAATAAATTTGCACCTGAGAGGAAACCTTGCCACAGCTTTGAATTATTCCTGCAGGCGAGGGTGGCTTCGTGGAAAGCCATCCCTCATCCTCCCCAGCCCTTTCCTATACAAGGACCCACTCGAGGATAATGGCCCCTTGGCTCTCAGCTCGCAGATGGCAGCCATGGAATGAAGCAAAATTAACTGCCCTTCATCAGCCTCCTCATGAAACACTGCCAGACCCCTATCACATGCAAGACACTAACCAGGAATGTCAAGTGGGAGAGAGGAGGAATACTGGGAACTCTTGGCTCTCAAGGAATTTTCAGACTTGCAGGGAAGCTATTAGACAAAGACATAAAAACGTCCCCTCCTAAAATAGAAGACTATACCCAGACAGACACTGTAGGTAGTCAACCCTGTCAGAACTCTGGGGAGAACGGTGCTGGAGGAGTGACATCAGATGCCACAAGTGGTTCCTTAAAGGAAAGAGAAGACAGGAAAGCACAGTAGCTCAGAACACGGGCTCTGAAGCTAGATCACTTGGCTTGGATTCCAACTCTCACCACTGTCAGACCTCGGACACAACATTCAAATTTCCCCATCTGCAAAATGTGGAGAGTGCTGGTAATAATCTCCCAATGGTGAGGATTAAGTGTGCAGATACATACGAAAGCTTACAACAGTGACTGGCACATCATAGATGGGCTATGTGTGAGCTCTTAACTTCATGCTCCTTCTAACCTGAAGAGATTAACTGGCTAGATAACGGAGGGGGTGGGGGGGGGTTGCTCACACAGAGGAGACTGTGGGAGCAGTGGGGCAGCCTAGAGAGATGGGAGGTACTTGGCTGGTAAATTAAGCTAACCTGCTTCTAAGCCTGATTCTACCACTTCCTACCTGTGTGACCTTGACTTAAACTCTCTAAAGCTCAGATGCCTCACTTATAAAATGATAATAGCAACCGCACTTTCACTGAAAACAAATGTTAACCATGCCATGATAAATGGTAGTTATTATTAAAGAGAAGCACAGTAAAGAGGATCCCAGAGGGAGATGAATAAATTAAGCATGATGACACATTTTGCTTCTTACCCATCTTTCCCTTCTTCCCCCAGATTTGTTCAAGGCCTCATCATTACCGGTTTGCATTTCTATTTTAATCATGTTATAGGTTTACAGTATTTTTCCCTCTGCATCTTTATATGCTATAATTTGGGTACTATTTTTACACAACGAGGCCATTTTTAACCAAGAACAGATTCAATTGTCTTTCAGCATATATCATTGTTTATCTTAATTAATGCTAAAATATTCTTAGGGGGAAAAACACATCCCACAGAGTATTATGCAAGGAAACTTAGCATTCATTTTTGCCTCCCTCTTGTCTGGCATATCAATTTGTAAAGGTTTTAGCATCCTGTTATTTCAATGACAACGCATGCTCTTAAACGCAGACACCCATCTGTGGGAATTAAGTCACAAGGTGTCAGCAGCAGGTTGGGAGATTAGCACCAGCAAGGTGTGCGTTGGGAGGTGGAACACTGACAGCTGAAAGAGGGTGACTCTGCTGGTGAGGAGAATAATACTAAGTGACGTCTGAAGTCATAGGCTTTGTCTCCGATTGATCCACGGGAACATTCCTGGAGTAGAGCTGAACCAATCTACAGTCTGGGCTTGAAGTGCCCTAGTGAAGTTGTTCTAGCTCTCCACCAGTGATAGGCATCCTCCGCATCCATTCTCCTTCCTTCTTTTCTTTTTTCTTTTTTTTTTTTAATGTTTATTTATTTTTGAGACAGAGAGAGACAGAGCATGAATGGGGCAGGGTCAGAGAGAGAGAAGGAGACACAGAATCTGAAGCAGGCTCCAGGCTCTGAGCTGTCAGCACAGACCCTGACATGGAGCTTGAACTCACAGAGGGTGAGATCATGACCTGAGCCAAAGTCGGACGCTTAACCTACTGAGCCACCCAGGTGCCCCCCCATTCTCCTTCTTTCTAATCAGATTCCCTGTTTATCCCTTGGGGAATAAGGGATTCCACACGCGCCACACTCAGCCCAGGTGTTTTGAGAGAAGCTGTTTACCCCATCTCCCCCTAGCTCCAGGTGTGGATGTGTGATGGCGATGTAATCAATGGTTATGTACCATTTCCCTGACCACAGTGATTGGTTAAGGGATGACCATGTGACCCAGTCAGAGCCAATGGGATTCCATTTGGGGATTTGAGATGGAACCATTGGGAAAATGTGGTTCTCTGTCCATGGGGATGCCAACCTAGTAGTAGTATTACCCAGAACTGCCCTCTGTATTATGAAAAAGGGAGAGGTTGCCTAAGATTGTAGTCAACATGAAAGACAGCTGAGTTGAGAGATAGAAGCAGATTCTTGGTGCCATTTCCTCAAGTCTTCCTTAAAGCCAGGCTACCATCTGGACCTTTCATGGAAGCCACTTAAAGTCCTTGTTTTGCTTAAGCTACAGTGGGCTGAGTTTCTGTCACTTGCAACCCAATGAATTCTGAGGATTCAGTCTCTCTGGAGAACCATGAGAAGCCACTTTACTCTGCTGATGGAATGGGAACCTGGTCTGAGGACATCTTTCACCCCAGACCTATTGGTCTTCCTAATAATGGGCAACAGTTTTGTATGTGGACAGTTCCATGCAGTCCCTAAATCATACAGTTCCTAAATCATACAGTTAGCCTAGATGTATTCCGAGAGGCTGGGTGACACCGAGATGTAAAATGTGGAACTTTACCAGGCATGATGCTCTGGTAAAGGGGTGCTCTGGTTAGGGGGTGGTTGAAAGAATGCAAGTATGTCAGAAGTATGAAGGGCTTGGGCCAGGAAACTAGCCTGGTATGAAAGGGATATGCTGCAGATGACATTCTAGGAGCCTGACCTAAATGCAGATGTGAGAGTGGAGCTATGACCAGTGTCCACAGAATGTCACTAACTTTTACTGATAGTTTACCATGAACCAGGCAGTGTCCTAAGTGCTTTACATGCAATGTATTTAATCCCCTCCACAATGCCATCATTTATGTGGTTTATTCTCTCCATTTTACAGGTAAGGAAACTGAGGCATGGAGAGGTAAAGTGATTTGGTCAACCAGAGCCAGGATTTAAACTCCTGTCTGACTAGTGGGTGGTGACGTTGGGTTCTGGACTTCATATAGGGCTTTGGTTAATGGCTAGGGGACATGGAAGAGGAGACAGTGTCCTCCCAAGGTCCCAGGGCTGCTAAAACTAAGCTTTTGGTCAGAGACTCAACTCTATGGGGGAACACCCTGATCCAGTGGGGAAGTGAGGATAATAGGGAAACTGAGCCAGGAGCCTGAGACCGAAGCCAACTCAATAGGGGTTGGTTGAGAGGACTGGCCTGGCGGGTCAACAGACATCTAGGGGCTTGTGGCCAAAGATGGACACAAGGCACCAAAATGAACTCCTGGCCTCCTACCAGACATTGTTTAGGGTTGGCTCAGGGCTGGGAGTCTGATGACAGAGATTGACAGAAAAAGGGAAAGAAAGTCTTCCAGAGTTCTGAGGTTTAAAAAAAAATGCCTTTTACTCATTGAATATTGCTTGCAAATTAATCATTATTAATCCTGGCCACTACTGGACGAGGCTCTTCTTCACACACCATGATCTGAGATTCAGATAGTCTGAGTTGTCTAGGATCACACAGGAGCTGAGCTGGCATTAGCTTGATCTGCTTTAACATAAAGATCTTTCTATGGCGCCAGACTAAGTCTGCATCTCCTCAAATTAAAAGCTCTGAATGGGTCATCAGCTCCAAAAATATGAATCATACAGATGGTGCACATGGTGATCCATGCAAGGCAGGGTTCTAAGCTCAGATTATTTCATTTCATGCCTAGAACAATGCTAGGATGTTTCTTTCACTAAGTATCATCACCACCACAGTGATCATTGCTATCTCTGTTTTACTATTGAGGAAACAGACTCAGAAAGATAACTTGGCCTTGATTTGGCCAAGATCACAAAGCTTGCAAATGCAGAATCAGAATCTGAACCAAGGCAGCCTGCACTTTCAGACGTGCCCCAGCTTTTAACCAGGACACCTGCACCTACACACTGTGCCTCAGTTTCTCCAGCTGTAAAAGTAAGTGGAGAGTTAAGAATGCCCCCCCCCTTCTAAAGTTATCGGGAGAACAACACAAACTAAAACATACAAAGGGCTCACAAGAGTGCTTTTACTATGGTTATTTCCATTTTTGCATTACCCTGTCCAAAAGGACACTTCACCCTTTCCCACGGCTAATCCTCGATGCTCAAGTATGCCGCGAGAAAGGCACGATGGTTGCATGCACTGGGGCCTCTGAGGGTAATCCTGAGGCAAGAGATAAAAAAAGCTCACTTGACATAACTTCATAAACACATTTTAATCCAGACATTGATTTTCCTTTGGAATAATCCCCTTCCCGTTCACACGTGTGGTCCCTGCACATCTCTAATACAGACGTGAGTATCAATAACATTATTGAGATAAAACAGTTGCTTCTTTCTTGTTCCTTTTATTCACCGGTCACCCCGGGCCTGTCTTTGCCTTTTCATTCTGTTACCCAGCACCACTCACTAGAGAGCCTTCCTATTCCCTCACCAGCCTTAACTCAAGGTGAAGATTTCACATAACGACACCTGGTAAAATACGAGAGATTTAAGCAAATTCAACTGGAAATAATGTGAAAAAATATTATTTGCCCCAGACACGTGCCTCTCTTTTGATCTGCCTTGTCCAGGATACATTTTTTTAAAAATGCTCCTTTGATAGCAAGAAGCAAGCAGATGTTGAAAGGAAACCTCACGTCTTTGTTGGGAAATAATTAGTCTGATCCAGTTGCTTGCTTTCTGATGGACAAAGGAGTCTTTAAAGAAAATCATTTGTGTTTTCTGAGCCCCTTTTGACAACACAGCTTTCTTAGGTTTGGGCTTCTCATTGAGAGTTTGGGGAATGGAAAATTTTTCTGAATAAGAAATCAGAAAGCTTGACCTACACAGTTACCTCTCTCTTAACATGACAACAATTGGCAATTACTTTTTGATCCAAAGTATGAGGATGAATATGGAGAGGTAGGGGGAGTCATTCTCCTTACCAGACTCAGGCTCGCATCAGCCTGGCACCTGAAGCCAATTTTCTTTTTTTCAGTCCCCAAGATTCAACAAAATCTATAGCTGGAAATACCTACATTAGCTGCAGCTGGGGGTGGGGGTGGGGGACCCCTTGGCAAATTCATGAATCAGGCTTTCTTTTATTCTCTCGTGGAAGGTATCTCTTCTGTTGGATCAAGGATGATTTGGAATCTTGGGTAAGCATGCCATGGAAGTTGCTTCAGCCAGCCCATCTGTGATGAAGTGTGGGCATCTGCACATGGCTCCAGGGTCTCAGAGACACCAATGGCTCTCATGATGACAGAACATTATGTTTGATGCATGATCATAGTGGTCTGCTGGTCTGGGTTGGAGAGACAGACTCTGAAATCCATCAGACCTGTGTTCAGACCCTGCTTGCTCTGTGTCTTGGAACTGATTGCTTATGTTCTCTGATATTTAGTGTTCTTGCCTGTAAAACAGGAAAATAGGAATACCTATCTTGCAGAGCAGAGCAGACTTTCTCAACCTTGGCACTATTGATATTTTGGGCCAGGTAATTATTTCCCCTAGGGTGGGGGTGGGGGTAGGGGGGCTGTCCCATCCCTGGCCTCTACCCACTAGATGCCAGTGTCACAATCTCTTTACCCCCAACTCCAGATTTGACAACGAAAAATGTCTCCAGACATTGTCAAATGTCTCCAGGGAGGACAGGCTCTTCTCCCTCTCCTCACTGAGAACTTATGTAGTGGAGCTATTCTCAAAGTGGAATGAAATGACCCCTATAAAGCTCCCACACACTGCTTAGTAGATACCACAAAGTAAGTGCTCAACAAACATTAGTTACTAATATATTAATAAAACTGCAAATAGAAACCTAACACAATGTTCTTTTTCCCCTTGAAGATTCTTAGGGAATCCCTGGCTCTCTAGGGTCCCCAAATTCTCCAGTATTAGATAGGAATTCCCCAGCTGCCTCACCCACCGCTGGAAACATATTTTGGTTCCTGGCAAAGCCACCAGCTGCTGGGAGCAGAGAAATAGATTCTCAGGTAGTTCTGTGAATGAGTGTTGTCATCTCAACTTGGTCCAAAGGAAGTAAAAAGAACTCTAGAAAAGGGTAGTGAAAGGAGAAAATAGATTCTCCATGAGTGGTGACAGCATCACTGAAGATCTGAGTTACTGGAAGCATCCATGCATTGGTGACACAGCTACCCCTCAGTGGTTGGAGGGCAAATGGAGGCAGTGGTTTGGATTGCAGAGGGCGAAACAGGTAATCAGCTTTCCACTTCTGTATTTTAGTTTCAGCTTCCTTCCTCAGTTGGTGGACTGCTCAAAATAGTTAACATTGTTTGACTGCAGCTACGGGACTGAACTGTGTCCCACTAAAATCTGTGTGTAGAAGCTCTAACCCCCAGTAAGACAGTATTTGGAGATAGGGCCTTCAGATAGGTAATCAAGGTTAAATGAGATCATAAGAGTAGGACCATAATCTGATTAATAGGACTTTTGTCTTATGAGAAGAGGAAGAGACACCCAGCTCCCACTCTGTGCGTGGAGGGAAGGCCAGGTGCACACATCGTGAGAAGGTGGTGGTCTGCAGGCCAGGAAGAGAGGTCTCACCAGAAACCGAATTCTCCAGCACTTTGATGAACTCCTAGGCTCTAAAACTGTGAGGAAATTAATGTCTGTTGATCTGCCACCCAGTCTGTGTGGTATCTTGTTAGGGAGCCTGAGCTATAGTACAAATACTTACCATGTGCCTGGCATAATTGCTCATTTCATTCCCAGAACAAACTTTAGAGGTGGGTACTCCTCTCTGCAGACCCCCCTCACCCCTCCCCCCTTTTTATAGAAGAGGAAATAAATTCAGAGGGGTCAAAAACTTGCCTAGTGTCACACAGCTAGAAAATGAACTGCTAGGACTTGAATCCAGGCCCGTCCATCTTCAGAGTCCAGGTCCTTAACCACCAAGCTATCTGAACATGGGTTGTACAAGCCCCACACTACCACTTAGAAAATGTTTACTTTGCACCAGCCCTGGTGTAAAGGCTTTAAACGCATTAGCTCTTTTAATCCGCAGCACAATCCTATGAGGAGGCCCCTTTACTATGCCCGTTTTACATATGAGGAAACCAAGGGAGGCTTGCAGGGCCACAGCTTAACCTAATGGCTCCCCAGCCTGGTTTGTGGTTGCTACAGGGAACTCTAGCTACATCCCTGCTTTGGAATTTCTGGGCAGGGTGAAATGGGCTGATTCTTGGTTTTTAGATGTCATAGGAACAGTTGGCTTTTACTGTCTCTATAGTTATAATCCTACCAAGGATTCTGAGGATGAGTGGCAGGGAGAACATTGAGGGTGAAGGACTCAGGAAGCCTTGAGCAGGGGTGAGTTCACTCCAGGGCAAGAGTCAGCAAATGCTATTAGTAGCTACAGGGTGGCTTCTCAGGAATCTGCATATATGCAAATTAAAGCAGAGGCCTTAGCCGAAGGAAGGGGAGTGAACTCTGTCACCCCCACCTCATTCCAAGTTATGTCTTTTTCCAGCTGGGGGCTTAGCAAAAAATTGCCTCTCCCTCCTTCACATCTCTCCAAGGACAATGGATAATAATAATTCAAAGCAGAGCAAAAGAGCCTATATTTGCATGGTGCAAATCTCCATGTGTTCTGAAGTTGCTGGATTTTACCTTCAAATCACCATGGGTGGCAGATGCTTTCTGACAGATAAAGTCAAGACACAGAAGTCAGGACACTGGACCTCAGACTCACTGTATTTTCCCCAGGTGCTACCATTTGGCTGGTGGTAGTGCTGTGGCATTGTGGCATCTCATCATGGTTAAGGGCAGGAGTTTGGAGACAGGCAGACCTAGCCTTGAATCCTAAATTCATCTGTCTGACTTTGGATACGTTACCTGACTTCTTTGAAGGTGCTTTTTTTTTTTTTTTAAGAGGAAATGAAGATGGAGATAATAATGATCTCCCAGGGTCAATCACATACTATTTGAGGTTATATACGGAAAGCATAGTACTTGGCACATGATAGATGTTTAATGGTTGTTTTCTTTGTTCTCAGTGGTTGAGAACTTTCCAGAAGGTATGAAATTAGTGCTTTTTTTTCAATACTTTTGATCTTTGGGCATTTCCAGATTGTAGGGTTTTCTGAGGGATCTTGGGAATCACTCTTAATTTGTCTGGGACTTCCCTTGGGTAGGGAAGATGACATAATTCCCAACGAGGCAGTATTTGATGTTGGCCAACAATTTTGATGGCCCAGAGTCAACATAGCATATTGTTTATGAACCCTAGGCTTGAAGGAGACTCCAGTCCCCACTCAGTACCTGCTAGTTGTACAACTATGGGCATATGTGTTTTTGGGTTGTTGTGAGAAGTCAATGGGCTGAGGCATATGATACACTTAGCATGACTGGCACACAGTAACTGGGTGGGGCTGGCTCAGTCTTCCCACCAACCCCTCCATCCATTCTAATTTCCTCCCAGTGGAGGTGGTTATAAGTAGCCCCACACATGGGTTGGATTTCCTTTCTCTTCCTCATTCTCTTCCCTATTGGGGAAGGACTAAAAACGTCCATTGGTTTTCCTGAAATGACCCACCATGGTTGCTGTGCTCACCTAGGTTGTATCAATATTCATCCTTCCTTTCATTCACCTTCCTCCTTTTCTTGGAAAGGAATTTTACATCAAACAGTAAGGATTTCTCCTCCAAAGCCACAGCTCTGATGCATGGGAAAAATTTAGGATTTTTTTTTTTTTTTGCTTTTGAGCCACTTTATGATGGCTAAGACACTTAGACTTCCCCCAAGTTTAGTTACGCTCATGATATCAGCATGGGATCTGGTGTCAAGAAATTGGGGATTCTAGGGCTACATTTGCCTCTTGCAGTGGGTAAGTTGAGGAGGGCATCCCTTTCCACACTGAGCCTCAGTTTTGACATTCCCATGGAGCTGAAAGACAAGACAATGTCTAAAATCCATGCTTCCTTGCGTATTCTGTGTTTCTGCCATTCCCTTGATAACCGGGGATAAAGTTGATCATTCTCTAGACCCAGGATGATGAAGCACTCACACCATATCCTGTGTATCATCCACTTCCCTGCCCTGCTTCTGATTAGAAAGATTTATGACAAATGATGGTATGTTCTTCCCAAAAACTCACTTTATTTACATCTGACCACATCCCTCACAGTGGATGATGGTGGTTAAGAGGAGGGGGTTTAGTGTTCAAATTCCATTCCTGCCACTTACTAGCTATGAGACTAAGACCTGTTACTTCTTCACTATTCATGCATTCATCCACTCATTCCATAAGCAAATACTGAGAGATGCTGTTAGTGCTGTGGATACAATGACAAGAAGGGCAGACCCCATCCCTGTCTTCAAAGGGTACAACCCAGTGCCAAAGACAGCATTAACAAGGAGTGACCTGTGCCAGGATATGGGAAGACTTGATGCCATAAGGTCACATAGCAGAAACCCCTAATGTAGTCTGAGCAGTGTGGAAGGTCTGGGAAAGCTTCCCAGTGGAAGGAAACAGAAGAGAGCCATATGCCGGGCAAAGGAACTTGCATATATGGCAGCCAGGGGCTAGAGAGAGTGCGGTGCCTTAGACTCCAAATTAAACTGAGGAAAGTTCATATGGAAGAAAGTGGATATGGAGTGCGTGGCAGAGAGGAGAACAGCGAGAGCTGGGTCTAAAGAGATCACGAGGGTCAGGTCATGAGAGAGATTTGTAAACCATTTTAGGGAGGATAACCCTTAATCCTTAGAGCAACAGGAACCACGCAGACAATTGTAAGGAGGGGGTGACATGATCATATTTTTATTTTGAAAAAGTCAGCTGCACTGTGGAGAATGGTTTCTGTGGACGGAGAGAAAAGGAAGAATGAACTGGAGGATGTACCAATAATCTAGGCAAGACACTGCTGGAACGAAGTCTCTCTTGGAGATCCAGACTTGACAAGTTTTGTTTCTCTATGTATCCCAGGTGCTCAGGGCACAGCCTAGTGCACACTGGGCAATCAGACATCATTTGCTAGACCAGAGCGTTGGCAGTGGGGATGGAGAGAGGTGTGTGGATTTGAGACCCAGTTTGTGGGCCAAAGGAGCAGAATTATTAATTGATTGTATGAGAGTTAAAAATGATTTCCGTTCTGGCTTGGACAGCAGAGGAGGGGGGAGGAGAGAAGAGGCTAACATTCTTTGAGATGGAGAATCCTTAACCTCTCCAAGCCTCAGTTTTTCACCTGTGAAATGGGACCAATATCGCACGTTTCGCGAGTGTGTGCAGGGGGCGGCCTGGTGCCTGGTGCGTGCAAGGTGATCAGTGTGGCGGTCACGCGTCCTCCATGCTTAGACCTCACCTCTCCAGAATGCAGGTCTCTTGAGGTTAAGAACGAAGAACTCACACATGTCCCCAGGGTCTCCAGGTTTGAAGTCCCCACAGAGATGGTGGCTGCAACAGCAGCAGCCGCAGCAGCAGTGGCAGCACACGTGAAATTTGAACAGCCAGGAAATGAAACAAGCAACTGAGATTGCTAATTGGAGTTTATTTTCTAAAAATGAGCTGTGATTCCCAGTACGGCTCAGTCACCTGCAAACCTGGTCCTTGATGAGCTATTCTGCTCTTTGCCGACTTGAAGGATTTCAGTGGACGCAGGAGTAGGTTTGTGGTGAGGCATTCTGCAGTGAAAGGGTATTTGGGGAGTGGGACACAGGGGGGAGCCTCAGAAAGGAAGTGAATTAGTTTTTCCTTCCAGGGAGGAGGAATCCTACCTGCTCTTGGGCAAGGTGGTGCCCTTGAGCTGGTTTCCTATGGAAAAGATGTAACTGCTGATGCCCGGAGAGGCTCAGAGGGTCCCACAGAGCCACCACCACCCTCTTTTCCTCCTGGCCACTCAGTGAATGGAGACCAAGCAACAACACCCCACCATGTAGCACACAGTCCTAGTACTGGGGTGACTGAGGTGAACAACACGCAGCCCCTGCCTTTCGCAGGGGAAACAGCCCAGTAGACAGGTTGTAATTACAACCTCATTTGATGGGTGTACGTATTAGCTTCCTGGGGCTGCTTTAGCAGATGACCACACACCTGGATGGCTTAAAACAACAGAACTTTCTTCTCTCACAATCCTGGAGGCTAGACACTCAAAAGCAAAGGCGTCAGCCAGGCCATGCTCTCTCTTAATGCTCTAGAGGAAGGTCCTTCCTTGCCTCCTCCTAGCTTCTGATGTTACTAACAATTCTCAGCTCTTCTTGGATTGTAGACGCATCCCTCCACTCACTTCCTCTTTCCCCCTGCATGCCTGTGTCTCTTCCCCTCTTCTTATGAGGACACCAGTCATTGGATTTAGAGTTCACCCGCCTTCAAGACGACCTCACCTTAACTCAGTTGCATCTGCAAAGACCCTATTTCCAAATAAGGTCATACTGACAGGTACCAGGATTTAGGATTTGAGTGTATCTTTCTGTGGAGGCACAACTCAACCCATGACAGAATAAGTAAAGACATGCTTGATATTGTCTATCAGAGTTCACCTTGTTACAAGTGCTATGGGGAAGAACTCCCACAATGTAATCTGCCCGCCCTTCCTTCCTTCCTTCCTTCCTTCCTTCCTTCCTTCCTTCCCTTGTTCCTTTCCTCCTCCCTCCTTCCCATCTGTTACGTTTTCACTTCTTTCTCCCCCTTCTGTGTTTTGGGCAGCACATACCAGTTGGTCGTCCTCTGTGTATTAGGTAGTGTGCTGAACACTGACGATGGAGAGGGGGCCAGAACAGGCCAGGCTCTGACCTCTGAAGTTTGCAAGTCTGTGGGGGAAGAGACAGTAACAAAACATTCACACAAATACGTGAAAATGACAACAAGGATGACTGGGATAAGAGCCCTTCTGAATACTCAAGCTGACATCTTGAACAGACTTCCTGGGGGAGGCCAAGGTCATGATGATCAGTCTCTAAGCTATAGACGGTTGCTGTAGTTCTGCCCCGTAAACTTTATTGTCTCCCCTTCAAGGTACAGGAAAGGTCACATATTTACTAGGGACCATCTGCATGGAACATTCTGGCTAGAGAATGGGTATGAGGAAGGGACCTTCCATTAGCAGACTAAACCCCGCTGTTACCCAAACCAAATCCCAAAAGCCGGGATTTGGAATGTGGATACAACCACAAGAGTGCCTCTGGAAGGACCTACTAGAACATAATGATCAACTGACCATCACATTACAACCTGAGGCCAGGACATTATAAACGGTGTAGCAACATCCTGGGTAGTGGAAGCACCCACAAACCTCACATTTCCCAGGGCCTGGGATTTCTCCAGATTTCTGGATTTCCCAGATTTCTCCCTGACCCTTGGGCAGCTATGGAGAAACCAAAAGGTTTGTGGCAAGGAATACGGAGTTAGGGTACATGGGATGTGGGAACAAATGACAGGTTTGGCTTAGTCAGGGGAGGTGGAGGGCTTCCTAGGAAGTGATGATTGCTCTCCATTTCTCAGGCACATGAAAACAGAGCTGGTGGGGCGCCTGGGTGGCGCAGTCGGTTAAGCGTCCGACTTCAGCCAGGTCACGATCTCGCGGTCCGGGAGTTCGAGCCCCGCGTCAGGCTCTGGGCTGATGGCTCAGAGCCTGGAGCCTGTTTCCGATTCTGTGTCTCCCTCTCTCTCTGCCCCTCCCCCGTTCATGCTCTGTCTCTCTCTGTCCCAAAAATAAATACACGTTGAAAAAAAAAAGTTGAAAAAAAAATTAAAAAGAAAAGAAAAAGAAAACAGAGCTGGTAATAAAGGGGAGACTTTACCCATGCACATCACAACATGGGTGGATCTCTAGGAATTACACATAAAGGAGTTCATGTTGAATTATTTCAGCATATGAAATTCTAGAAAAGACAAATACAATCTATAGTGATAGAAAACACTGAGGAGGGATTGTCTAGGAAGGAGCATGGGGAACTTTGGGGGGATATTGAAATGCTCTTTATCTTGATTATTGCGGTAGCGCCAAAGGTTGTATGTGTCAAAACTCACCAACATGTACTCTTAAAATGGGTGCATTTTATCAGAGGTAAAATATACCTCAATCAAATGGATCTTGAAATATGCAGGTCATATCCTTTCTTGTTTTAATCCTGGGGGTCAAAACCATAGTAGAAACCATCCCAATATTTCCCAAAAGTCATTTGATCTTGTATGACATGATGTCAGAGGGGGGAAAGAATCCCTAGACAATCAGGATCAAACCCATCATTTTATACATGAAGAGATTGAACTCAGAGAGGGGTAGTGATGAGGCTAAAGGCACAGAGGTCAGAAGGATGTACTGTAGGTTGGGAAGATCTGGCATGTTCTTAGGTGACCCAACCCACCACTGAGATTAGAGGAGTTAAATCTGAGGTCATCCAGCTCATCAGATTTGGGACTGACATCCTACATGTGGCCAGTTGCACATCTGGAACACAAGCTAGCCATCCCCTTCTTTCTGTCCTTAGCCTTTCTGTGAAACCTTCCATTGGCCCATTCAGACTGTCTGCCTCTCACACCTCACCTACAATAGTCACACACTTAGTTTGCATTTATTTTTATCTCTCTTTACAGAGATTCTTCCACATCAGGTATGTCTTGATGTAAATCTGTGGTCTCAGCAGTCTGGGTCTATTTGGGATCAGTTTGCACTCAAAATCGGTTGGGGCTCAGCATCATGCAATGGAGGAAGTTACAAGCCAAGAATCATTGTGTAGAGCACAGTCCTTCAACTTTGGTACATATCAGAATTAAAGTCTAGATTCCTGGGATGCATGTCCCATGATTTTGATTCACTGGGCTTGGATGGTGCCTGGGAATCTGCATTTGTATCCTGCACTCCAGGTGATTCTGATGGAGGCAGTTTGAAGACAAGGTCCTCCAGGTAACCTCTGGATTAAACCAGGGAAAGAGAAAAATAGATTTGGTTTGTTGACTGGCCAATGGACTCTCAATGTAACCCAAATTCAAAAGCAGATTTTTTTGTCCCTATGTCCAAAGTGAGGTTATGAGAAAGTAACAATTACAACAAGGGGCGTCTGGGTGGCTCCGTCGGTTGAGCATCTGACTTCAGCTCAGGTCATGATCTTGCAGTTCATAGGTTCAAGCCCTGCGTCAGGCTCTGTGCTCACAGCTCAGACCCTGGAGCCCGCTTTGGATTCTGTGTCTCCCTCTCTCTCTGCCCCTCCCCTGCTCATGCTCGCTCTCTCTCTCTCAAAAATAAATAAATATTAAAAAAATTAAAAAGCTTTATTGAGACATAATTCACATACCATATAAGTCATTCATTTAAAGTATACAATTCAATGTTTTTAGTATATTCACAGAATGTGCAACCATCACGACAATCAATACTAAAACATTTCCTTTATCTCCTCCCCCCAAACCCCCATATGCCCCAGAGTCGCTTTCCATTTCCTCTCAACACCCACTACCCCTAGGCAACCGCGAATCTACTTTGTCTCAATAGACTTGCCTATTCTGGGCATTTTGTATAAATGGAATCAAACAGTATATGGCCTTTTCTGACTGGCTTCTTACACCTGGCATAATGTTTTCAAGATTCATCCATGTTGTAGCACGTGTTGGTAATACTTCATGTCTTCCTATTGTCACATATTCCTAATAATGGATTTTAAAATGTTGGCATCTTATTTACTTACTTATCCATAAGTTTTCATTTTAATTCCAGTATAGTTAACATACAGTGTTATATTAGTTTCAGTAGCTAACATGTCTATGAGTGGAACATCTATCTTCCTTCTAGAAGAAGAGGCCTTATAGCCGCTTGAAAGGTCAGGTGCAGTCAAATAGGAATGTTATTCAAGGCTGGAGTGACTTTCCCACTGCCTTCCATGGTGTCCTAACCACACAAGAGGCCTCTACCTTCCCTCCTACTGGCCTCTGCTTGGGATGACGCACCCCCTGGTCGTGTGTAGTCCGTGCATCCTCTTATTCTAAACTCAAGTGTCTCTTTCCCTGGCTTTGTCCTCATTTTGACCTTCATTTTGACACGTTACACCTCTTTCCTTTTTGTGTTGTGACGGGGAATGGGCTTCCTATGTATGCTAATGATTTCTCCAAGAGAGAGCCTGAATCTTACTAATTTTTGTATTCCAGGTGCCTAAGATGTTCTTGGTGAGTGTGAGGTGCTTGGTTGGTGTTTACTGAACGGATAAAGGAGTGACTGAACACACGAATGGAAGAAACATACCCACTGAAGCCAGCGAGTGTGGTGTGTAAGCCATTTCTCCTGGCAGGTTTGAACCTGGCAGTTTTAGCTCCTCCTGTTTGAAATGACTTGTTTGAAAGCGAGTGGGAATGACAATTGAAAGACTATTAAACTGCATAGGCATGAAGAACAGGCTTCTAAGAGTGGTTCCCTACGTGGGAGGGATCGGCAAGCCTGGCGGTGGCTCTCACTTACTTCTTCATTATAGACTTCGAGAGGAGAGAGTTGTGTGGTAACAGGTGATTTGTACTCATCATTTTGAGGGAATTTTTTTTTTTTTATAAAGAAGTATAAGAAGGAGCAGATGAATAAATACAAAATGCTGTTTTAGAGTTGAATCTGAGTACCAAGCTGGCTCTGGGTGACTTGGGGCAAATCGCTTTCCCCTCTGAGCCGTCTCCTCACTTGTGAAAGGAGACTGAGAAAGCCTGCCTCCTGGGTCCACCATGAGGATCGAAAAGCACAGGGTCTGGCACACGGGGGACCCTTGACAAATGACAGCTATCACTGCTATTATTAGCAATATTAGCAACACACAGAAAAATGATAAACCAGGGAGTACAGAGGTCTCTGCCAATCTGGGACAGTCTTTGAAATCTAATTGTATTTATAACCTGTCTGCTTATGCTGGGTAGCTTAACATATTGATTCTTTGAAAACCATGTGGCTTAACCCTGGCACAGAGGCTTTTTTAATAAACTCTGCTTATTGGGTGATTACGTGGAAGGCAGCTGCAGTGACCTCAGTGACCAAGTGAATCATTGTGATAACAGTAGCTGCCATTTATTGAGCTCTTACTACGAGCCACTTAGTCCTTAACACAGTTCCCACGAGATCTTATAATCCCCATTTTACAGATGGGAAAATGAGGTACAGACAGGTTAAATATTTAAGGCCATATATCTTGTAAGTGGCTTATCCAAGATTCAAACCCTGGTCTGCTGGGTCAAAGTTAGTGATCTTTTTGTTAGACCTGATGCCTCTCAAGTTGCAGATAATGTGGTATAAGAGAAAGAGAGTAGGGGAGAGGTGCCTCAGTGGCTCAGTAGGATAAGCGATAGACTCTGGGTTTCAACTCAGGTATCGGCCTTACAGTGGTGAGATGGAACCCCTTGTTGGGTTCTGCACAGAGCGTGGAGCCTGCTTGGGGTTCTCTCTCCCTCTGTCTCTGCCCACTCAAAATAAATAAACTTTCAAAAAAGGAGAGAAAGGAAGTGGGGGGGGGGGGGAGAGATGATGCAAAGGGTCAGTGGGATCTGAAGAAAGATATATGGCTTCCCAGTTTTCCCATTGGATGGCTCATGTCACATGTAGTGGGTCCTGGAAGACTTGGAATGAAGCGTGGTGGCTTTTTGCTGCTGTCACTCATGCCAGGCGGTTCTGTGAACTCTGACCCAGGGTGCAGGCTGTGTGGGTAGGAGAGGTTGCCATGGAGACCTGAGGATGCTGAGCAAAGGGCTACCAGCTGTCCCTCCGTATCCAGCCTTCCTTTCTTCCAGCATAAGATGATTGTTCATAGAGCATATGGTCACCTAGGAATAAAGACTGCATTTCCCAGTCTTCCTGGCAGCAATGTGTGGCCACATGTCTAAGTTTTGGATGATGGGATATGAGTGGTAAATAAGGAAGGGGAAATAATTATTCACTGGACCCAGAATTCTAGTTTCCCTGCTTGAAAGTTGGTGTAAGGTCAAACTCTGCTGGACTCAAAATCGAAGCGTATTTTTTTTTTTAACATTTCTCTTTCTGAGTCATACCCATGGAAATGCCCAAACATAAGAACGAGGATGGTTCCTTTTTCTCCTGCCCCAGATGTCCATATACCTAACTTCCATTCAAAATTCATTTAAACCAATATACAGTGAGCATTTCCTGTGTGCCACATGCCGTGCTTAGCCCTGGGGATATATCAGAGAACAAGACACAGACATTATCACCAAGCTGATACTCCAGAGGGGAGACTGACAAGCCAACAGTATAATACAGTACAAGGAACAGGAAAGCTGGAATGCAGGGGAGGTCCACAGAGGGACATTGAAGCTAGTTTATGGGATGGGGGAGGGCTTCCTGGAAGATGTTTTACCTAAGATGAGACTGACCTATGGGAAAGAGTTGGCCAGGTGAATTGTGGAGAAAGGAGGTTTCCAGAGGAAAGGCCAGGGAGGAGAGGGAGGGAAGCTTGGCACCTTTGGAGGGATATGGAGCCTGAGTGGGGGGCCAGGGTCAGATACTTCAGAGGTTTCTTGGTTATGCTTGGCATTTCAAACTCGTCCTGAGAGCAATGGGGAGTCACTGGAAGGTTCTAATGTGGAAGTGATAATATCAGACATAATCTATAGAAACCTTCATTAGATGCAATGTGGAAGGGAGATTGGAGGTGGCCAAGCCTGGAAATGCAGACACAAGTTAGGTGGCTATTTCAACATATGCATTGCATGCACACATGCACACCCACACCCACACCCACCCACCCACACACACACACACACACATAAACCCTTTACACCAAAAGTTTATGCGAGCACCAGACTATGCCTACCATCAGGGGCTGGAAAACAATGTCTTAAGCTATTCTATTGTCTGTGACTTTGCTTTCTCATCTGTAGGATGGGAACAACCACAAGTGGCCCCTCAGTGTCTCTTGGGATTTCCAAGAGAATGGAAATGTCACATGGTTGATGCCTTTCCAGCTCCGTGTGGATAAGTACAAAGAGCTGCTTCCAACCATCTCTTCATTTCCTCCAGTCCTTCAGTCCCCATCAGGTGAGGCATCTCTGGGACTTGTACATGGGGAAGGCATTCAGATGGGGATGCGGATCTGAAGAACAGACAAGTTTTAATTGGATTCCCATTTAGTGTCAAAGTTGAAACGAGGGGTGGGGAGCTATGACAGTAAAATTTAGAAATTACAGAATTGGCTGGAGACTTGCGGGGAAGAGTAGGAATCCATCTTGCCTGGGACTCCTTTGAATGGATAATGAGGATTAATGAGGATGTGCTCATGTTCTTTTTTGTGGGGTCCCTGTGTGAGTTTGCCAGGGCTCCCATAGCACATTGCCACAGACTGAGTGGCTTAAACATGGGGGATTTATTCTCTCACAATTCTGGAGGATAGAAGTCCAAGATCAAAGTGTCAGCTGCATTGGTTTCTCCTGAGACGTCTCTCCTTGGCTAATAGATGGCCATCTTCTCCCTGGGTCTTCACATGGTCCTCCCTGTGTGTGTGTCTGTGTCTTAATCTCCTCCTCCTAGAAGGACACTAGTCATACTGGATGAGGGCCCCGCCTAATGATCTCATTTTACCTTCATCACCTCTTTAAAAGCCCTGTCTCCAAATATATCACCTTCTGAGGTCTTGGGGCTTAAGACTCCAATATATGAATTTGGGGGTGGGGGACACAATGCAACCCATAACAGTGCCCCGACGGCTTATTTATATAAGTGAGTATGAACAAACTGCCAGGAAACCCGAAGACTGAGAAATATCCTACCGAAGTTTATCCCCAGACTGAGAGATCTTGACTGAAACAGATTTGCTACCACTTGGATTGTGGCAACAGCCACATTTTCCTGTTCTTTATCTTGGCTCTAATGCACTGCTGTACGAAAGGATCCGCACCCAGTTTTCTCTTTCTTTACCCCTTTGCTGAACGAGTTTTGCTATGGCAACCACTGGCCGGAAAGCGCTAGCCCAGGGAGTGGCAGGGCCAGCCCGTGGTCTTCTCTGCTCACTTCTTGGACAGGCCCTGCTGTATGCCAGCTGCTGCATTAATCTCCAGAGTGCAGTTTATTGCTAACATTTTCCTCTGTGGGGGGGGCGGGGGGAAGGGGTGTGGCTGGGCAAAGTGGCACCTTCAAGAAAGCAGTCACGTGGAAAATAGGATCCTCCCAAAGAGGGAAGCCACTCCTTCATCACTGAGGAGGTCACATTTGGATTTTCGGTCCCACGCCGACCTGCACTCTGGTTATCTTGCAGCCGCTGGCTTCAGTGACACTTCCTGAGAGTTTTCAGTGGGGCTCCTCCTGCCGTCCCTGAAGTTGCAAACAGTGATCTGCAGACTTCACAGCCTTTTTACTCCCCTCAAGTCCTTTGAAGGAAGTTTCGTCCTCTGCCTCTTGGGGTTTGGAGTCTGGATCATTCACAGCCAACCCTTCTGATGTGTCCGGTGCAGGAGTTTAGCAGTAGGCAGGGGGGAGGCAGCAATGAGATAGGATTCACCCTTCAAAGGGGCGTGTGACCCAATGAGTCATCTGCCTGAGAGCCATCTTCCGTGTCCCTCAGGGCCCTGAGGATCTTTGGGAGGCAGCACCTGTGTGGAAGAGAGACGGGGCATGTAGAGCGGGGGGAGTTTGTTGAAGTCTCCTGGTGTAAGCCAGATCCTTGTTGTGTGGTCCCCAGCATCCTGATGTCTGTGGAATCTGCATCGAATGCCAGGATCTCCTTTGAGGGTCTTATGTTTGTCCATTGGTATGTTGGCGGCCAGCATTGTGCAAAGGTTGCCCAGCTAGCAGTCCCTCCGCCGAGGTTTAGTTAGCCTGCACGGCCATAAGCAGTCCTGTGGCTTCCAGGGAGTCAATCAGAAGCAAACTGTGTGCTCAGAAGCGAACCGAAGCCTTGTTCCTTCTCCCTCTTATCCTTGGGAAACCAGGTGTGGAGGTTCCTTCTCCCCATGGAAGACAGTTTAGGTCCTGGGCTGCTTTTCCACTTCCCAGCTGGCCCCATTTGGATATTTCTACCACGCCTTTTTGTTCATTCATTCATTCATTCATTCCACAAATATTTATGTAAGCATCAGTGGTGTTCTAAGCACAGCTTAGTCGTACTGTGATGTGAGGCTTAACTTTATGCATCAACTTGACTGGGCCATGGCCTGCCCAGATATTCAGCCAAACATTGTTCTGGTTATGTGTGTGAGAGTGTTTCCAGATGAGAATAACGTTTGACTTCATGGACAGAGTAAAACAGATTGCTCTCCTCAGTGTGGGTGGGCCTCCTTTAATCGG
The DNA here is from genome assembly GCF_014898765.1 of Herpailurus yagouaroundi. Classification (NCBI taxonomy): domain Eukaryota; kingdom Metazoa; phylum Chordata; class Mammalia; order Carnivora; family Felidae; genus Herpailurus; species Herpailurus yagouaroundi. Next base: position 5,428,339 of record NW_024412453.1, read on the forward strand.
TTGAAAACCTAAACAGAACAAAGAGGCTTGAGCTTCCTGTAAGTGAGAGAGAAATCCTCCTGCCTGGCTGCCTTCAAGCTGGGACATTAGCCTTCTGCCTTTGGTCTCAGACTCACCCTGGAACTCACTCCACAGGCTCTCCTGGGTGTACAGCTTGCCAACTGCAGATCCTGGGACTTCTACTGGTTCTGCTTCTCTGAAGAACCCAGACTAATACATCTGGGAGCCCAGAAGTGAAATAAACCAAGCCTCCACCTTTGGGTGTGGGGATGGAGTAGGGGAGGTCTCTGCACCTGGTTTGTCGTGTATCAGGACAAATTTGCACAGCACTTTTAGTCACATAATAGTCTCTAACTGGAAAAACAATTCCCTGAACACACTACCTCCCTGCCCCGTCCTCCACCTCCCAGAACTCTGGGATGGGAAAGGGGGTCTGAGGTGTGGAGATATATCTTTATACTGTGTCTCTTCTTCTTAAAGAAGGGATTCTTGGGGCATCTGGGTGGCTCAGTTGGTTGAGCATCCAGCTTCGGCTCAGGTCACGATCAGGTTCATGAGTTAGAACCCCACATCAGGCTGGCTGCTGTCAACCTGTCAGCACAGAGATTGCTTCAGATTCTCTATCCCTCTCTCTCTGCCCTTCCCCACTTGTGCTGTCCAAAAAAATAAATATAAAAACAGAAGGGATTCTTTTTTTAAATTATTTATTTTGAGAGACAGCGAGAGAGAGAGAGAGAGAGAGAGAGAGAGAGAGAGAGAGAGACCCAAGCAGGCTCCAAGCTCAGCACATGGAGCTTGACACAGGTCTAGATCCCACACTTGTGAGATCATGACCTGAGCCAAAGACAAGAGTCAGATGATTAACCAACTGAGCCATCCGGGTGCCCCAAAGAAGGGATTCTTAATCTGTTTTGTGCCAGGGACCCCTTTGGCAATCTTATAAGCCCTTCTCAGAATAATGTATTAAAATACGTAACATAAAATACATAGGGGTATAAAGAAAACCAATAAACAGTTCTCAAAGAATTTTACAAATTGTGACATAATAACACATGCACTTCCTTTGTTAATGTGTTACATAACACGATTTAGCAGTGGGTTTAATAACAACTGTGATTTTATTTTATTTATTTTTTAAATTAAGTTTATTTATTTTGAGAGAGAGAGAGAGAGAGAGAACAGGGGAAGGGCAGAGAGGAAAGGAGAGAAAGGATCCCAAGCAGGCTCCGTGCTGTCAGCACAGAGCCAGATGTGGGGCTTCAACTCACAAACAGTGAAATCATGACCTGAGCTGAAATCCAGAGTCAGGGGCTTAAATGACTGAACCACCCAGGCACTCCACTAACAACTGTGATTTTAAAGTACTGATGAGCATAAGTTTTATTTTGAAGTAACTGTAACACCTGGGATGTGATAGGAAAATAGCCATGATCTGTTGATCACCAAGGTCCAAATACTACAAATAGTATAGCAGTTTATCGCCCACTGTCTTGGTTTGCCAGGGCTGCCTTAATAAAGTACCATAAATTGGACAACTGGGACAATAGAAATTTACTTTCTTTTTGCCCTGGAGGTTGGAAGTCTAAGACCAAGGTGTTGGCAAAGGCATGCTTCCATTGAGGATGCTAGAAAGTGTCCAAGATGGTGTGATAATCTACAGATACACCTTGCATACAGGAAAGAGAAGTGGAGTTGTACTTGTGAAAAAAAGTAGACAAGAAATAAACTCTTTAACCCATACTCTCTTACTTGGGTCTTACTTTTTCCTCGCTGGCCTATGGAGCATCTCTCCAACTCCTGCTTCTCCGACAAGCAGTAAGCAACTTCAATGACCCAATTTTCTAGCCCTGAAACCACCCTTCTTAGGAATATATGGTGAATAGGAACTACTTTTTTTTTTTAATGTGAAAGTCAAATGTTATCATGTCCCCCCCACCCCCCCCCCCCGCAGCGAGTCCTTTGATGACCTTTGCTTTGCTTTCAAAATGCTTAAAGTGGCATCTGAGGCCCCACACAACTGGCCCTGCCCACCTCCCTGGCAACATCTCACTCTCCGCTCACCCCCGCAACAGTCGGGCCACCCACTTTCTCTTAGGTCATTGAACACACCTATCTCCCTTCTGCCCCCAGCTTTAGCTCATGCTATTGTTCCACTGTTGATTCAGAAATGCCAAGGATTTCTGTTAAGATGTGGGGGGAATGTGCCTTTCTTGCTTCTGTGAATTCACAAGAAGCAAGATAGTGTGAAAACTCGGGTGTTTAGAGACCCATGGAAGACACATTTTCTGGGGGTAAGAATTCAGTTAAACTAAAACATTGTGTTTTTGAATGAAGATACCAGTTTCCTTTCTTTGCACCTTCAACTGGAGTTAAAACTTACATTATAGTGTGTGTGTATGTGTTGCATGTACTACTTGGTAAAAACTCTTTCTTACAGACTTGGAATAATTAATTTCCCACATGTGCAAACTGCTAGAATAATCATCTAACTGTGCTCTGTAAACCAGGGTCCGAAATGTTACCTGAGACATGAACATTCCCATGAGGTGGAATTTGACTTATTCTGTGTAAGCTGAGTGTATGTAACTGAGACAGGGACGGAGACAGAGACACTTTAACCTAAAGGAGCATTTCCTGTATTTTGTTCATGTGTTTACTGCCACTAAGATTTCTGCTACATTCTGGGCCCCTGGGTGGTTCAGTTGGTTAAGCATCCGACTTTGGCTGAGGTCATGATCTCACGAGCCCCATGTCGGGTTCTGTGCTGACAGCTCAGAGCCTGGAGCCTGCTTCAAATTCTGTGTCTCCTTCTCTCTCTGCCCCTCCCCCACTCGTGCTCTGTCTCTTTCTCTTTCAAATATAAACGTTAAAAATTTTTTTTAAAAAAGATTTCTTCTATATTCAACTACCATCTGTACTTAGTTCCTTATAGGGATTCACTATATTTTCATATCATTTTTTCTTTAAATTAACCCACTTTTTATAAACTTAGCTTCTACCTAAAAGAATATCAAACAAGCCACAGACAAGGAGAAAATAATTTCAAAACATGTATTACATAACAGTCTAGCATCGAAAATATACAATGAACTCTTAAAGCTCAACAGTAAGAAAACAACCCAATTTGTAAAAAGGGCAAAAGTCCTGAACAGGCACCTCAGATTACAAATTGAAAATAAACATTTGAAAAGATGCTCATTATCATCTGTCATTAAGGAAATCAAAATTAAAAATAACAATGAGACAATATCATATAGACTTGCTTGCTATAGACTGAATGTTTGTGTCCCCTCCCCCCACAACTTCATAGCAAGGCTCCCACAGTATTGTGAGATTTACCTCCAGGAACTTGACCAGTTTCTCACAATAAACATTGGAGAAAAATCCCCCATGCTTTTAATGGGGGGGGGGCAAGGTTGGGGTGCAGGGCACGGAAGGGAACCATTTCAAAATATGCCAGAACACTCTATTCTTACAAAATTTGCCCTCTCAGGCGAAACTAGTTAGCCAGAATCTAACCTCTGGGGTTTTTTCAGAACATAACTAACCCCAGGAAAGGGAAATACCCAACTCCAAATACCCACTCCAATAGACTCCCATGGGAGAAAGGGCAATACCCCTTAGGTGGCAGGATTGTGGTAGAACCCCACCCTAATGAATGTTGTGAAAATCTCAAGACAAAGGAAGACAACCTGGCTGTGTGCACATGTGCGACGTTCCTCCCAATTCTGTAACCTAGACTGCCCATTCAGACTGTATGTTACCATATATGGGAGACAAAGGAGCAAAAAATGTACAAAAGGCAACCTCCCACTGCACTCGGGGCTCAGCCTTTTGGGTCTTAGCTCACTGAGCCCGTGCTGGCACGAATAAAGCTGCTTCATGGAAAGAAAAGCCTTGGTGTCCTGACTCTCTGTGTGACTCACTGCTACAGGATTTCTTGATTGCTGTGGCTTTATAGCAAGTTTTGAAATAGGTCACTGTCAGTTCAATGTTGTTTTCCTTCAGTGTTGTGTTGGCTATCCTGGGTCTTTCATCTCTTCATAAAAACTTTAAAAATAGTTTGTCAATATCCACCAAATAACTTGCCAGAACTTTGGCATTGCATTGGATCTCTAGATCAAATTGGGAAGAACTGACACCTTGGCAATGTTGAGTCTATCCATGAACAGGGAATCTCTCTCCATTTATTTAGTTCATTGATTTCTTTCATCGGAGTTTTATCATTTTCCTCAAAGATCATGTGCATATTCTACTTGATTTATACCATAGTATTTCATTTGGGGGAGTGCTACTTGTAAATGGTGTGGTGTGGTGTGTGTGTGGTGTGGTGTGTGTGTGTTTAAGTACACTTCACACCCAGTACAGAGCCCAACATGGGGCTTGAACTTACGACCCTGAGAGCAAGACCTGAGCTGAGATCAAGAGTCTGATGCTTAACTGACTGATCCACCCAGGGGCCCCTCTTTTCCTTTTTTTTTTAATTTTTATTTTATTTTATTTTTCAACGTTTATTTATTTTTGGGACAGAGAGAGACAGAGCATGAACAGGGGAGGGGCAGAGAGAGAGAGGGAGACACAGAATCGGAAACAGGCTCCAGGCTCTGAGCCATCAGCCCAGAGCCCGACGCGGGGCTTGAACTCACGGACTGCGAGATCGTGACCTGGCTGAAGTCGGACGCTTAACCGACTGCGCCACCCAGGCGCCCCATTCCTTTTTTTTTTTTAAATAGTGTTGTGTTTTTTATTTCAAATTCCACTTGTTCCTTGTTGGTATGTAAGAAAATGATTAATTGTATATTAATCTTGTATCCTGAAACACTGCCATAATCACTTATTGCAGGAGTTTTTGTTGTTTTGTTATAGATTCTTTCACATTTTCTATATACATGATCCTGTCATCTGAGGACAAAAACAGTTTTATTTCTTCCTTTTGAAGCTGTATACATTTTATTTCCTTTTCTTGCCTTATTACATTATCTAGACCTTCCAGTATAATATTGAAAAGCAATGGTAGGAGAAGATAAACTTGCCTAATTCCTTATCTTAGTGGGAAAGATTCAAGTTTCTCACCATTAAGTATGATGTTAGCGTTAGGGTTTTTTGTGGGGGTGGGGGGTGGGGTGTTTAAATCAACCTGAAGGAATCCCTCTCTAAAACTAATTTAGTAAGAGTTTTTATCACGAATGGGTATTGGATTTTGCCAAATACTTTTTCTGTATCGATATGATCACACGATTTTTCTTAGTTGGTTGATGTAATGGATTACATTAATTTTATTGTATTACATAGTTGATTTTTGTCTGTTGAGCCAGTCTTACCTACCTGGGATAAATGGCACTTGGTCATGCTATATAATTTTTATGCATTTTTGGATTTAATTTGCTAATATTTTGTTAAGGATTTTTGTGTAAGAGATATTGGTATATGTTCATGACAGACATTGGTCTGTAGTTTCCTTATAATGTCTTTATCTGGTTTTGGTTTTAGGGTAATGCCTGCCTCATAGAATGAGTTAGGATGTACCTCTCAGATTCTATCTTCTGAAAAAGATTGCGGAGAGTTGGTATAATTTCTTTTTTAAGTAGTTGGTGCTTTCTGTTTTGGAAGATTATTAATTATTGATTCACATTCTTTAATAAATGTAGGCTTCCCCTCCCCTCTCTTTTTAAGCAGTGCACTCTTCTTTTTTCCCCAAATAAAGTCTTTCTAAGTGGGCAGACAGGCTAGGGCAGAACTACCTGGGCTGAGATTGGGGGGAGGGCACCTAAAATTTTTTCTGGTCATCTTCCCTTTCCACCTTCTTTTTCATGACCCCCTCCCCTTAACTCGGATGACACCATAGAATCCTGTTGCTCTAAGGAACACAGCTGAGATACCACTGGTCTAAAGGTCAGCATAACTGAAAGGAGTGCACGATGCTCTGATTCCCACTCAAAGACCCTGACAGCTGTGGACAAGCCTGGAGACTCCCCTGCACCTCAGTTCTGTCCCCTAACTGGCACTCTCAAGCCCTGTCTCACAAGATGTGGTAAGGATAAGAGACTAAGATGGATGCAAAGGTCCATATATCTTTGGAAGAATTTTGGGACACAGTTATTTCAGGCTGAAAAGATCCAGGTTTTGTTTTGTTTTGTTTTGTTTTTAGTGTAGTGACTGTAGTAATCAGTTTATTACACAGATTAATCATTCTTTTTAAAAATTTGTTAATATTTATTTTCAAAAGAGCGAGAGAGACAGAGCATGAGCAGAGGAGGGGCAGAGAGAGAGAGAGAGGCAGACACAGAATCTGCAGCAGGCTCCAGGCTCCAAGCTCTGTCAGCACAGAGCCCACGGAGGGCTCAAACCCATGAACCGGGAGATCATGAACTGAGCTGAAGACAGACGCTTAACTGACTGAGCCACCCAGCCGCCCCAAGATTAATCATCCTTGAGCATACAAGCTCCAGGGGAGCAATTGGGTCTTTAAATATACGCAAGTATTTCCATCAAATGAATTTTCACTCTTACATCCACATAGACCTAAGCAGTTAAAAACACAAGAAAAGTAAGAGCTATTAGCTATGTATTAACTGAGAAACCACATACAAACTAAAGAATGTGGAAGACAGGAAGGGGATAAAAGGACAAAGGTTTAAGGGTGGGGAAGTGCAAAAGATGTGGGAACAAAGGCCATGACACTTTAGATGCTAATAGCTCCAATCCATCTGAATGTCGGCCAGTTAAACTTAGACCTTAAAATGCAGGATGTGAATGGATTTTAATCTGTTTGGTCATTACTTTCACCTAAGATGTGGGTCCTTCGAAATAAAATGAATACAGAAACAGCTTCATGTTCTTCACCTTGCTTGAGAAGATCCAGGTTTAATGCTTTAATGCACACTGCTGGTGGGAGTGGAAACTTGTGCAACACTGTGGAGAGCACTTTGGTAGTATGGGGTCAAGCTGAATCTGCAACTGACCCTCTGACCTGACGATGACACTTTATTTTATATATTTATTTACTTTAAGAGAGAGAGACAGAAAAGGGAAAGCACGAGTGGGGGAGGGGCAAAGAGGGAAAGAGTGAGTGAGTGAGAGAGAGAGAGAGAGAGAGAGAGAGAATCCCAAGCAGGCTCCATGCTGTCAGCACAGAGCCCAATGCGGGGCTTGAACCTCTGAACAGGGAGATCATGACCTGAGCCAAAGCTGGATGCTTAACCGACTGAGCCACCCAGGCACCTAAGTTTATAAGTACATATAGGTAATAAATTATAAAAACATGCACTAGAAGAGACACGTACATACCAAGTTCATAATAATGGGCAGGGGAGGTGTCCTAGGTAAGAGAACGCAGGGATTAGGGTTGCCACACACACACACACACACACACACACACACACACACACACACACACTTATATGAATCTGATAACTTTTCTCAACTTTGGTGACTACATCGTTATATTTATATAGTTCTTTGTATTTTCTACATGTAAAGTTTTTTTTAAAAAGTAAAATGCATTTATTTCCATCTTGCTAAAATCCACTTATCAAACAATTCTATAGACCTTACTATGTATGGCTTTGCAAATATTAATACTTCAAACCTCATAATAATCTGAAGAGGTGCTATTTTAAAAGGGAGGAAAGGGATGCACAGAGAGGGCAAGCTACTCACCTAGGATAAAACAGGGAGTGACAGAGCTGGGCTTCAGATCCAGGTAGCTGGGCACCACTGTGCATGCTCTCAAGGACCCTCCACCTGTTAATCTGTGACCCGCAGTCCCTCATTAGGGTCCCCTGTGTCCTCCCCATACTGCCCATTGACTTGTCTTTCCTTACTTTGTTTTAAGCTGTATATGAGATCTGTATTCACACCTCTCTCATTACTCCAGCCCAGTCCCTGGCCCATCACAAATAAACAGCAAATGTTGTTGATCAAATGAATGGATGAATGAGTTGCCTGAGGTTCCTGGAAGCATCTCCATGCAAATGCCATGCGCAGGGCCATTGTCTTTGAGTCCTCCACTGCGTTTGATGCCATCCAGGGTGCTGGCACTGGGCATTATAGGAAATGAGCCCATTAGTAGAAAAATTGAAAAAAAGAAATTAAAACAATATGGGATTTTTATTCTTAGGGGGTCACCTTACTCTCTCTGCCTGTGGGTGTTTTGTTCAGAGAAAATTGTAGAATTTTAGGAAACAGCTGGGTCTCCTCACAAATCCATCTTTTTTCTCCAAATATTCCCACTCACTTCTGGTTTCAGTTTAAATGTCTTTTCTTCTGAGAAGCCTTCTCTGGCTACCCTGTTCCCTCTTTGCTGGTGTTCTGTGTCATATTACCCTTCTCTGTATCAAACTTACTGCAACTTATATATATTTTTTGTGAATTCATTCTTTCCAGTGTCTCTGTGCCCCGGGAGACTGAAAACTCCGAGAGGTCAAAGATCACTCTTGTTTTGTGCACGCCTTGTCTCCAGTACCTGGCACAATGCTCTCTACACAGTAAGTGCTCATTTATCATCATTGAATGAACGCTGTTGTCAATTGCAGTGGCTTAACTGAAAGATGTGCTATAGGGGTTTCAAAATTTTTTTTCAGAATGCTTTATACTAAGCGAAATTGTTCAGAATTTCTTCTATAAGCCAGCTCATTACCCTGATTCGATTGAGGGCTGATGAGGAACATGGGCTTGTCCCACCTTCTCCTTGACGCCCCCAACAGGATCCCTGAGGGACCTCACAGACTGCCCCTTGGCCAGCTTTTCTGAGCTCCCCACTCCTTGCAACTGCCAGACGGGTCTTGTCACCAAGGGAGCCCCTCTTTGAAGATTGAAACACAGATGACCCAGCCTCTCCTCCCAGCTCCTTCCTCAGCGTCGTGGGGCACTTTGCTAATAGAGCCATAAATTCCCCCTCTAAATGAGCATCCTGATTTGATTTGCTCTTCAGATGACCCCTTCCTGGGGAAAATATTATGCTTTCCCTGAGTTATGGCAGAGACTCCAGTGGGTAGCTGTGTTGTGTCCTGCCTCTGCCATCTGATAGTCTGATTCCTCTCCAATTTATGAGCTTGTTAGTTCCCCAGCCAGCTCCTACCTCATTGCGGCTGACCCAGTAATGCTGTTTGCCTGTGTCATCTTGCTCAGACAAACACAGGCGTCCCCACTGAGGAGACAGACGCCCTAGCCCGGTCACCTCATTGACTGATGCTGGCTGACTCCATCGACCTGGAGCAGGAAGGACAGAGTATCAGGTTGTAGGACAGGCACAACTCCTACAGGCACTGAAGCTCTCGTTGTTGGCTTGAGCATGGCAGGGGTGGCCAATTTTCTTGTTTCTAAATGCTTCCTTGCAGGGAATCCTTGTGGTAACTTCTATTTTTCAAAGGCATGGGCCACTGCCTGCCCTTAGCCCCTTCTTCCTGCTGGGGTTCACGACTCCCTAAGTTCTCCTTCTGGAATGCGTGCTCATACATTCCATCGCCGGTCTGGGGCAATTCCCGTGCTTTGACTCTGACTCTAGGAGTGGCAAGAAATAGAACTGGGCATCCTTTTTATGCGCCTCCATTTCCTGGCCTCTGCAATGGGAACAATAGTAGATCTCAGACCATTTCTCATCTTGTTATCTTGGGCAGAAAAAGAAACACACACACACCCATACCACCCACATAGACATTTTGCATGTCATGTCAAGGAGTTGATGGTAGCTATGGAGTCTCCCCACTAGCCCCAAGTTAACATTTCACGGGCTAGACAAAAATTGGAAACCTAAATGTCCATTGGTTGGTAACTGGAAAGGCAAAATGTGATGTATCCATATGGTGGAATCCTAGTCAACAATAAAAAGAGACAATCTACAGATACATGGATGAACCGCAAAAATACTATGCTCAGGGGGTGCCTGGGTGGCTCAGCTGGTTATGTGCCAGACTCTTGATTTCAGATCAGGTCAAGAGCTGAGTTTATGAGTTCTATCTCTGCGTTGGGCTCTGCGCTAACAGTGTGGAGACTGCTTGGGATTCTCTCTCCCTCTCTGCCCCTCCCCCACTTGCACACACATGCATATGTTCTCTCTCTCTCTCTAAATAAACATTAAAAAAGCACATGCTCAGGGAAAGAGGCTGGATACAAGAGACCACATATTGTATGGTCCATTTATATGAAATATTCAGAAAAGGCAAAGCTATATGAACAGAAGATAGATTAGAGGTTGCCTGGGGATGGGGATGGGGGATGGGGATGGGGGATGGGGACGGGAAGTAACAGCAAATGTGCACGAGGGATCGTGTTGAGGGGATGAAATGTTTTAAAACCGATTTATGGCGATGGCTGCATAAGTTGGTTTAAAAAAACATGTATATGTCTCTCACGGGGCTCTGGGGGGGCTACACAAGATGCAGGCAGGGAAGGATTTAGCAGTGAAGGGTCCTGAGGTCTATAAGTTCTTTCAAGTGGTTCAGCCTTTGTCCACGACATTGTCAGTATCTATGCCTGTATTTAAATCTGTATCCATTTCCCAGGGCTGCTACAGCAAATGGCCACCAACTGGGTGGCTTGAAACAACAGAAATCTGGGGCGCCTGGGTGGCGCAGTCGGTTAAGCGTCCGACTTCAGCCAGGTCACGATCTCGCGGTCCGTGAGTTCGAGCCCCGCATCAGGCGCTGGGCTGATGGCTCAGAGCCTGGAGCCTGTTTCTGATTCTGTGTCTCCCTCTCTCTCTGCTCCTCCCCCGTTCATGCTCTGTCTCTCTCTGTCCCAAAAATAAATAAACGTTGAAAAAAAAATTAAAAAAAAAAAAAAAAAAGAAAAAGAAACAACAGAAATCTATTCTCTCAGTTATGGAGGCCAGAAGTCCCAAATCAAGATGTGGGCAGGGCCACTCCTGGTCTGAGGCTCTCTAGGAGAGTCCTTCCTTGCCTCTTCCATTTCCCATATTCCCGGCTTTCCTCGGCTTATCACCCAGATCTCTGCTTCCATTTTCACACTGTTTCTCCTCTTCTGTCTGCATGTCTCTTATGAGGACACTTGTCATTGGACTTAGGGTCTCAATTACCCAGGTTGATCACCTTAGCTTGCGTTCCTGAATTAAGGGGCACCGGGGTGGCTCAGTCACTTAGGCATCCGACTTCAGATCAGGTCATGATCTCTCTGTGAGTTCGAGCCCGCATTGGAGTCTCTACTGTCAGTGCGGAGCCTGCTTGGGATCTTCTGTCCTACACCTCTCTCTACCCCTCCCCTCCTTGTGAGCCCTCTCTCTGTCTCTCTCAAAAATAAATATTAAAAAATAAAGATCCTGAATTTAATCTGCAAAGACTTCTTTTTTTTCTTACTTTTTTATTTATGTACTTATTTTTAATTTAATTTATTTTTAAATGCACATCCACGTTAGTTAGTATATAGTGCAACAATGACTTCAGGAGTTGATTCCTTAATGCCCCTTACCCATTTAGCCCATCCCACCTCCCACACCCCCTCCAGTAACCCTCGTTTGTTCTCCATATTTATAAGTCTCTTCTGTTTTGTCCCCCTCCCTGTTTTTATGTTGTTTTTGCTTCCCTTCCCTTAAGTTCATCTGTTTTGTATCTTAAATTTGTCATATGAAGTCATAAGATATTTGTCTTTCTCTGACTAATTTCGCTAGCATAATACCCTCCAGTTCTATCCATGTAGTTGCAAATGGCAAGATTTCATTCTTTTTGATTGCCGAGTAATACTCCATTGCACATATATACCACATCTTCTTTATCCATTCATCCATCGATGGACATTTGGGCTCTTTCCATACTTTGGCTATTGTTGATAGTGCCACTGTAAACATTGGGGTACATGTCCCCCTTCGATATACCACACCTGTGTTCCTTGGATAAATACCTAGTAGTGCCATTGCTGGGGTAGGGTAGTTCTAGTTTTAATTTTTCGAGGAACCTCCACACTGCTTTCCAGAGTGTCTACACCAGTTTGCATTCCCACCAGCAGTGCCAAAGAGATCCTCTTTCTCTGCATCCTTGCCAACATCTGTTGTTGCCTGAAATGTTAATGTTAGCCATTCTGACGGGTGTGAGGTGGTATCTCATTGTGGTTTTGATTTGTATTACCCTGATGCTGAGTAATGTTGAGCATTCTTTCATGTTTCTGTTAGCCATCTGGATGTCTTCTTTGGATAAGTGTCTATTCATGTCTTTTGCCCATTTCTTCACTGGATAATTCATTTTTTGGGGTGTTGAGTTTGATAAGTTCTTTATAGATTTTGGATACTAGCCCTTTATCTGATACGTCATTTGCAAATATCTTTTCCTTTTCTGCCGGTTGCCTTTTAGTTTTGCTGATTGTTTCCTTTGCTGTGCAGAAGCTTTTTACTTTGACGAGGTCCCAGTAGTTCACTTTTGCTTTTATTTCCCTTGCCTCCAGAGACATGTTGAGTAAGAAGTTGCTGTGGCCAAGATCAAAGAGGTTTTTGTCTGCTTTCTCCTCGAGGATTTTGATGGCTTCCTGTCTTACATTTAGGTCTTTCATCCATGTTGAGTTTATTTTTGTGTCTGGTGTAAGAAGGTGGTCCAGGTTCATTCTTGTGCATGTCGCTGTCCAGTTTTCCCAGCACCACTTGCTGAAGAGACTGTCTTTATTCCATTGGATATTCTTTCCTGCTTTGTCAAAAATTAGTTGGCCAAGACTTCTTTTCTAGATGAGGTAACATTCACAGGTTGAAGGGATTTGATATGGATATATTTTTAGGAGGAGACCACCATCGTATCTATCTGCATCATCTATATCTGTACATGTATCATCGATATATCTGTATCATTAGATCTTTATACATCTCTATCTATATACAATCTATAAATTGACAAAAAAACAAGTATGTCAAAATGTGAGGAGTTGCTGATCTCTGTTGCAGGTACATAGGTGCTCCTTGTACAGGCATACAGCTCTAAAAATGCTGTGTTTTTTATTTCAAATGTTTCTAGATTTTGGAAAGGCATTCAAGTGCAACTGTATGTTGTATCACACCTTTAACAAAAGTCTGGAGAGTACTCCATAATATAACGTATTAATATGCCTGCAACAATATGTTTGAATATTCACACTAAGTGGGTTAAATCGAGACACCATTTCATGCTTACTCAGGTCAGCTTTCCTACCAAATGAGTTTTAGCACCCGATGCATGATAAACTTCTGGACTTCAGAGATCTTTGAATTTGAAAATTATGGAGAAGAGAGTGGGTACCTGTGTTATTCTTTCTCCTTTTTTGTATGTTTGAACATTTTTGTAATGAAACATTTTGAAAAATAAGCCCGTGCATGTAACGTGCTTTGCTGAGTGCCTGGCACATAGTAAGAACTCCAAAAAATATGACAGTTACAATTAATTTCACAAGGATTATTCTATTAGACGTGTTACAAGTCAGGCAGTTAGGAACTATTCAAGGTTTTGATGTGAGGGAATGACATGGCCAGGGGACAGAGAATCTAGAAAGATCCCTGTGGCATGACATGACAGGGATGGGGCAGAGACCAGAGGGAGGCTGGTTAGGAGGCTGTTATACACGTCCAGGAAAGAGATGATGAGGTCCTGAAGCAGAAGAGAAGAAGAAAGCTGGAATTAACCTGACAGAGCCTGGTGAGCATTCTGGGAGAGCAGGATGGATTCTTGTCAGCCTCCCTGATATGCTGAGTGACAGCAGAAGAGACATACAGGGTGCTGCTCTGTGCATTTAGGAGAGAAAATACACATCAGTCAATCCTGGAATGAGCCAAGTGGGAATTTCTTGGCTGACTCAAGCCTCCCGATCTGGACAAGGCCTTAGCAGCAAGAGCAACATTTTTGATTGTCGGGGTTAATTTGAGGCAGAGGGCTTGCTGGTCGGATCCATTTGGGCACAGAGCACAGACCAGTGGGACTTCCTGTGCAGAAGTAGGTTCCCTGGAGACTTTTCTCCTTTTAGACTGGCAGATGCCTAAGGGCAAAGGCAGGGCTTCTCACCCTAGGCCATGAGTTAGAATCACTTGGGGGAAGACTTTAAAACAACTCCCCATCCTAGATCAAGTACATCAGAATCTCTGAGGGAGGGCCCTGGCATTGTATTTTTAAGAAGCTCTTCCAGGTGATTCTAAGATGCAGCAAGGGTGGAGACCACTGGGTTAAGTGATGCGGGAGCCCAACCCAGAAAATGCCACCAGCCTGAGTTGTCTCAGTCAGTGTGCAAAGGGTGGCAGGTTGGGCAAATACTTGAAAAGTGGCAGGGAGGGAGGGAGGGAGAGAAGAGTAACACAGACTGGGTGGTTAAAAAAAAACAAGCAGGAAAGCAACACCATAAACGGTCTACACGGTGGGCATGACGAGAGCCATCCCCAAGCTGTTGTCCGAACCTCAGGCGCGATGGAGGACAGAGGACCAGGAAGAGGACACACCAAGAGTAAGGCAGTCCGCAGTGGGATCACAAGACTTCCTTAACACACGCCAAGTGTATTCCAGATGTGGGATTAAGACGATGGCGATATGACAAAGGGAGAAAAGTGCCAAGAATGACTCTCTGGGGAATCACGGCCTTCACAAAACCTCACGCATCCCCAGGGGCTCCCAGTGTAGACAGCTGTCAAAGAGCAGGGTCCGTGTCTTCGCACTTCCCATGAGGCCCTGGCAGCTTTGTATTATTTCCTTTAAGCTGGTTTGATTGTTTAGAAAGGCCATCTTTATTTTAGAAGAACTTGAAAAATACAGAGAGGCAGGTACAGAACAAGACCAAAGCTACATTCACTGATCCCTCATAAGCCCATCGCAGAATCCGTGTCTATGAATTTCTTCCCCATTGTCTGTCTTCTGCTTGGAATGTGTACTTTTTCTTTGTAGACACAAAGAGGAGCGTATTAGATCCAGTTTTATAATTTTATTCATTTAACAATGGATGTGGAACATTTTTCCTCTGTCAAAAAAAAAAAAAAATCCCATACAAACCTTTTTGACAGCTCCCTAACATTTCATTGTATGCGTCTTTCAACACTACTCAATTTGCCATTTAAGAAGCAATATAGGGGATTTCTGGGGTTTTACTTCTAATTGTCACTGCAGTAACATCGTGGGACACTCATCTTCCTGCAGTTAGCTGGTTTTTGCCTTGGGATAAATTGGTCCAAGTGGAATTGCTGTGATAGAGGGCAGGTGCACACGCAGGTCTTCTAGTATCCAGCACCAAATGACCGTGTGGTTGGTCCTCCCCTGAACCGACCAATTCAAACTACTTTAACCACTTTAAGCACTTCCTGCCCTCAAGGCACATACTCCAAGCAGCAAATTCGCAAAGGTGGCTCTTGCGTCAGCTCAAAGCATACAATTCCTTTGATGTGAATGTTCCGCTCTGCACTGTGCGGTCTAAATCATCACAGACAATTTGTTTTGTAATCAGCAGACCTAGTAAAGGGAACTTCCTAGAAATTAATCAACTGAGGAAGGACTGCAGAGGTCTGGTTTGGCTTAGGTTTCATTTGGTTTGGGGAGGTTGTTTTGGCTATGGACTACCTGGCTGAAAGTGAAATTTTAGGGGCGCCTGAGTGGGCTCAGTCGGTTAAGTGTCCGACTCTTGATCTCTGCTCGGGTCACGAGCTCGCAGTTCATGCATTCGGGTCCTGCATCAAGCTCTCTGCTTTCAGCGCTGAGCCTGCTTTAGATCCTCTGTCCCTACCTCTGTGCCCTTCTCCCTCCTACCCACCATCTCTCTCTTTCTTTCTCTCTCAAAAATAGATTAAAACATTTATTTAAAAAATAATAAAGTAAAAAGTGAAATTTCTAGAACTTTTTCCCAAGCCCCTCACTCCTCTGAACTTCACATCTTTTGGCCTCGGGTTTTCGCCATTTGAGGTCCAGCTCAGAGTCATAATCTTCCTAACAAAACTTTATTCTCCTGCCCTCAGAGAGAAACATTAGTGCACTACGTGTTTTTCCCCACCTGGAGTTTCCTTCAGGTAGGATTGCCAGGCTTAGTAAATAAAAATACAGGATGCCCAGTTCGACTTGAGTTTCAGGGATTCTGCCCATTCCTGAACATGTCTATTCCAATTGTGCATTCTAGCCGTGGAGAAATGAAACCACTGGCTGGGTCCAGGGACCCGCAGGATTCACTGTGAAAAGGAGGTGAGCTCCTGACTGATTGCCTGACCTCCATAAGCCCCTACTCTGACTAGTGGATCATAGTGATGTCTTGTTTCCCCTGGAATTAGTGTCAGTCACAGTCAGTCCCCAAAAGGTCTGATGCTTGCCTTTTCCCCCATGCACAGTCAGCCTGGTATCAGGTCATAGGTCCCTCTGGGGAAGACCGAGAGAAAGATCAACAGTACAAATTGGGGGCAGGGCAGTGTGCAAGCTTCCCTTGCCTTCAAAGGTTCCCGGGTTCTGTCAGCTGGATCAAGTCTGGGAATTGACTGAGGGGCCATCACACTCTGTTTTGGTGATTCAACTTAGACTTCTTTTCACTTGACCTAAACTCTTCTGTTTCTACAGATCAAGTAAGAATTTAGTAGACTGTGCCTGTATTTATTTTCCAGCGGCACTGTGATCAGCTGGCCAGCCCTGTAAGTCTGTGTGTCTGACTGTTCTGAGGACCGTTTTGACTCCACTGTCCCTTACTGTAACCACACCCACCTTGCCTTTGCTGATGAAGAGCCGCCACTGGGCCCCGACACCCCAGGATCCCGTTGTCCCCGCTGCACTTAGAAATCCCCCACTTAGCTGCATTTCTCACCGTAATTTCTGACGTACAGAGAAGGACGACCACAAATCTCTGTAAGGATGCTGGGGCTCCCCTCACTGATTTATTTCTCACAGTTGTGGTGACCCTCCTGAGGCAGATGAGCAAGTCTTCCACGATAAATCCACTCTGGCATTCCAGTCTCCCTAAGCCCTGGGCCTCCCTCTGCCTTCCTCTGCAGCACACCATCAGTGCGCTCGCATCCCAGGTTTGTCTGCCGTGGGCCACCTCCTGCTCCAGCCAGCCGACCAAGCAAACCATTAGAGCTCGCTCTTTCTCTTCCTTCCTTCCTTCCTTCCTTCCTCTCTCTCTTTCTTTCTCTTTCTTTCGAAGACTTGTATTTATTTTTTTAAGTGCTTATTTATTTTGAGAGAGAGAGAGAGAGAGCAAAGGAGGGACAGAGAGAGAGGGAGAGAGTGAGAATCCCAGGCAGGCTCTGCGCTGCCAGCTCAGAGTGCAATGCAGGTCTCGAACCCATGAACGCTGAGATTGTGACCTGAATGGAAAACCAAGAGTTGGATGCTCAACCAACTGAGCCACCTAGGTGCACCTAGAGCTCTTTCTAACCCTCTAAGCTGCAGAATCTCTACTCAGTGGGCTCAAATCAATACATTTGGGGAAAAGAAAAGAAAATTTGGGGAATTTATACTCCTTCCACTATTATCCCACACCCTTAATATCTGTTCCCATGAAATCTGCCAGGTTTCTATGTATAAATTTTTAAAAGTCCTGTAGTTCTCTTGGAGTGTAGGGCTCCCTCATCCCCACCCCATGGGTCACAGTTTATAACTCTCCCCGTTTGGGACCTGCTCTGACCTGAGTGGTCATAGATCTAGAAGCCAACAGGGATGGTGAGGTCAGGTCTCGAAGAGAATCAGAAGTATATTGTAAAACAGCTACCTTGAGGGAGACTGTCACAGGTTCTTTAAGCAAAGCAGGGTTGACCTCCTCAGCCTAGTAGAGGTGGACGGGAACGGGAGAATGGACTGCTTGTCTGGCAAAGACTCTGCTCAATTTAGGGGCCCCAGTCCCAAGATTCACTGGGATCTGCTCATGTGCCCCCTTGCAATTCTCAGGATTCCAGTCCTGCCTAATCAGTGCCCTCACTTGAGCAGCAGACGCCCTGTGAGGTTATGAATTCAATTTGTATTAGAATTCATTGACTCTCGAGATGATTTCAGCAATCTCAGCCCTACAAGAGATGCAGGAGGTAAGAGTTTCTCTCAAGTCATTTATGCAGAGTTTGAGCTGACTCTGAAGTCTAGAGGTCTTCTTTTCTTTTGCCACTTTGTCCAGCTCAGTTAGGAGCAAGCATCCGATCTCACTTACACTCATCCGTGTGACTAAAGTGTTCTAAGGTATCAAATACATGGGATCCCAGAAACTTGCCTTTTGTCAGCATTTGATGAGGAGTATCCAGTAGTTGCGACTTCTCCTAAGAAACAGTTAGTTGTTTATTTGAAATTCAAATTGAACTAGATGGCCTGTATTTGATCTGGCTACCCTACCTTAAGGAAATCTTGCCTTTGAAAAACCTACCTAAGTGCTATATTCTCTACAGATTGCCCCAGACAGAAATTACTTTGTATTATCGGTTGATTGATTTATATCATTTTTGACCACTTATAATGTGCCAGGCACTGCTCTAAGTGCTTTACATGGACTGACTCATTTAGGCCTGATCAGAACTCAGAGGTGGATATTATCCAGATTTTACAGATGGAAAAATTGAGCCCCAGAGAGAAGTGACTTGCCCTGTAGCTCATAGCTAAAAGGCAGTGGAGTTGGGATTTTACTCTGGACAGTCAGGGAGGGACCTGAGCTCCTATGGATGACTATGGATAATGTGATGCAACTCTGTGGAAGAGTTACTGGAAACTTCTACTGGAAGCTTCCATGGAGCTCTGTGTGTGCATTTTCTAGGACCTTAATGCATTGCTGTCTGTCATACTACCAGTCTGTGAGATCGTTGACTGATACCAGAAATTATGTTTCATTGATCACCACAATGCCAGTGTCAGGAAATGTTTATTTAAAAACTTATACTTATTATTGGGGCACCTGGGTGGCTCGTCGGTTAAGCGTCCGACTTCGGCTCAGGTCATGATCTCACAGTCTGTGGGTTCGAGCCCCGCATTGGGCTCTGTGCTGACAGCTCAGAGCCTGGAGCCTGCTTCCGATTCTGTGTCTCCCTCTCTCTCTGGCCCTCCCCTGTTCACGTTCTGTCTCTCTCTGTCGCAAAAATAAATAAAAACATTAAAAAAATTAAAAAAAATAATAAGTTATACTTATTATTCAGCCTTAAAAAAGGAATGAATTTCTGACACGCGCTACAACATTGATGAACCCTGAAGGTGATAGATCTTATCAGACAGTAAGGCACAAAATAAGGTACAAAAGGACAAATAATACTCCATTTCTAGAATAACCAAATTCATAGAGACAGAAAGTACAATGGTGGTTGCCAGGGGCTGGGGGGAGGCACGAATGGGGAGTTGATATTCAATGGATAACACTTTTAACTTGGGGTGATGAAAAGTCCTGGACATGATTGGTGGTGAGGGTTGCACAACATTGCGGATGTATTTAGTGTCACAGAATGGTACTCTGGAAAATGGTTGAAATGGTAAAATTTATGCTACGTATATTTAACCACACAAAAGTTACAGCCATTATGAAAACCAGTATGGAATTTTCTCAAAAAACTGAAAATAGAACTGCCCTATGTTCCAGCAATCCCACTTCTGAGTACAGTTCCAAAGGAGTTGAAATCAGGATCTTCAAGAGATACCTGCCCTCCCATGTCCACTGTAGCATTATTCACAGTAGCCAAAATTTGGAAACAATTCAGGTGTTGGTGGATGGATGGATGGATGGATGGATGGATGGATGGGTGGGTGGATGGTTAAAGGAAATGTGGTATTATACATACAACAATATTCTTCTGCTTAAAAAAGAAGGAAATCCTGCCATTTGCAACAACGTGGGTGAACCTGGTAGACCTTACACTAAGTGAAATAAGCCAGACACAGATAGACAAATACTGCGTGATCTCACTTACGTATGGAATCTAAAAAAAGTCAAAAGGATGGATGCAGAGAGAAAAACAGTGGTTACCAGGGGATGGGAGATGGGGAATATGGGGAGATGTTGGTCAAAGGGTGCAAAGTTTCAGTTACGCAGGGTGAGTGAGCCATAGACATCTAACATACAGCATGGGGACTGTCATTAATAATACTGTATTGTTAGCTTAAAATATGCCCTCAAGTAGATCTTAACTATTCTCATAAAAAAATTGTAACTATGTGAGGTTATAGATGTGTTCATTACTTTGGTTGTGGTAATTATTTCACAGTGTATGTATATATCAAAACATCACGTTGTACACCTTAAATGTGTACAATTTTTGTCAATTATACTTCAATAAAGCTGAAAAAAAAATTAGACCGAATCTACATTTATTTTTTGAGAGACATAGAGACACAAAGCACAAGTTGGGGAGGGGCAGAGAGAGAAGGAGACACAGAATCCAAAGCAGGCTCCAGACTCCGAGCTGTCAGCACAGAGCCCGACGTAGGGCTCAAACCCACAAACCATGAGATCATGACCTGAGCCGAAGTCAGATGTCCAACCGACTGAGCCACCTAGGCACCCCAAAATTAGACTGAATCTAGCACAGGAGGTTAGGGACCCAAGCTCAGAGCTCAGAGCTCAGGTTGATCTGATGGGGATGGTTGGTGGAGACTTGTCTGAGGCTGGTTGTGAAGAAAATCTAGCCTAAAGAGCACTTTGCCAGGTGATTTTCCTCCTGATTGCACAGTAAACAAAACAAAACAAAACAAAACAATAACCTGTGGGACGTTTTTAAGGCTACTTGATGCCCAGATTCTCACAGACCAATGAAATCAGAATATCTGGCATCATGTGTTTAAAACTTCCTATTGTGAAACATTTCAAACGTACACAAGGGTAATATAATACAGTTCCCATCCACCCATCACCCAAATTCAACATTTGTCAAGGTTTTAGCATTGGAATGTATCTTTTTTATTTTTTTTTTTTATATATTTTTTTTCAACGTTTATTTTTATTTTTGGGACAGAGAGAGACAGAGCATGAACGGGGGAGAGGCAGAGAGAGAGGGAGACACAGAATCGGAAACAGGCTCCAGGCTCTGAGCCATCAGCCCAGAGCCTGACGCGGGGCTCGAACTCACGGACCGCGAGATCGTGACCTGGCTGAAGTCGGACGCTTAACCGACTGCGCCACCCAGGCGCCCCGGAATGTATCTTTTTTAAAGGTTAAAGGATGATCGAGCAGGCACGATGCCTGGCAAGTAGAACCTGTTCACCAAATTGAGCTACGATGATTACTTTTATTTTCCTTCTCATTATGAAGTTGGTCGCATAAGCATCTTGATTTTGAAATCGGAGGCCCTGAGTGGGAGGTGGTCCATCGATCTCGCTGGCAAGAGGGTTTTCTTCTTCTGTGAATCATCCTTGAAGCTTTCTTTTCTTCAAATCAAAAGAAATCAATTTGAACTAATAATAACTTGATTTTTGAACTGCCATACTGCAGTGGAATCAGACAGTAAGGTAAAATGGAGAGAAGTAAGAAGCCTGGGGAATATGGAGAGGAGATGGAATCGTCTATCTGGAAAAAGTGCTTTTCAGCTAGAGATGTTCAGTTCTGGCACCGTACCTGCCCCCCACCTCCATTCCCCACCCAGGGCAGACATGACTAATCAATCAATGTTCTCTTTCCCACAGAAACCTAAAGCTGCATCAGAGTGCTTTTTAAGATGATACTTCAGACACCCACCAACAATCAATAAGAGACAGCATGAGAGGCAAGACCTATTTATTATTCCTTTTGTGCCCTTTTTTTGTGCCTTCCATAAGCAATACTGTATACCAAGAAAGAAGAACCTTCTCAGAGACAGAGAGACAACAAACTTTTGAACTTCTTCAAAATCTGCCACAGAAGACAAAGTCATCCCCATGGGATTATCACAGGGCCACGAGCCACCGGCCATACTAAGACATGGATTCTTAGAATCCTTCCAAAAACAGCAAAAGGAAAATCACAAAACCCCAGGTCTGGCCTGCCTTGTGGCACCGTGTTGGCAGTTAGCATGATATTAAAAGTGTCCTGATGCTCTTCTGGGTACAAAAGCTCAGCTTTGCTTCATGGTACCAAGTAGTTCTGAGGCTCAGATATGTATTTTTCTGTCTTTAAGTTGAAGCAGTAAGAAAAAGAAAGCAAGCTGGTAGCAGAGATTAGGGCGGAAGCTAGGGTATGTGGAGCGAGTCCAGGGAGGGGCTGAGGACGGCAGTAATACTAACAATAAAAACGTACCCCTGTTTTCTATCTGCCATGCCTTCTGCTTAGGTGAACGTTGTGGGTTTTCTCATTGCCTCCATACAAGCAACCCTCTGTCCCAGGTACTATTTTTCTGCCTCCTCCCGATGAAAAGCCTTGAAGCTCAGGGAAACGGGACATGACTTGCTTCTGGTCCCACAATTCACAAGCCAGGAAGCTATGGGATGTGAACCCAGATACGTCTGCTTCAAGATACCGTATTCTTGAAACTGCGACCCAGACCAGCAGAGCCACTCTTTCAGCGCAGAGAGACGGTGACCTGGAGTTTGAAGCACCTCTTAGGGCAAAGGTTTCTTCATCTTTGTGTTTTCCTATTGCAGAGCACAATGGCCGGCACACAATCCATTCACATTTGGTTGAATTGATATTTGGTACAATTGAGGCTTTCAAATTTAGCAGTGAATTCTGTTAGCAGAACGTTGCTGCTTCTTCTAAATCTTCTGTTGCTTGTGTCCTGGAGCTGTGATGGGTATTGTCGCAGTGGCCCTGTTGTTTGTACGATTGGCTCATGTGTTCCACACGTATTTATTTGCACCTACTGTGTGTTAGGCACTATATAGCTGGACAGCAGTGAACAAGACAGACCCAATCTCTCTGTTACCATGATAATGGTAACAGAAGACGGAATTAAGAACAGGTGTTCCAGAAGTACTTAAGGAGGGGCTTCTCAGCCAGATCTGGGGCTCACTCTGTTGAAGGAGGCATAGGGATGTCTGACACATCAAGTGCTAGCCACGTACCAGGTACAGATCTTAGAATGTTACATGGGTCGTCTTTTAAAAGCCTCTCATCCCTTGTCAATTCATGGAGCGAACCTTTCGCCACCAGTGTATGGGCAAGAGAATTCAAACCCAGAACGTTAAGTAGCTTGCCCAAGGTCATTGCAGTTAAGTGGCAGAGCTGGAGGCAAAGCCAGGCTGTGACTTTATTTCAACCCCTGTCCTAATCTGCTGCTCCGATATGTGTCCTAGTGACACCTGGAAAATGAGTTGGGGGTAGCTTGGAAAAAATAGGCAGAGAAGTTGTTTCAGATGACAGGAGGCAGCAGCTGTGAAGCCCAGACTGGACAATGCATCAGGTTCCGGGAGCTGGGAGCTGTCAGAACTGTGGGCGGTAGGGGGGACGTGAGACCCGAGGGGTGTGCTGGGCAGGAGTCTCATCTGAAAGGCTCTGTAAAACGCTGCATGGGTGTTTATCTTCTAACCCGCAGGCACTGGGGAGCCATCAGAGGGTTTCATCAGGGGAGTGATGTGATCAGATTTATCCTCTAAAACAATCGATCTGGCTAGAGCGCCTGGATGGCTCAGGCAGTTAAGCATCCAAATCCTAATCTCGGCTCAGGTCATGATCTCCTGGTTGGTGAGATCAAGCCCGACATTGGGCTCTATGCTGATGGTGCTGAGCCTGCTGGGGATTCTCTTTCATTTTCTCAGAATAAATAAATAAACTTTAAATGTTCACTCTGGCTATTGAGGAGGCTATTGAACAGAGAAGTAGGGTGGGAGTGATGTGGGAAACAAAGGCAGAAGGAAACGGCAGCTAGAACTCAATTTCCTTACAGCCTGCAGCCCATTGACAGATACTTGAGGCCTACAGAGTAAAACTTTTCTCAGGGAACTCCCTGCTGTCTTAATGTTCATGTTTTGCTGGAGGGGCAACAACCCTAGCTTGACAAGAGCTAAGCCTCCAGTATCCTGGGAGGCTTCTTTAGCATATGAAAATCTCACTGGAAACTTCCCTGGACTTTACTGCCCCCTAGCTCCAGAGTATACAACCAGTCTCTCCTCATGGTCGGGGCAGAACTTCCTGCCCACGGGGTCCTGTCCCCATGCTTTAACAAAATCACCTTTTTGCACAAAAGACGTCTTCAAGAATACTTTCTTGGCCAACAGCTCTGGACCCTGTGAACCTCACTGTCACCCCATCACTGTCACTGTCACAACCTCATCAGGTGCTTGCCATGCAGGTAGGGACCATTAGGCAAGGCTGGGCTTAGAGCCTAGGGCACTTGCACAACCCTGAAAATATGTGTCTCCTTGAACTTTGTGCCCTAGGTACCCCCTGGTGTCACCCTAGCCTGATATGCCCCGATTCGAGAGACCCCCCCCGAAAACAAACCACCAGAGTCCAGAGCCAAAGCCAAGCGGCAAGGGTCGTTTATTGCAGGTTCGAACCCGGTCCTCTGCGCACTCGTCGCCGGTGACCAAAGTAGGGCAAACCGAACCCCCAGAAGACACAGGGAAGCTGGAAACTCACGGAGATGGAAAATCCCTTTGACCCCTTGGGTAATTATGCTCGTTGTTCACTGTTAGCTCTTATCATTACCCAGTTCTTTTTAGCCTTGACATCAGAAAGGATGGGAAATGTTATGAACTGGAAATCTTTTTAAGGCTAATAGTTCTTTTTTTGTTTTTAATTGGCAGTGGAGTGGGGGGAGGCAGGGGAGGGGGAGAAGAGTGGAGGGCGGTGAAGGATGGCATAGGATTAGATTTCAAAAAAACAAGTTTTTTTGGAGGAGCAGAGCCAAAGGATAAATAATGAAACAAATTCCAGCAGAGTGGAAAGAAGGCAAAAATGCTACCTTGAAATGAAAGATCCATTCTAAATGCGTTAACTGTGCGTTCTCAGCATTACTGCAGAGTATTTGAGGGCCTTTTGTGAAAGACACTGTTCACAAACTAGGCTTTAATCTGTAGCCACTTTTTATCCAAAAGGCCTTAGGAACCTGTGGGGTTTGCAGAGACTCAACCAACTTAAGCGCACTTTCAGGAGAAAGGACCATTGACGTGGCTCACTGTAAGCCCTGGGAAGTTCCTCAGAATTGTAAAGATTGAAGTGGTTTTGAAGCTGGTTTTAAATCTGCACATGACAAGAATAAGGAGCCCAGTACAACAGAATTTAAATAAACTACCTTCTGGAGGTGCTGACACTGAAGCACATGGGTCTGTAACTTGCAATTCTGAACTGGGGAAGCTTCCAGAATTTTTTTTTTTTTTTTTTTTTTTTTTAAATATGGGATCTGGGGCGTCCAGGTGGCACAGTTGGTTAGGTGTCTGACTTCAGCTCAGGTCATGCTCTCACGGTCTATGGGTTCGAGCCCCGCGTAGGGCTCTGTGCTGAGAGCTCAGAGCCTGGAGCCTGCTTCGGATTCTGTGTCTCCCTCTCTCTCTGCCTCTCCCCAGTTGTGTTCTCTTTCTCTCAATAATAAATAAATACACTTAAAAAATTAAAGAAAAATACGGGACCTGATTTTACCTCTTCTGATTTGTTTTCATTCCTCTGGGCTGGGTACTGTGGCCGCCCCACCCACCCAATTGGACTAAACCTTAGTCAGGTACCCTCATGGCTGCACCACACACACATCTGTGTTTTCCAACTCTACTCCTTGCTGGCTCTAAAGTCCTGTCAATCTGGGTTTGAATCCAGCTCCAACCATCACGTAGCATCTCTGTGAATTAGAACAAGTCTCTCAATCTCCCCAAGTGTGAAATGGGGGATAATTATGGTACTGGTTTCCTGGGTTGCTGTAAGCCTTAATTTAATCATGAGATAGTGCGTGTCAAATGCTTAGAACCATCCCTGGCACATGCTCAGGGCTCAGTAAATGTTAGCGCTTAGTGTCATTAACTATTGCCTTTAACAAAATTAAAACAAAAAACAAAAACACAACCCCGAGGCTTCACTTTTGTAAATTAAATGACTACATATTATGAGCAATAAAATACTACCTTTTATTAATGCATGATAAGTAATTAAATATTAATAGATTCATGTCTATCAAGGTACATTAAATGATTAGACTAATTACATTAGAAATATAGCTCTGATGATGAAGAATTACATACTAAACGATGAAATGGGTTGAAATGAAATGAAACAAGTTAACACACATAAAACAGCTCAATACACGGGAAATGCTCAGTATACTAATAGTTTTTAAACATGATCATTCTTTCTTAATTCTTTTAAAATTTTATTTATTTTTAAAATTCGAGTATGTATCTATGTATCTCTATATAGATGTATAAATATGTGTATATTCGATTCCCGTTACAGTGTTGTATTAATTTCAAGCACACAATATAGTGGTTCAACAACTGTATACACTTCTCACTGCCATCACATTAAGTGTACTCTTAATCCCCTTCACCTCTTTCACCATCTCCCGCCGGCGCGGGCGGCCCATCCACCTCTCCTCTGGCAACCATCACGTCTCTCTATTTAAGAGTGTGTTATGGGGCACCTCAGTGGCTCAGTCGTGTGAGTGTCCAACTTCAGCTCAGGTCATGATCTCACGGTTTCTGGGTTCAAGCCCTGTGTCGGGCTCTGTGCTGACAGCTCAGAGCCTGGAGCCTGCTTCGGATTCTGCGTCTCCTTCTCTCTTTCTGCCCTTCCCAGCTGGTGCTGTGTCTCTGAATCTCTCAAAAATAAATAAACATTAAAAAAAAGAGTCTGGTTTTTTTTTGTTTGTTTGTCTCTCTTTGTTTATTTGGTTTTTTTTTTTTTCTTAAATTCCACCTCAGGGTTAAACCATATGGTATTTGTCTTTCTCTGACTGACTTATGTCACCTAGCATTATACCTTCCAGATTCATCCATGTTGTTGCAAATGGCAGGATGTCATTCTTTTTTATGACTGAGTAATAGTCATTCTTCCTAATCCATTCTCTGTTGGTGGACACTTGGGCTGCTTCCATATCTTGGCTATTGTAAACAATGCTGCAGTAAACATAGGAGTGCCTGTCTCTTTTCAAATTAGTGTTTTCATATTCTTTGGGTAAATAGCCAGTGGTGGAATTACTGGATCATATGGTAATTCTGTCTTGAATTTTTGAGGAACCTCCACACTGTTCTCCAGAGTGGCTGCACCAGTTTGCTTTTCCACCGACAGCAACAGCGCGAGAGGTTCCCATTTCTTCACATCCTCATCAACACCTGTTGTTTCTTGTGTTGTTGAATTTAGCCATTCTGACAGGTGATATCTCAGCGTGGTTTTGATTTGCATTTCCCTGACGAGGAGCGATGTTGAGCATCTTTTCTCATGTGTCTGTTGGCCATCTGGATGTCTTCTTTGGAGAAATGTCTTAAACATGACCATTCTTGATCTATCTGGGGTGATCCTTCAAAATCACATCATTTGTGGGGAGGGGGTTATTCATCAAAGAAAAAAGTTAGCATTTCTTCATTTTAACAGTTTTACTTCAATTTATATTCTCTCTGTATCCTGAATCTATTTATTCAGATTTTTTTCCTTAGCCACTGATAGTCCCAGAGAGAGAGAAAAAGCAGAGGTAAGCTAAGGTTTCCCCCACCAGCACAGGTGCAAATATGTGCCTAATTTTTTGAATAACTTAAAAAAAATTTTTTTTATTTCTATTTTTAAGTAATCTCTCTACTTAGTATGGTGCTTGAACTCACAACCTCGAGATCAAGAGCCACACGCTCCACCAACTGAGCCTCCCAGGTGCCCCTGGATAACTTTTTATTTTGCTCTAATTTTGAATTTAAAGAACTGTGGCAAGAATAACATAAAGAACTTTGATGATAACCTTTATCCAGGTTCATCTATTGTTTTTACATTTTGCTTCATTTGCTTATCATTCTCTATCTGTGTGTGTGTGTGTGCATACGTGTGCACATTTCTGAAGACTTTGAGGGTGCCTTTTTACCTCTCGATCCTTCTGTGTGTATTTCCTAAGGACAAGGTCATTCTTTTACAAAACCAAATGTCATTTATCAAGGTCAGGTACACTGATACACCTACTATTTCCTATGCCATATTTATATTCAAATTTCAAACTCTTTTTCTCCCCCCGTCTCCATCCAGAACCCAATCTAAGACCACAAATTGTATTTATAGGTCTTGTCTCTTTAATCTCCATTATTCTGGAACTGTTTCTGGTTCTTTCTTTGTGTTTCTTCACCTTGACGTTTTTGCAGATCACAGCTGGTAATTTTGTAGAGTAATCCTCATTTCGGGTTTGTCTGATGTTTCCTCATGACTGGATACAGGGTATGTATGCATTTTTGGCAGACACACCCCTGAGGCATTGTCTCTTGCTTTTAGAAAGCATCTTGGAACTTGTATTAGCAGGGGTTGCATTTTGCTGCAAGTAACAGAAGAATCAACGAACAGTAGCTAAAGAACCAGAAGTCTGGTGATAAGCAGTCCCAGGGTGGACCTGAGTTCTTTCTGTTTTCTACCCTGCTACCCCCTGTGACTTATTGTGTAGGGTGACGTGCTAACTGAAAATGACAAGAGGCTTACAGAAGAATAGAGGGAAAGCTAAAAATTGTTCTCCGTGTTCAACTTAACAAGGCCAACTTGTTCATTAGAACGAGGACAGAACTGTAATTAACACATCAAGATATTATACTGCCACGCACGACTCATGGCGGATGGTTCTGAACTTGCTTCCCCAGAAGCAGAACCTGAGACGGGGATTTGGGTGCAAGCAGTTTATTTGGGAAGGGATCCGTGGAACACCAGTAAGGGAGAGGGAGTAGAGCAAGGAAGCTACAGAAACCAGCATGTGTTGCTGAGCCAGTTACCCCTGTGAGCAACTAAGGCTTCGTCCCCCTGGGAGCCCCTGGGAGCCACTTGAAGACAGGCCTCACTGTCATGCCACCAAAGGTGTTCACGGTCCAGTGTTTGCCATCCGTCGGCCGAGGGCTGCTCAGGGGCCCGTGCTCAGGCGGAGCACAGCTGGAAGCCCTTGGATGCAGCCCGGATGCTGGCAGTCAGAAGCTGGCAGCCTGCATGGGAAGACGGAGTGGGGAAGGGCGAAGAGTGGAGCCCAGGCGATGCCCACTTGGCTCCAGCCCAGATGGGTGCTGCGGACGTGCCCACGGAGCTCCCCTCTTCCTTCCTTGTACCTGCCCAGCCTTCCGTGGGGTGAGCATCTGTCACTGTATGCATTGAATCCTTGTCTTTTTTTTTTTTGTTTTTCCTCTGCCTGCTTTCATTCAGACTCTGTGCCAACGCCAAAGGCATAGGCCATATAACCTTTCCTTTAAAAGATGTTTTTTGTCACATACACCTGCGTGTGTTTCTTCCACCGAGGCAGTTCCGCACAGTGGCCAGTGTGTGGGCTTTGGGGTCGCCAGACTTGACTCTGTTTCCCAGCTGGTGTGAGCTGGGCGGGTTCCTCTTACCTTTCTGAGCCTGTGTCCTCCTATGCTTCTTCATTAATGACTGTGAAAACCCCACACGTATTGATTTGGGGGTCCCAAATATACTTTAGCAAGGAGACAAATTCACAAACACCGAATTCACGAATAACGAGGATCAGTTGTGCTTCCTTAACTCAGATCAGTCACTCAAATATTTATGGAGTATTTGCCGAGGAATATGAAAACATAAGGCTCACTTCTTGTGGCTTTGCATAAAATATTACTCTTTATTTTCATTTCATCTTAGTTTTTTCCAGCTCTAACTTTTAATTAAAAATTTTTTATAAATTTTTTTTTCAAAGTTTATTTATTTTTGGGACAGAGAGAGACAGAGCATGAACGAGGGAGGGACAGAGAGAGAGGGAGACACAGAATCGGAAACAGGCTCCTGGCTCTGAGCCATCAGCCCAGAGCCTGACTCGGGGCTCGAACTCACGGACCGCGAGAGCGTGACCTGGCTGAAGTCGGACGCCTAACCGACTGCGCCACCCAGGCGCCCCATAATTAAAAATTTTTTAAATGTTTAGTTTTTGTTTTTGAAGAGAGAAACAGAGCATGAGCAGGGGAGGGGCAGAGAGAGAGGGAGACACAGAATCGGAAGCAGGCTCCAGGCTCTGAGCTGACAGCACAGAGCCCGACGTGGGGCTCGAACCCATGAACCGCGAGATCATAACCTGAGCCGAAGTTGGATGCATAGCCTACTAGGCCACCCAGGGGCCCCTTAACTTTGAATTTAACTCTTCAAGTGATTTCACAAATACATGTTCAATGAAAAAAACATTACACTGACACACAGCTATGAAGAATAAAAAAGTAAAACATATTCTTCACATTCCCTATGTACTATGTCCAGTTACTTCTCTGGAAGAAACTGCTGTTAATAGTTGGTGTGATACTTTTGAGATTTAAACA
Source organism: Herpailurus yagouaroundi (assembly GCF_014898765.1). Classification (NCBI taxonomy): domain Eukaryota; kingdom Metazoa; phylum Chordata; class Mammalia; order Carnivora; family Felidae; genus Herpailurus; species Herpailurus yagouaroundi. Next base: position 5,458,527 of record NW_024412453.1, read on the forward strand.
TACACCCGTGCTTACACAGCACATACTATTTTAAGAGGTAAATGGGTCCCACAAAAACCTGCACACGGGCATTTACAGCGGCTTTATTCATGATTGCCAAAATTAGAAAGAAACCAAGATGTCCTTCAGTAGGTGAATGGAGACATAAACTGTGGTGCATCTAGACAATGGGATATTATTCAGTACTAAAAAGGAAAAAGCTAGCAAGCCATGAAAAGATACGGAGGAAACTGAAGTGCGTATTACTAAGTGGAAGAAACCCATCTGAAAAGGTTACATAGTGTATTCTGAAAAAAGGCAAAAATCGAGACAGTAAAAAGATTGGACAGAGAGAACAGTGGGATGGAATAGGGAGAGCACAGGGTTTTTAGGGCAGTGACAATACTCTTTATGACACCATCATCGTGGATACCTGTCGTTATACATTTGTCCAGACTCATAGAAGGTACAACATAGAGAGTAAATCCTTTTTTATTCTATTTTATTTTTTTATTAAAAATTTTTTTCTTAATGTTTATTAATTTTTGAGAGACAGAGAGACAGAGTGCAAGCAGGGGAGGAGCAGAGAGAGAGGCAGACACAGAATCTGAAGCAGGCTCCAGGTTCCGAGCTGTCAGCACAGAGCCCGACGTGGGTCTCGAACCCACAAACTGTGAGATTGTGACCGGAGCCAAAATCAGACGCTTAACCGACTGAACCACCCAGGCACCCCTACATTTAATATTTTAGTATCTCCTGCCAAGTCACAAACCCCTCGTCCCACCCTGCAAGACCCTCCAGAAGAAAGCTTCTACTGGTGGCTCAGTCAATTGAGCATCCAACTCTTGATTTCAGCTCCAGACCATTTCTCTCTCTCTCTCTGCCCCTCCCCTACATGCTGTCTCTCACCCTCTCTCACTCTCCTCCCCCCTCTCCCAAATAAAATAAACCTTTAAAAAAAAAAAGGCTCTACCTATTTCCATTCCTTCCAACACATTGAGATTGCCAGTTTCCTTACACGCTGGCCAATACAGGTCTTACCAGTCATTTTAACTTTGTCATCTGATGGGCTCATTTTACTTTCCTGAGACTCTTACAATTGGGTCCCGTCATAAAATCTGGATATAGGGACCTTTGAGAAGGCCTCCAACAAATGCAAGGAACTCCTGCCCCATCCCTCTAATTTGCCACGTGATCATTTGGGCTCTGGAAGACTGACAAATGGTTATCAGGATAATTCTGAAAAGAAGAGGGGGCGGAGATCCTCAGACAAAACCTAATTGCTTCCAGGGGGCCTTGATTTGACTGGCAGCAAGACCCCTTCTGCCGGAGGTCAGCAAATCATAAACATTCATCCAGCTGAAAGCCAACCCATTCAGCCTTTCTGGGCAACACATTCAGACAGAACCTGGCACATGTGGCTCAGGGCGGTGAAATAAATAGGACTTAATTTGTATTTTAAAGTCTTTTATCTCTCTTTAAGCCCTTGTGCTTCACTGGAATAAAATCTGATCAAGATGGAGAGAGGGGAGAATGCAGCTTTAATAGTGCATGATCTGCAATCTTGGCCCTTTCTTGGCGTTAACACTTACTTGGAGGCTTGCCATTTCCCTATGCTTCTCCTACATGATTCTGGAACGATGGTCTTGTCGCTCTTCTAAACCATATGGCCTCAGTGTTCAGATGGTTTCAGGTGGGACTGGCAGGTTTGATATCCACCTTGCCCGATGAGAGACTTTGGGAGCAAACCGGGGTCTTTACCCTTTTCTCCCTGAGCCAGTCAGCCGCCATATTGATAAGATTAGCTGGTAATTAACAGCCGGGCCCAGCCAAGCAGAGGAGACGACTCAATTAGCAGAATGTCACTGCATCTAATTTACTTTGCTTATCAGAGATTTATTCTCTAATGACTATGAGAAGAAGATCAGGGCACCTTCAGTGGAAGGATCTGAGGGGTTTAAAAGCTGAAATGTGGTGTAACCTCTTTCGGTCTGCTGGTTTGCCTGCCAGTGAGGAGGTCTAATGCCATTTTGGGGAAGTGTTTGCACTGATGTATGTGCCTCAAGCTTCAGGAAAAAGAGATTGAATGATTCTCAGGGTGAGAGTTGATGCTTAGATCACAAAGTCTTTGTTCCTTGTTTATTTAAATCTCCCCTCCGTTTCTTAAAAGCAAAACTTGTTTCTCACATTTATTTTATGAGAAAACTCCTTCCATGGCTAGTTAGCTTTACTTGTAATAATAGTAGTAGGAGCAAAAACATCACCTACAATAATAATAAAAGATATTTATTGGATCCTTGGCTACGCCAGGCATTATATTCAGCCTTTTACTTTGAACGGATTACCCTTAATCCTCTGAAACAGGGGTTGGCAAGCTTTTTCTTAAAGGGCCAGATAGTAAATATTTTAGCCCTGTAGATCGAAAAGTCTCTGCTGCCACTACTCAACTTTGCCATTGTACCCAGAAAGCAGTCCTAAAGCATACTGTTCACCTTCAAAACAGAACAGTCAGTTATTTTACCAGCAAAAATGGGTTTATTCGGGAATAGCAGAGAATTGAGATTCGGGACATGCAGGCTACAGCTAAACCAGCAGCAAAGTTCAACAAAGGAGAGGAATGTTATTTTCTGGTGAAGGAGAAGTTGGGAGAGGATGTTCTGAATGAAAGTAGATTGGAGAGAAGTGAGAGTGTAGGGTGATGTCAGTTGTTCACTGGCCAAGTTGCAGGTGTGGTTGATTTCTTGTGGGGAGAGGCAATGTGCATCTTTTTCTGTTGGGGTCTGTAACTGATGGTTCTTTAATGTTCTTTTTTCTGTCGGGGTCTAATTGACAATTCTTCTTGTAATTGACATCGAGTGGTATAGCTCCCCCTTTTGGCCTCCCAGCTCCAGTTTGGGGGGTTTCCCTTTATTAATTTTCACGATATGTAAAGGAGTAGGTATGGCTGTGTTCCAGGAAAAGCTTAATTTACACAAATGGGCATTGGGCCCAATTTGGGCCATCGGCCAGAGTTTGACAAGACCTGCTCTACATCTGTGTTTCTCAAACTTCAGGTTACGATTCATTAGTTATAGAATCAATTTAGTGTGTTGCAAAAATAAATCTTTAAAAACATGGAATAAGCCAAAATAGAATAAAAACTACTGAAACCATTATTACACTATGTGTTAACTAAGTTGGATTTATTTTCTTAATGTTTATTTTTGAGAGAGAGAAAGAGACAGAATGCGAGCGGGGGAGTGGCAGAGGGGGGCGGTGCACAGAATCCAAAGCAGGCTTGAGGCCCTGAGCTATCAGCACAGAGCCCAACTTGGGGCTCAAACTCATGAACTGTGAGATCATGACCGGAGCCAAAGTTGGGCTTAACCAACTGAGTCACCAAGGTGCGCCCCCCACTTTTTAAATCCAAGTTAATTGGGGAGCCTGCTTTGGATTCTGTGTCTCTCTGTCTCTCTCTCTGCCCCTCCCCCTCTCGCACTCTGTTTCTTTCTCTCTCTCTCAAAAATGAATAAACATGAAAAAAAAAAAGAATAGAAACTATGTGAACTCATTACGTCTAATATGGATAACTCCCATTTTAATTTCAGATATGTGCATATATATGTACCCACGTATGCATATGTATGTGTATATGTGTGTACTTGTGTGCATGTGTGTTCAGGACTTTGATGTAAACTGTATTTCTTATTATGGATCATGATCATAAAAGTTTGAAAAATACTGTTCTTAGTAAGTAAGAGTCAATATAATATGCATTGTTACAGCTGAGGAAACAGAGACCTAGAAAGACATAAAGTGACTTGCCCCAAATCAGACAGGCAGAAGGGCTGGGGTTCAAATGCTGGTGGAGGGCAGAGCCTGAGGGAAGGAGCTAATACACAGACTAGTCTAACAGGCATTTTATTCTAAGATAACAAGCCTCTGAGATAAGCTTTTTCCCTTGCCCACTTTGGAAATGCTAATGAGCAGTCAGATGGTTAAAATTCCTTCCACTGGAAAGAAAATAAAGGAAAACAAGGGCCAGGCATATTCCACAAATTGAATAGTTTCCTGCTGAAGCAAACTGAATGTCTTTTTTTCCTTCCTGGAATTTCCACTGGAATTGCTATTTATCACAATGTATTTTTCTTCCAACACATTTTAGAAAGTCAGTTGGAATTGATTTGAGACTCTAAACAGTCTTGTGAATGAAAAAGCCGAGTGTAACCTCTTCAAACAGCCCCTCTTCCTTAATCTAGTAACACGTGAGATGCAATTTAAATGATAATGTTAACCAAAATGTGAGAAATGCTGGAAAAGTGTTGTTGTTGTTGTTTTAACCCCCACTGAAAAGACAAATGGCTGAGACATTTATATCTGTTGCACTTATTAGGAAGAAAATGCTCAACCCATTAATTTTATTGCTGTGGTGCTGAATTTGAAGGGAGGGTGAAGTTTCTGAATGCTATTACAGGACTCCAGCAGTTCGAACAAGATGGTGGCCAGCAGAGAGGAAAGCTATAGCAAAACCCAATGATTTTAAAGAAGATTTCTCCCCTTTCATCCTGGTGTGGTGGAACGAGTCTTTCTCCAAGTGAGGCTCCTTGGAAATTTTTCTCTTAAATTGAGACTTTAGAATCACTTTGTAAGTTTGTGTTTTTAAGGCCAACCCCCCGTAAGTTGTTTGCTGCTCAATTTAAAGACAGGTCTCCCTGGCAATGGTGCTTGACCCCCTTGGGGGTGGAAGGGGGTGCCAGGGGCACGGGGGAAGGTGGTTTATGCAGGCAGAAAATAGAATTTAGTGTTACAGGAAATAATGTAGGTAAACATTAGTTTCAGTAAGGGAAAAAACTCAAAAACAAAGGAAAAAACTCAAAAACAAGGGAAAAAACTCAAAAACAAAGCATGTTAGGGTTTTTATCATTTTTATTTTATTTATTTATTTATTTATTTATTTATATTTGTTTTTTTGGAGAGAGATCTCTCTCTCTCTCTCTCTCTCTCTCTCTCTCTCGTGAGTGGGGGAGGGGCAGAGAGAGAGGGAGGCAGAATCCCAAGCAGGTTCTGTGCTGTTAGCACAGAACCCAACATGGGCCTGAACTCATAAACCATGAGATCATGACCTGAGCCAAAATCAAGAGTCAGATGCTTAACCAATGGAGCCACCCAGGCGCCCCCGTCTCTGAATTTTCTCAATGAGTTTGGATAGTTCAATATTCAGTTTTTTCTATGTCATGATCATGCCAAATAGCTTCCACAGTTGAATGGTGTAATATATATTTTATGATCTTTTCCTTTTTACTGCACAACCAGTTCCCATGAAGTTAATATTTGCCTTTTAAAAATTGGCTCAATTTTCTATGTTCTTGTCACTAATTCAACCCCCATTTTTTCACTAGTAATGACATCCATTTTTATCACGTCAGCTATCAAGTTTTACCTTCTAGGAATTTGAAGCTTCTGGGGTCTTCAAATCTGCCCCTTTCTTCCTGAGGCCAGTGTTGGGAAGGAACAATTTTCCTTTACCCTTCAAGGTTCTTTTGGCTGGTCTAAGAATTAAATTGACGTGAGACAAATTAATAGAAGAAAATCAAATTTAATTGCATACCTATGGGATTCCCTTTAGACTAGGAGGCCCACAGACAGTCAGGCAATTGTGGCTTATATGCCTCCAGAGCTGAGGAGAAGGGGGTAGGGGTCTGGAACTTCCAAGGGAAGGAAGATAATTCACAGGAAGGTGAAGAAGAGTGTTTGGTGAACAAGTGTTTGTTGGGCCATACAGCAGCAAAGAGACACAGAAAGGAATTTTAACTATCAGATTTTGCTAGCTTTCTCCCTGCCTAGTTCATATAACACTGTAGTTACCTATGGTGATAGCTGCCTTCCTGGAGCAGGTCCTCTGTCTAAATTCTTTTAGGCATTTAGGGAGAAGATCAAAGTTTCTTTCTGAGCCTTCTATTTCTTAAAAATAATCAGCCTCAGGGTGCCTGGGTGGCTCAGTTGGTTAAGCGTCTGACTTCAGCTCAGGTCACAATTTCACAGTTTGTGAGTTCAAGCCCCACATCAGGCTCTCTGTGCTGACAGCTCAGAGCCTGGAGCCTGCTTCAGATTCTGTCTCCTTCTATCTCTGCCCCTCCCCCACTTGTGCTCTGTCTCTCGATAATAAATAAATGTAAAATAAATAAATAAATCATCAGCTTAAAATTATCCACATGCCAAAGAGATACGTTTTTGGGTGGCAGATTTTGCTTCCCTACACAGGGAAACCAGCTCTCGTTCTGGATCTTCCTTCCTCACCCTCCTGGCCCATCCCCTTTGTCCTCCATGGAGGATACCCTATTTCTCCTAGCCCTCGTTCAACGTTCTTGATTTATTCTTTCAATTTAGTTAGCCCTCCTTTCACTAGGTTTCTGAGAAAGGAGTTATTATTATTATTTTTGGAGATGTTATATGGAAATGTTGGATATGGAATCCTAGGTTAGAGATCACTTTCCTCAAAATTTTAAAGACACTATGCTGCCATCCTCTAGTTTTTAGATTGCTGTTGAGAAGTCTGAAACCACTCTATTTTGACTCTGCATAGGACCTCCTTTTTCTCTGGGGAAACTTGTAAAATTTTGAGCCAGTTTCTGAAATTCCATGACCTTTCATGAAGTTCCATGACATTGGTCATTGTGCTAATCTTTTGAAGCCAGAAACACATGTTCTTAGGTTCTGGAGAACTTTATTAAATTATTTAATGGATAGTTTCTTCACCTCCATTTTTTTGTTTGTTTTCTTTCTAAAACTCTTCTTATTCAGATGTAGGTTCTCTGTGAGAAAAAAAAAAATTATTCTCTCCTATTTTGTGTTCCTTTGTCTTTTTTTCGGTTCTGGAAATTTTTTGTCAATCTAATCTTCAAACCCTTTCACCAAAGCATTTAGTGAAAATAAATTTCTCTTTCTTTCTTTCTTCCTCTTTTCTTTCTTTCTTTCTTCTTTTTTTTAGAAATTTATGTGTGCTTTTTTTTAATGTTTATTTTTGAAAGATAAAGCATGAGTGGCATAGGGGCAGAGACAGAGGGAGACAGAGGATCTGAAGTGGGCTCTGTGCTGACAGCAGTGAGCCCAATGTGGGGCTTGAACTCAAGAACTGTGTGAGATCATGACATGGGCCAAAGCCAGATGCTTGATGGACTGAGCCACCCAGGCGCCCCGGTGCGCTATCGCATTGCTAACTTTCCAAGGGCTCTTTTTTCTCTCTGGATGATTATGTTTTTAATAGTAGGTAGAAAGGTCAGTGCAATGCCCTAAAATAAACATGGTAGTGTAATGTGTAGTCTGCAAGGAGGATGTCATGCCTGGAACAAGCTGAACAAGGTTAAGTGTGTGAGCAAAGTGGTCAGACACGTAATGGAGGGGAGGGGGCACACACCATGGAGGGTCCCATGGAGCCCTCGCTTGAAGTCATGAAAGACAGTGTTTAAGCCTAACTTTGTCCCTTATTTGGAAAAACTCACTTAGCTTCTCTGAACCTCAGTTTTCCTATCTATAAAATGAACCATTAGAATCTCTGAGAAATCTTACAACTCTAATATTCTCATGGATCTTTATCTGCATCAACACTCTTCAAGAGAGAAAGACCACAATACTTAAATTTGTGGGTGCAATAAAACCTTGGATTGGGAGTAACTTGTTCTGCGAGTGTTCCGCAAGACAAGTAAACATTTCTAATAAGTGTTTTTTAATGTTTTTATTTATTTGAGAGAGAGAGAGAGAGATAGTGTGAGTGGGGGAGGGGCAGAGAGAGAGGCAAACACAGAATCTGAAGCAGGCTCCAGGCTCTGAGCTGTCAGCACCGAGTCCAACACAGTGCTTGACTTCACAAACCGTGGGATCGTGACCTGAACTCAAGTCGGACAGTTGACCGAGTGAACCACCCAGGTGCTCTCTAATAAATTTTAACGTGATAGACAAGCGATGTCTTGCAGTATGAGTAGTACATGATGCCGAATGTCCCATGATCACAACTGAGCCCATGGTTCTTCAAATTCTCTTTGATAAATGTGCTTTGGATTACAAACCTGCAAACCGAGGTTTTACTGTATATACTTTATGCTTTTCTAAATGCCTGTGTATATCTAACTTCTACTTCACCCAGCAGGGTAGAACTTTGACTCCTGAGGAAACTGCACATTTGTGGTTAAGTGACCTGCCCGAGGTCACCCAAGGAGTTAGTGGCAGGATCAAATTAGAATGAGGGTTTTGGGGTCCCAAACTGAACTTTGATGCAGAAGCCATGAGTAAGTCAACCCTCTCAAGCCATGACCAAGAAGGACCTAATTCACTGGAAGGAAAATGCTGAGCCTGCCTTCAGAGTCCTTCAAAGTAAGCCTTCTGCACAGTTAGCTGAAGGAGAGGGCTGTGCTGAGAATTAGTACACCGTAAATATATCATCACTAAGCCAGAGAGGCTGATATTTGCATAAAGCAAGCTCCTTGTGCAGCTACCTGAATGGATCCCATGAAGGAGGGGTCTACTTAGCCAGCATGGGTTTTATAGCCACTGTGAATCTGGAGGACTGAACATTTGGGCCAGAGCCCTTCAGCTTTCTCTGTTGTTTGAGATAGTTGTTTTGTTTTGTTTTTTTTAAAGCTAGGGATTAGATTTGACGAGTCCCTTCTCCTTTAAAGGACCATCCTCTCTAAATTTACTTAATTGATAGTGAGAGTGAAGAGGTCCAAATTGACAGTAACCAAGTTCATTGAAGAGAGATCAGGAAGTGCCAGGAACGCCATAATTTGCATAATTAGAATGTATTGTTTAAGGGAACAAGGATCAGGTTTTCCCATTTCAGAGTTGAAAATGCCCCATGATTAATTTCATCCAGCATGTTCCTTAATGATATGAAAAGTAATCAAAATAAGTAATCAAGAAAAGCAAAGTGTCCTAAGATGATAATGACAGTAACAATCAATAACAACCATAACCAGAATTATATTTTACTTTTGCATTTTAAAATTGTGTGCCAGACCCTGGGCTTAGCATGCCAAAGCATATTTCATACCTTTCTGGGTTTGAACAAATATTCTCGGCATTTTACCAGCGACTTTGGGTGAGTTGCTTAGAGCTCAGCTAGACGCCCAGAGTCACACAGCATGTAAGGGACACAGGTGGAATTTGAACGTGGGTTATCAGAATGTAAATTCTACCCCTCTTAAACTGTTATGCTGTATTGCCCCTTAAAGAAAGTCTTCTTTACGATTGTCACCTCTGAATGTCATGTTGGGTATAGGAGAGAAAGTTTATTTTTTCTTTCTCAGTCAGTAGGAAAGTCATTTATTTTGCAATTTTTATTTTTATTCTTTATTTTTATTTAAAAATTGTTTTATGTTTATTTACTTTTGAGAGAGAAACAGAGTGTGAGCCAGGGAGGGTCAGAGAGAGAGACACACAGAATCTGAAGCAGGATCTGGGCTCTGAGCTGTCAGCACAGAGTCCGATGCGGGGCAAGAGCTCACGGACCGCAAGATCATGACCTGAGCAAAAGGTGGACTTTTAACCGACTGAGCCACCCAGATACCCCAAAGTCTCTATCTGTTAAACACTAAATCTCCCATTCCCTCTTTTGCCCACGTCCCAGTAAACTCTATTCTACTTCCTGTCTCTGTAAATTTGCCTCTTCTAGGTACCTCACAGAAATGCAATCCTACAATATACATCCTTTTGTGTCGGGCTTGTTTCACTTAGCATAATATTTTCAAGGTTTGTGCATGTTACATGTGTCAGAATTCAATTCCTTCTTATGCTGAATAATATTGCATTGCATGGCTAGATCATATTTTGTTTATCCATTCATCTGTTGAGGGCTATTGTTCTGCCTTTGGCTACTGTGAATAATACTCCTGTGAACACTGGTGTACAAGGATCTGTTTGAGTCCCTGCTTTCAATTCTTTTGGATATATACCTAGAAGTAGAATTTACCAGATCATATGGTAATTCTACACTCAACTTTTTGAGGAACCACAAAGCCATTTTCCAGAGTGGCTGTACCATTTTACATTCCTATCAGCAGGGTTCCAGTTTTTCCACATCCTCTCCAACACTTGTTATTTTCATTTTTTGGTCACGCTTGTTCTAGTAGGTGTGAAGTGGTCTCTCATTGCATTTTGATTTGCATCTCCCTAAGGACTAATGGTGTAGAGCGTCTCTTCATGTGCTTATTGGTCCTTTGTTTATCTTCTTTGGAGGAATGTGTACTCAAGCCCTTTGTCCATCTTTGAATTGGGTTACTTGTTTTTTGTTGTTGAGTTGTAGGAGGTTTTTCCTTTTTGGGGGGCATATTCTGAGTATTAATCCCTTTTCAGATATATGATTTGCAAACGTTTTCTCTCATTTTGTGGGTGCTCTTTTCACTCTCTTAATCATGTACTCCTGTGCACCAAAGTTTTTATCTTGATAAAGTCCGATTCATGAATTTGTTGTTGTTGCTGTACTTTTGGTGTCATATCCAAGAAATCATTACCAAATCCAATATTATAAGATTTTCCCCTACATTTTCTTCTAAGAGTTTTATAGTTTTAGTTCTCACAATTTAGGTCTTTGATCCATTTTCAGTTAATTTTTGTATATATTAAAAAATAAGGGTTCAGCTTTATTCCTTAGCCTGTGGATATCCCATTTGTCCCAGGACCATTTGTTAAAGGACAGTCTTTCCCCATTGAATGGACTCAGCACCCTTGTCAAAAATCATTTGACTCTATATGCGAGGGCTTATTTCTGGGCTAGCTGGTCTGTCCATTGGACACCATGTCTATCTTTATATCATTAACACTATTTTGATGACTGTAGTTTCACAGTAAGTTTTGAAATCAGAAGGCATGAGTCCTCCAGGAAAAGTCATTTTGATTCACATGAGATGAAAATTAAGATGTGGATTCATTTCAGATCACTTCATGCAAAAGAGATGGCAATCAGCCAGTCTGAAGCCCAGAGTTTCTCTTAGCGTTATCCAAACTGCAGACTTCTTTGAAGGCGTGTGCCTACCTCTCTTTAATTTAGTCTTTCAGATGGTGGAAGGAGGTAGGATGGAGACCAAAGCCAGTGCCGACAGAGGTGTGAATTGGTTCAATCTTTTTGGGGGACAGTTGTATATAAGAATCATAATCCTTGAAAATACACTATCATCTGACTCACAGTGTTTTGGGGTAGAGTCATAATGAGTGGACTCACACAGAAATTTGCTCACAAAGACATTCAATCTAGCATTGTTACTGTAGCAATGATAAACAACACAAAAATTTGAGTGGCTCCTCATGGAATCATGGTACATGATCCTATGTGATAGGATACCATGTTAAAAACATGTTGTCGAAGTTTATTCATAAGATGGTGACATGATGGTAAAGATAATTATTTAAATTTAAGAAAATTCTATATATACTATGCCATTTCATAGTCAATCAGATTTGGAGATCATAAGATATCCAAACGTGCACACACACACACACACACACACACAGGAAGGATAGATACCATTTTTAAAAAAATGTTTATTTATTTTTGAGAGAGAGAGAGACAGAGCATGAGCTGGGGAGGGGCAGAGAGAGAGAGGGAGACACAGAATCTGAAGCAGTCTCTGGGGTCTGAGCTGTCAGCACAGAGCCCGACACGGGGCTGGAACTCATAAACTGGGAGATCATGACCTGAGCTGAAGTCGGACGCCTAACCGACTGAGCCACCCAGGCACCCTGGAGAGATACCCTTATTAACAGTGGTTATGTTAGGTTTGGCCCTGCAGAAGTTGATCCTGAGACAAGGATTTGTGTGCAATCGATTTATGACGGAAGTGCTTCCGGGAGGAAGAGAAGGGATGGAGGAAGCAGGATAGAAAAGGGAAGAAGCAAAGCAATGATGTAATTTCAGGCCAAGTCATGTGGGGGGCAACTCCAGCCTGATGCAGATTCTCCACACAGCAGGCACTGTCCGGGGACCACCCTGGGCAGGACACCCAGGCACCCTGGATAAAGCTGCCCTGGGTAGCCTGATGGCAGTCTCCTGCGCAGGAGTCACAGGTGCAAACCATCAGGAGCAAAAGCTTACAAAACTGAGGAATAAACATGCAGAAATGGTAAAGGGGATCCTAAGGAATCTGGTGAACACCGCATTCATCAGACTGATAAATTTTTGTAATCAAGGAAAAGGTGTTATTTTTGTAATAATCACCTATTATTTGAAAAATTACACACAGAAACAAAGATCTTTCAAAGTCTTCTGCAGTGTCAGATTTATTTCACAGAATTATGCATAGAATTTTGTTACAAAGGCTCTTTCCCGTAGCCATGCCACACTGGCTGTTCAGGCAATATTCTTTTTTAAAAAAATTTTTTTAATGTTTATTTATTTTTGAGAGAGACAGAGACAGAATGCGAGTGGGTTGGGACAGAGAGAGAGGGAGACACAGAATCCGAAGCAGGCTCCAGGCTCCAATCTGTCAGCACCAGAGCCCGACGTGGGGCTCGAACTCATGAGGTGTGAGATCATGACCTGAGCTGAAGTCAGACACTCAACCGACTGAGTCACCCAGGCGCCCCTGTTCAGGCAATATTCTTATAAAGCTTTGAGGCCCTAAATTCTTCGTTCCAGGGAGAAGGTATTTGCAAAGCATATCTGATAATGGGTTGATGTCCAAAGCGCATAAAGAATTCATACAACTTGATAGTAGACAAACAATAATCTGATTTAAAAATGGGCAAAAGACCTGAACTGCCATTTTTCCAAAGAAGACATACAAATGGCCAGAGAGTACATGAAAAGGTGCCCAACATGACTCGTCATCGAGGTAATGCAAATCAAAACCACAATGAGGTATCACCTCACACCTGTCTGAATGGCTAGTATCAAAGAGATAAGAGCTAACAAGTGTTGGCGAGGATGTGGCGAAAAGGGCATCCTTGAGCACTGTTGGTGGGAACGTAAATTGGTGCAGCCACTCTGGAAAACTGGATGGAGTTTCCTCAAAAAATCCATAATAGAATGACCATATGATTCAGCACTCCCACTTCCTGGCGTATAGCTGAAGAAAATGAAATCACCATCTTGAGATTTTTGTACTTCCATGTCCATTGAAGCATTACTCACAGTAACCAAGACATGGAAATAATCCAGTATCCGTTGACACATGGTGGATAAAGGAGATGTGGTACGTATGTACCATAGAACATTATTCGCCCGTTAAAAAAGAAGGAAATCCTGCCTTTTGGGACAATATGGATGGACCTTGAAGGCATTATACTAAGTGAAATAAGTCAGACAGAAAAAGACAAGTACTGTCTGATCTCACTTACATAGGGAATCTAAAAAAAAACCTGAACCCATAGAAATAGAGAGTCGTTTAGTGGTTGCCAGGGGCTGGGATGTGGAGGAAATGGTAAGATGTGGTTCAAATGGTACCACCTTCCAGTTATAAGATGAATAAATTCTGGGGATCCAGCGTGTAGTGTGGTGATTATAGTCAGCAGTACTGTAGTGTATACTTGGAAGTTGCTATGAGAGTAGGTCTTAACTGTTCTCACCGTAACAATAACAACAATGGTAATTATGTGAGGTGCGGGATGTGTTAATTAAATTTATCATGGTAAAATTTTGCAATATATTTGTGTATCAAACTATCATGTTGTACACCTTAAACTCGCAGTGTTGTATGCCCAATACATCTCAAAAAAAAAAAACTGGAAAAAAATTCTCATTTCATGGACCACCGTATATCATTAATAGTAATAAATATGAAAACGACAACAGACATGACTTTTGGAACAGTCCCATACGTGGTAGTGAAAAAAGTAATATGTTCTGGGGTTCTTTATGGTCTGGGTCCTGGCTAAAACACTTTAGGCCTTATCTCATTGAATCCTTAGAATGATCCCATAGGTTAGATACAGTTATTATCCCTATTTCCAAGATGGGAAAACTAAGGCCAAGAGAGGCTAAGTAATCTGCTCCAACAAAATCAATAAAAGGCAGAGCTTGGACTCAACCCAGGCTTGCCTGGTTTCAGAACTCACGTTCAGAATTGTTGCAAATGCACTAGATCCCTATCCATGTGCTTTTCTCTTATATTTTAAGAAACATGAGTCTGGAATTCTCATTATGGGCCAGTTCTGCTGTTCTATTGTACTCCTCCTTTTTATATGTAACCCTGGGAATATTTCTCTGTTGGTTTTCCCAGACTCTTTGGGCAAGCCATGTGAGCTTCTTTCTGTTCATAATCTCTTGGGAGAAGGGCTGATGTATTTGTAAAATTAGGAGCAAAACCCATCATTGTCTATGGAGAATACCTGCCCCAGTGCATGCTGGGTTGAGCATTTTATAATATTCAAACTTCAGTCACTGCAGTGTCTAAATGATAGCTTCCTCTGACCTATGGGGAAACCTTGCCTTTTTTGCCTGCTGCAAATATACATGGTAAAAAAATGGACAGAGGCCAAGAGGCATATTATAATGTGAGAAGAGCCTTTTCTAGGACAGTAGAACACGGGTGATAATTTTAGAAATCATCAAATAGGATAAATGGGCGCCTTCCTTCTTTTCCTTACCCGTTTTCTTTTCATCATGGGCTTAAGTCAGACTCCTGGCAAAGAACTCAACGTGACACAGGTTGAAAGAAACAGGTTGAAAGAAACAGAAACAAACACACAGTTCAAAAGAATTGGAGAGGATTTAGTTGACTTCACAGGTTAAATTTCTATCCAAAGATTAATTTGTTCGCACCACACTCAGATCTTTCCAGATTGCTGTTTACTTATGTATGAGGAAAAAACACACTCAGCGAGGCTGAGTCTTGCGATTAGTTAAATTACTGTGACATCCATTATTGAAAAACCTCGATTCCACCTGGAGTTGGGGTTTGTTTAGTGCGGTCTGATGATAACTTTCTGCTTGACTGATGGTTACTAATTCTGCTACTGGAATGTGAATGTCAGTCACAAATGAAAATAGACACACAAACTCCAGGACCTATTAAGCTGGTTGCCATGATCGCACTCCCTAATGGGTGTGGATTCAAAATATAGGCTAAAGGGATTTAACTGCATTCTGGATGGGAAACATTTATGCTTCGCGTTTGCTCTGTTTGGGGCATGTAAAAGAGAAAAGAGGAGGAAAGGAACCTGAGGGGCCTCAGGGGGATCAAGAGAGTATCATGCCCGCTGCCAGATGCAGAGAACAGACCTAACATCTGTGAAAGGGAAGTAGAGCACTTAGGAACAAGGTGGTAGGAAATTAAAGCACTCAGAGACGGTTAAGCTGCTCAAAGACAGTCTGGGGAAACTGATTGTGTTTGCTTCCAACAGGAGACAAAGATGAATCCACCAGCCTTCCTTCTTTCTCCTGTCTTTCAGCCCCTTGGCATTGATTTGATCTTAAGGCATGGAAGGAGGCCTCAGGAAGCGCGGCAACATTGTCATGCAGTGAAAATGAGCACTTAACATGTAAACAGTTCTCCTAAATGCATGGGCTCCAGGCAAATGGGTTTGGAAGAATTTTACCCACTGTTGTCATGCGGTGGTTACCCGCTGGGGTATGTCTGGGACCAACAAGGCTAGGGGGTTGCTTTGTTTTTTTTTTATTTTATTTTACAGATAAGCAAACGGAGGCTTATCAGCCATTTAGCAGATCCCTGGGGTGGGGGTTTCTGGGCAAGTTTCAACTCCCTAAGCCTCCCAAGTGCGGATGAAGGTAAGGATACTGATGACATAGCACTTCCTATTAGGATTAAGTGGGACTGTGTATGTAAAATGCACTGTTATTTAATGTTGATTTACTGAACCCGTTCTCTGTCACGGATAATGTTCTAGGTGCTCATGTTGCTTTTTGCACTGGGCTGACCAACGTAGCTGATAGTGACAGTGACTGACCTTTATCCAGGACCTACTGTGTGCCAAGGCCCTATGCTTATCTTTTACACACATACCTCATTCTATTAGACGGTAAACCTAAGAGGCAGGTACTATTTTAAAAAAAAAATTTTGTTTATTTATTTTTGAGAGAGAGAGAGCGACAGCGTGTGAGTTGGGGAAGGGCAGAGAGAGAGGGACACACAGAATCTGAAGCAGGCTCCAGGCTCCGAGCTGTCAGCACGGAGCCCGACACTGGGCTTGCACGCACGAGCCCTGAGATGTCAGCTGCTCAACTGACTGAGCCACCCAGGCGACCCGAGGCAGGTACTATTTTTATTCATCACGTCTGTAAGAGAACTGAGGTTTCAAGAGAGAAATCAAGTAACTTGCCAAGGTCACACATCTACTGGGTGGCTAAGTTGGGATTCATTCACTTGTTTCCTCCGACAGCTACTTCTTGAACACCTACTATTGTGCCAGAGGCATGGAATGCAACAGGAACAAACAGGACAGCCTCTCTGCCCTGGTGGTGCTTCTGTTCTAGACGGGGGCAGACAGGCACCAGCACAACAATGATTTAATGCTGACTGTGATAATGTTCAGGAAGGAGCTGTGTGAGGGCCGTGTGAAGGTGGGGTCAGACCTGATGTGAGGCTCCGGTTTAGATTGAGGTCTACAGGACAAGTAGGAATCAGAGCGAAAAGGCAGGCTGAAGATTCCAGGCTGGAGGCCACGTTCATGGTATCCTTGAGCCACACACTTGCCCCTCCAGCCTGTTCACAACCGTCGTGGTGCTGGCTACAAGTGCCACAGTCAGCGACTGCCTTTCTGAGCTTCGCCAGCTCGGCTGACAGCCAGGAGCCCTGACAGATGCCTTTTCTCTCTAAAAGGGATTTTGACATCAGTTCCTAGAATGAATCTTTTTTTCCTGACTGAAGGCTTGTGATTGGCCCTTGGCAAACTGCAAGACCTAAAGGCATTGTGTGTGTGTGTGTGTGTGTGTGTGTGTGTGTGTTGTAGCTGTAAAAATGCCATCTTTAATTATATCTCTTGACCACTCCAATTCTCAGCCCTTTTTCGACAGGCAGGAAGTGAGGATGGTTTCTTTGACTGATAGAAAGAGAAGCAGGTGAACTCCTGAATGACCCCCCTCCCGTCTTAACCACACACAGAGAAATCCACTCAGCATCAGGGCTGAGGAACCCCCACTTGTCAAATGTGCCCAGTAGAATAACGGTGCCATCTTCATGGTTTTCTTTTGGGGAGGAGAAAGACAAGCGGCATTCTCAGACCCGGAGGACTTTGAATAAAAAGCGGGCACCTGGGTGGCTCAGTCGATTAAGCGTCTGCCTCCGGCTCAGGTCCTTGATCTCCCAGTTCATGGGTTTGAGCCCCAGTAGGGTTCTCTGCCATAGGCGCAGGGCCCGCTTCGGATCCTCTGTCCCCACCCCTTCCCCCACCATCCCTCCCCCGCTCACTCTCTTTCTCAAAAATGAATAAATAAACCTTAAAAAAAAGGGCACCTAATAAAGTTGCGTTGAATGACTGCCTGCCTGAATGAAAAATCTATGAGAAAGCACCAACCTCCAGTGTTTCCCAGACATTGGAATCGCCCAGAAAGCGTGTTAAAACCCAGATTTTAGGGCCCCACTCGCAGTGACTCAGTGGCTCTCGGTTGGTGCCTGAGGACTTGCGTTTCTAGGTATTTCCCAGGTGATGGTGACAATCCCTCTAAACCAGAGGGGCTTAGAATAAGGGCTCTGGGTTCAAGCGACTTGAGTTTAGGGTTGCCTGATGAAAACAACAACAACAACAAACAGGACACTCAATTACATCTGAATTTCATACAAACACAAGTAACTTTAATCTATGACTATATCCCATGCAAGAGGCACCCTGTGTTTTCAGACGCATGCCTCCTGGGCTGAACTCCCAGCACTGCGACTGTGGAGCTGTTAACCATAGTCGGGTTCTTGGGCCTGACAACGATAGAAAAGAGGCCAGCGAGAGCCCAAAATCAAAAGTACATACACGGTATTACTGGGGCTACACCTCGACCTGGAAGAAGACGCCGCACCAACAAAACGGAACCGGAACCGGGCGGAGGCCACGCTCAAACACAGAAACTTCCAGCTCCCACTCCCCCGCCAGTATGCTAATGAGGGAAAGGGAAAAAAACAGTCTCCATCTGATTGGTTGGAAGAGCCTTGTCATGATTGGTTGGAAGGGGCTCATTCTGATTGGTCGGTATTAGCAGACAACTCAGGCAGCTCATTGGTGCCTTTTGGAGCCGAGGTCCTGTGTGTTACGTCCAGCTTGTCTCAGTGGTCATCTCCTGGCCGCAACCTCCTTCCGCTCTGTGAGGGAAGCGGTTTAACAACAACAACCAACAGAAATGTTCCAGGTGCACAGCACAATGTCTTTCACCTGGGGCTCGTTCCCATGGTCCCTCACTGTCTCAGAGCCATGTTATTTAAGGCAAGTCATTTAACCTCTTTGCGTGTCAGCTTCTCCATCTACAGAATGGGAATGGTAATAATGCCACCTGTCTCTTAAAATGCTTAAGACAATGAAGAGATCACGTGAAGGACCTACCACAGAGCCTTGCTTGTAGCAAGCCCTCAGTAAATGTCAGCGGTTATTATTCAGCATTAACTTAAGGTGAGTAACTTTTTGGAGAAAAAACACGCTAAGCAATTTAGTTTAGGAAATAGTTCTCTTCTTAGAAAAGGTCCTTTTCGCCGCCTCCCTCCGATTTCTTTCGTAGTCGATTATAAAAAAAAATAAATAGGCTGGTTACACCCAAAAGCTCTCCGTCCAACGACTCCTGTCCTGTCTCGGGGCCGGATTTGGCTGTTCTCTTCGATGTTGTGCCTGGGTGTTAAATTTCTAAGAGCCCGCACAGGCGGATCTCCAGGGTTGGGGCTAATGCCTGCCACGGGGAAGTAGACCAGCCCCTCTCAGCGTGCCACTTGCCATGTAGAGTGGAGAGAGACAGAAAGAATATGCTGTTTATGTTGAATCAGTTTGAATGTGTCTTGAGCCCGTGGAATTCAACTTCTGTCCATCTGGTTAAAAACAACTTAGTATCACCAAATTGCAAATTTGGGAGGGGTCTTAGCTATTCCCTATTCTGGTGATTTCCAAATTCTTTTGACCATGTCCCATGTGCCGCTGCACATGTAAATGTGTGTAGGTTGATAATCATATATATTGAAATTTAGGAAAAAGTTGGTGTCTCGATTTGCCCTGTACTGCATGGAATCTTGGTCCATTGGACGAGTGGTGAGGATCAGCCTGAAACACTGATTGCTGCCCTGAGGGACATGGGGCTAAAAGGTCTGGACATTTCTTTGGCCCTTGGTAAAATGAAGTTGACTAGGTCAGTATTTTTCAACCTGTAGGTTGTGACCTCTAAGTGGATCACGACATCAGTTAAAGAGGCCTTTTACCAGTATTTTTTTAAAAAAAGAAATAGAA
Source organism: Herpailurus yagouaroundi (assembly GCF_014898765.1). Taxonomy (NCBI): domain Eukaryota; kingdom Metazoa; phylum Chordata; class Mammalia; order Carnivora; family Felidae; genus Herpailurus; species Herpailurus yagouaroundi. The sequence continues at coordinate 5,477,841 of NW_024412453.1, forward strand.
TACAAAACAACAGAATTGATAATATCAGCATGTATTACATGGACACAGTAGGGGTAAGTATTGTTTTGTGACACTTTTGATACATATGTATATTGTCCAATGACAAAACTAGAATTAGTCATGAGTTTGGAGTCCTTTGTTTGAGGGAAAACATGCCATGGATTGGGGGAGTACAGTGTCTCCCAGCAGTGGAGCCCTGTTCCTAGGCAAGAGCAAGTTATGTAGAGCATTAGAAGTGACAGAAACAGGGCCTAATTGGCCAGGAGGCCAGGGATTTTCTTGTAAGCCCAGCAGGTCGTTTCCAGGGTAAGGTGAGCTAGCTAAAGCTGAGATGGAAGGCTATGAGTGGTGTATGTTAGGGTTCCTAGACAGTGAGCTTGGGCTTAGGTTTAAGTTTGTGATGTGGGCCAGGCCGCTAGGGCAGCCTCCGTCTTGTGGTTCCAAAAGATAGAATCTCCTTTATCAGTAGGCATGATACGTTGAAATCTACATCCATTTACATGTGTAATGGGTCATGGAACGTGGTCAAAAGAATTTGGAAGTCGTCAGAATAGTTAGTATCTAAGATCTCGTCCAACTTTGCAGTTGGAGTTGCTAGGACAGTGGTTTTGAACCAGGGGCAGTTCTGTGCTCCCGGGGAGATTGGGCAATGTTGAGACATTTTTGATTGTCACAACTTTTGGAGGAAGAGAGTGTGCTATTGACATCTTGTACAGCAAGGCCAGGGATGCCGCTAAATATCCTACAATGCCCAGGGCAGCTCCCACAACAGGGAATTACCTGCCCCAAATGTTCTTGGTGTGGAGGTTGAGAAATCCTGTTCTGAGAGTATATGTGGATAGAACCACATATATATGATATATATATGTGGATAGATATATATATATATAGATATATATATGTGGATAGAACCACATATATATGAACACACATATAACAATAGTAGTGTTATTACTGTTTGCTAGCATTTATTGAGCACTGCCTGTATGCAGGCACTCTTCTAAGTGCTAACATTAGTGAGCTCTTTTATTATTTTTTAATTAAAAATTTCTTTCTTTCTTTTTTTTTTTTTTTTTTTGAGAGAGAAAGAGAGAGAATGCAAGCAGGGGAGGGGCAGAGAGAGGGAGACACAGAGTCTGAAGCAGGCTCCAGGCGCTGAGCTGTCAGCACAGAGCCCAATGCAGGGATCCAACCCAGGAACCTTGAGATGATGACCTGAGCCAAAGTCGGATGCTTAACCGACTGAGCCACCCAGGTGCCCCTAGTTAGCTCTTTTAATACAGGTTAGCTCTTTTAATGCACCTCTTTTAACACAGGTGTTATAATATTATCATGAAGTAATGTTCTTGGGGCTCCTGGGTGGCTCATTTGGTTTGCATATGAGTCTTGATTTCTGCTCAGGTCATGATCTCACAGTTGTGAGATTGAACCCCACACAGAGCCTGCTTGAGATTCTCTCTCTGTCTCTCTCTCTCTCTGTCTCTCTCTCTCTCTGTCTCTCTCTCTCTCTCCCTCCTCACTCTCTCTCTTTCTCTCTCTCTCAAATGTCCCCATTTACAGGTGTGGAAATGGAACAGCAAGATTAAGGGCTGCCTGAAGTTACACTTTTTGTAGAACTGGGATTCAAAACCAGGAATTCTGGTTTCAGATTCCTCTCTTTACTTAGACAAAATGAAAATTAAAATCAGAAATGAGTTACCACTGCATACCTATTAGAAATACTAAAATTAAAAAGACTGACCATACCAAGTGTTGGCAAGGATGAGGAACTAGAACATGCATAAACTATTGGTGGGTTGTAAAATGGTACAGCCCCTTTGGAAAACAATTGGCGGTTTCCTAAAAAGTTAAGTATATACTGTAGCAGGCAGCTTAATGGCCCCCCAGAGACATCCATGTGCTAATCCCTGGAACCTGTGAATATGTTTCCTTACACAGGTAAAGGGACTTTGGAGATCTGATGAAATTCAGGGTCTTGAGATGGGGGAAGTTTTCCTGAATAGTCTAGGTGGCCCAATGTAACTATAAGAGTCCCAACAAAAGGGAGACAGGAGGGCCAGAGAGAGAGATTTAAAGATGCCACACTGCTGGTTTTGAAGAGGGAGAAGGGACCATACCATGAATCAAGGAATGTATTTGACTTCTAGAAGCTGGAAAAAGATAAGAGAATGATTCTTTCCAGGGCCTCCAGAAGGAGTGCAAGCTTGCCAACATTTTCATTTGAGCCCAGTAAAACACATTTTAGACCTCTGCCCTCTAGAACTGTAAGATAATAACTTTTGGTTGTTCTAAGCCACTACATTTGTGGTAGTTACAGCAGCAATAGCAAACTGATTCATACTCCTACATCAGATCCAGTCACTCTCTTTCCAGTTATTTACCCAAGAGAAGAGAAAACATGTATAGTGGTACATACAATGTCCTTAAGTCTTTTAAAATCTGTAAAAGTGGCCTCTCCATCTTTGATTTCTGCCATTTATAACAAACATCTATCCAGTCCCTACCATACTCTGGATCCTGTTCTTTACAGATAACAGTAAATAACACGCATCTTTCTTTGTGGGGGCATTTGAAAGGTGCTCCCAGGTCCCAGAGATTTGTCACTGGGTTTTAGTTTAAATGAGTTCTGTTCTTCCACCCAGTGTTCATTTGATGGCGTGAAAGTCCCTTATGTGGGTCTGTGGTACTGTGAACTGTGCTCAGAAACCCAGGGTCTGCTCAGGATAGTTCACAGTAGTATGTATAGTAAACATCTGTTTTGTTGGTTTTTTGCCTTCCTAGGATCCTTTGTCTTCTTTGGGCAAAGACACCCTGATTTTCATTTGGGACATCATTTCCCCTCACTTTCTGAATCACGTGGTTTTGCCATGGCTGTGACTGACCTCACTCCACAGGGAGTGGCCACAGGGCAACCACAGGTCCTAGGCTTGACTCATCAGAGAACTCCACTGTCCTGGGTTTCCAGGTGAACACAAAATCTAAGTAAAGGGAATTAGATTATCTTCAAGGATGTTAACTCATGCTGGGGGAACCAGTTGGGTGGGGGTTATTCTTAAGGGACGTGGATATTGCATTTCTCATTTGGGGCCAGTTTTGGAGACAGTTGGAAAAAGTCTGGCAATGTAATGACTCTGTTCATCCATTTCGTCCATGCATAGCTACTGGCAATGAATTGGGATTGGTTTCCAGCTCTCCCTAGGTCTCCTGCTTAGTTATCCAAGCTCTTGTATCTGACCCTGCTTTACCTATCCAACTCCTTTTATTTCTTATATTTCCTGTAAATGGAGATCTCTCTGCCTCACTAAAACCAGACCACTGTTCAAACATGCTCAGATTTTCCTTCTCCACCAAGAGTTTGCTGACTCCTTCCACCTCCAGGGGCTTCTTCATCCTTTTAGATAGCACCTTAAGATGAAATCTCACAAACCCCGATTTCTGTTTCTTACATGCTACCCCGGTCTTTCTAACCACATTTCAGGAACTTTGAGGTCAAGTGTACCTCTTACTTATACAAAGATCCTGGCAGCCCTTTGATAAGTATTTTCTGTTTACTGAAGGGTCGAGATAGATAAGGTCCCTTTCTTCATGGAGGTTGCAATATAGTGTCTGGGAAGAGATAAGAAGCAAAGAAATAAGACGTTATGGAATGATGAAAATCAAACAAGATCATGGGCAAATGAGTGGGACATTGTGCTTTATGATGAGAAATGTGTGTTTGGTCTTGTCCTGTTTCTGGTGCAGAGTTCCTGAAACTCTGGGAGTTTTCTGAGGGCAGCAGAGATGTCTTCTGTTATGTTAATGTGGGGAACTGGGGAGTATGGCGCACCCTGAGAAGAAGGGAAGCTCTGTGCCCCATACCTCACCCTTTGTATCTCTCCTTCTGGCTACTGATTCGTATCCTTTAATACTCTTTGTAATAAACCAGTAATGTGGGGAGTGTACAGGTTTCTTGAGTTCTATGAGCCAATCTAGCAAATTAATGGAACCCTGCGAAGGGGTCATGGGGACCTCTGATTTATAGACAGTAGGTTAGAAGAAGAGGTAACAACCTGGGTTTGTGACTGGCTTCTGATGTGTGGGGTGGGGGCAATCTTGTGTGACCGAATCCTTAACCTATGAGATCTAATGTTGTCTCCAGGTCGATAGTGTTAGAATTCAGTTGAATTCTAGAACACCAAGCTGGTGTCAGAGCATTGTTGGATGATGTCGTGGAAACCCCAATTCCTCTCCCCCCATGTTGGAACTGGGTTCAGAACCCCTAAGAATGACCAACAGGAGATGACACTGACTAGGTAGCAAAGGAGGCTTCTTTGGAAGGGGGACATCTGAGTGGACATTTGGCTAATGGATTGAATAGCTTCTTTCTTCCCCTTGCATGTTGGCTGGCCTTAACAACTTACTTCAATAAACAGAATATGGCAGAAATGGCGGGATGCTATAAAATGGCTGTGGCTTCTCTCTTGGTTTCTCTGTTTCTTTCTCTTGGGTCACTTACTCCAGGTGAAGCCAGTTTCCATCTCATGAAACATCTCTGCATAGAGACCCACATGGTAAGGACTTAGGGCTGTGGCCTGCAGAAATCCACCTGAGTGACCTTGGTCAGGCATCCCCCCATAACTTGAGTCTTCAGGTGACATTGCAGCCCTAACAGCTTAGATGCTGTGGCATGAGCCACTTTGAGCCAGAGGCAACTAGCCAAGGTATATCTAAGTTCCTGAGCAATGGAAACTGTGAGGCAATAAATACTTGTTGTTTGAAGTACTATGTTTTAGGTAATTTCTTAGGCAGCAGCTGATAACAAAGTGGCATGATCATCTGTGGCTCAGTATGAATTTGCCTTCCTCTACTGATGAGTGGGGCAGATACCATTGTATCTAGGCAAATATTATTCATTAGACTAAAGAGGCATCCTAAGGTTTTCACGCTGGATAGTAATTGTCTTTTCAGGAGATTGTTTATATTACTAGAATGTAAGCTCTATAAGGAAATTCGAATGTTTTATTTCTTTTTTTAAGAATTTATTTTAGAGACCGGACAAGTGAGTGGGGGAGAGGGGCAGAGAGAGAGAGTGAGAGCGAGATAGCATCCTAAGCTGACTCTGCATTCAGCAGAATTCGATAAGGGGCTTGATCCCACGACCCTGGGATCACGACCTGAGCCAAACTCGAGAGTCAGACGCTTTACTGACTGAGCCACCCAGGCGCCCCCACATGTTTTATTTCTTTTCTTCCAGTACCTAGCATGCCATCAACCTAATTAACATGCACAGAGCACTTAGTACATGTTGAACATGGTAAGTACTCTATATCACTAACTTGCTTTACCTTTATTACAATCTTATGAGAAAAGTATTATTTTGTAGGTGTAAAACTGAGACAGAAAAGAGAGAAGTTACCTAGTGATGCCACATAGAAGTGGAGGAACCAGGATCTGAATACAGGCAGTCTGGCTTCAAAGTTCTTAATAAACATTTGTGTTTAAGTAAGTGAGGCAATAAAACTATGTGACTTCTGATTGCTGTCCTTGGGAGCTGGGTACCTCTCTGTCCCTCTGTTTTTTCACTGGTGTTTTTTATTACCCCTTGAATGGTATTTATTGTCAACATCTTACAATCTAATTTGGTTGGACCATTTATACATATTCTAGAAGCATCCTGTTCGTTTTTCCATCTCCCTCTTTACTTCGCTAAGGCCTTCACAAGGCTCAGAAGGCTAGGCTTTTTCTCTATCTTTTGAAGTTGTTTATATATGTGTGTGTGTGTGTGTGTGTATATATGTAATTTTTTTAATGTTTACTTATTTTTTAGAGAGAGACAGAACATGTGTGGGTGAGGGGCAGAGAGTGAGGGAGACACAGAATCCAAAGCAGGGTCCAGGCTCTGAGCTGTCAGCACAGAGCCCAGTGTGAGGCTAGAACTCACAAACCTTGAGATTGTGACCTGAGCTGAAGTTGGATGCTTAACCAACTGAGCCAACCAGGTGCCCTGAGGAATCGTTTATATTTTAAGGTGCTCTCTCCACCAGGCATGTGCACATGTAAGTTGCAAGCAAAGCCTCTCAGAGGCAGAATTTTGAACAATTATCAGTTTAAGGAATCATGTAACAATAAACTTCTCTTTAAACAAATTGGGAAGTCCCATAGCAAAACCTTTAAGCTTGTCATTTTATCTGAGACTCTCAAGGGGCCTCTCTGACTCTGGGTTACCATGCCAAGACATTTCAAACATAGTCTCTCATCGCTTTGTTTCATTGCCGAGGCCCAGACTTCTTTGGAATAGATAATGTGCCTTCCTTCCAGTTCTGTGCAAATGTGCCTGGAAAAGGATGATTACATTTCTTTTAAAAAGTGTTGGCACTTTTTTTTTTTTTCCAGTGGCTTAATTTGGGTTGTGATGTCAAATAGAAGCACGGAACAAAACTTTCAATAAAAAAATTTGACTCACTCTTCATAATGTCATCCAGGCTTGGTTTGGCCTTGATGAATTCAGCACTTTAAAGGGTATGTCAACACAATAAATTTTATGCCCTCAATAAAACTTGTGAGTGAGCTCAGTGAGAAATTCCAAGGTCTGGGAAGGCAATTAACGTTTGAAATATATATTGAGTTGTTTACTGCGACATTTTATGTGGCCACAGAGCTGTACCCGGGATGTCACCATGTCACGAGGGAAGAGTTTCCCTAGGAAATGCAAGGTTGGCTTTTCAAATAACATTGACGTGTCAGATTGCTCCCTGAATACAGAGTAATGTAAGAAATGGCTACTAATGAAAATCTTGTTCCCTTACCACATCACGCTATTCTTGTTGCCCATTCCAGCTGGCCGTAATCTCCTGAAGGGTATTTGTTGTCAACGTCTTAGCAGCTTAATTTCATTGGACCATTTGTATCATTGTTTGTTGTGGTCCTGTATGTGAAGGGGATATTCTCTTAATTGAGTTGATTCACGTTCCAGCCCCAGGCCTACCTTTTAGTCAATGTGTCACTTTATAGGAGTCCTGTTACCTCTGTGGGCTTCATACTCTGCTGTGAGAGTTAAATGAAACAAGGTGTTATAAAACACTCTCTTACTCATAACGTAGTTTATAATTTAGGAAAATCACCCTTAATTCTTCATGCAGTGTCATATTAACAAGCTCTTTCTGAGAATGGCACTAACTCAGAGAAGGTGGGAAGATCCCAGAAATGTAGGCTATGTGTATTAATCAGTTACTGTCGCGTCGATGCTGCATGACAACTTCAAAATCTCATTGCTTTGCAACAGTGTTAACTAATTATATATTCTGCTGTCCTATACATTTACTTACTTATTGTTGTGCTTGTTGGTCTGTGGGTTGGCTAGGATATAGCCATGCTTCAGGATGCAAACTGAGCTTAGGTTTACTCTTTGTATACTACCTTGTACATACTCTGTCATGGATGGTGACAGCAGTGTAAGTAAGGGTGATCACAAACACGGTTAAGGATGCTCTAAACTCCTACCCAGTCACATTTGCCCACATTACGTTGACCAAAACTAGCACATTACTGGGCCCAACTTCATTGGGGCTGGAAACACTGACGGTGATCCATGGCAGAAAAGAAGGGAGACTGGTGGAAAAATAATACCACCTACCACACTATTTTTCTAAGCAAAAAGCAAGTGGAGACTCTGAGGTCATTCTGTAAACAAAAGGCATCTAAGAAACACCCGGTTTTCTCTCTTTTATATTCAGACCTCAGATAAGTAAACTTGACTTTCTATAATCCAAATCAGGATTGAGTTCTTTCTTTTCCTTGTATTTGATAAAACCAGAAATTCTGGTTCCATCAACAACTCATTTTTTTCTTTTAGAAAGTCATTATTCAAGGTCTCCCAACAGCTCTTTTTGGCTGCCTGAAATGTCTGTTGTATCAGTCCATCTTTAAATGTCAGTGACCAGTCAAGATAGTAAGAGTTACGTGTTTACTTGCCTATTCAAATCAAGTGATGCTATGGGGTGCGTGAGACCAGGAGTCAGGAAGAAATCCAGGCTTCCAGTCCCAGCCCTGCCACTGAATTTGGAGAAGTCAGTGATGTTCTCTGGGGATAATCTATGGGAAAAGAAGCTGGGGAAGCTTCAGGGCAAATCATTTAATGTGCTAACTATTTTCTGTAATCGCTCAGTGCAGAAGTCATTGTCTAAGTAAGCATTCCTTTCCAACCGCAGTGTAGCCATTTTGCCTAAAAGTTGGCAGATGTGACTTGCCCCAGGGTGTGAACATCTCAAGGAAGATGTTTTAAATGTAGTGTTTAAAAAATCTATAACAATTATGCAGGGTTTTTTAAAGTTCATATAACAATTCCACTGCTTTTTGCTCATTAAATATTTGTTTTTCTCATTGTTGATCCAGTAACTTCACTTCTAAGGAAATAATCAGAAATGAGGAAAGAGGTTTATGTACAAAAATGTTCATTGTGGCACTTCAGAAAAATTAAAGTGAAAAATTGGACAGAACCTAAATGCCCAATAATAAGGGACTGATTGGGTAAATTATTATAAATCTACCTAATGGACTATAATGCAGATGTTAAAATAATGTTTTAAGCAATTTTAATGACTTGAGAACATTCCCCAGATATAATAGTAGATGAAATAATGTAAAATAAGAGAACCATAATAGTGTGTACAAACATCAGTTCTTTAAATTGCTCATAATGAGATTATAAGGAAATCCAGAAAAACATGAATAGTGGTTATCTGAGGATTGTGAGATGGTGAGCACTTTGCGTTCCCTTCTTTTTTTTTTTTTTTTTTATCTTTATTTATTTTTGAGAGATCGAGAGACAGAATCTGAAGCAGGCTCCAAGCTCCGAGCTGTCAGCACAGAGCCTGACATGGGGCTTGAACCCACAAACTGTGAGATCACGGCCTGAGCCGAAGGTGGATGCTTAACCAGCTGAGCCACCCAGGCGCCCGCGTGCCCTTTATATTTTTCTGGATTTTCTGGTTTTAACAACAAACTTTTTTTGTTCAATATATTAACGTAATACATGTACATAGTTAAATATAAAAAAAATGTTGCAAAGCCTATAGTGAAATAGATCAAGTCTGGTTCCCTGGAAATAACTTGTTCTTCTTTTCCAGCTATTTCTTTGGGCATATCCTTCCATATGCTTATGTAATATGCTTATACATCTATTACTAGAATCCTGAATTTCATAAATTCCGTATTGGCTTCTGGTTGTGATGGTTGAGGGCTTAGCTCTCTTGAATCAACTTCCCCACTTTATCTGCTCACCCATCAATGTCTCAGTTGACTATGTTTCAGTTTAATGATATCAAAACACTTGGTTAAATCAGTAATAGTACTTACATTACTTTGACTATGTAAATTATTCCACATGGCCAAATTATGTTTAGTTTCCTCTCTATGTATTTCTTTTCTTCTGAATCCCCCAACTACTCTGTCAATACTGGTCGATGATTTTCCAGATGTACGGACACATCCCCAAACATACTATAGGTTCTATTCTTTTTCTTTGACGGCCTCTCTCTGACCACTCTTACTGGATGGTTTACTTTTGAAGTCTGTAGCTCAGTATTGTTCTGAGACTTACTGTCGCTGGTCTGCCATGTTGGATTCCTGAGATCGTGCTTCTTTCTTCATTTATTCCTTTTTTTTGGTGGAAAACATCCATTCAGTAGCTTCACAAGAAAGAGTGCATGAGAGAGAAATATTTTGCATCTTCCCATGTCTAAAAGTGTCTTTCTTGTAGACTCCCATTTGATCGATGGTTTAGCTGGGTGTCGAATTTTTAGCCATTTCAAGAACTTTCCTAGCAATCACTGTTGCTCTTCCGAAGTGATAAGCTTGTGGGTCCTGATCCTTCAGGGCACAGACTGAATGGGACAGAGATGAATAGAAAGAGCCTGGACCAACAGTCTAGCTGGAAGGAAGAAAATGAATAGATTTTCAGAAGAAACCTAAACTGTCAGTGAACCACAGAGGTCAAATTCCAGTTAATTGTTAAGGATGAAATAGTCAAGCAAGGACCACTGTGAAGTAGGCAAGAAATGGAGCCTGGAGAGTCTGCTCAGGTATGCCTTGCATTCTTGCAGCCTGGGTTCAGAGTTCAGGGTGTCAGAAAAGCATAAAGCTACAGTAAGCAGGACAGCCAAGGTGAGCTCTGATCCGAGGAAGGGTTCTGGACTCATATATGTGCTTCTTGCCAGACACGGGTTTATCCTGTGCTCGCTGGTTCCAGAGGGATGTCAGAAGCCTTTGGTGAAACTACTTTTGATGGAGACAGAAAGGCAGAACTCCTGGTACCCAAGCAGAGGCTCAGAAGTTGCCTTGCTTAAGGTATTACAAAAGCACTCTACATTCACCCTCTTTCCAGCAACCTCTCCTTGAATGCCAGGTGGAAGGAAAAACAAAACAAAGGGGAAAAAGTAACCCTGGCTTTAGATACAAGGTTTCCTGCAGCCTCCAGATCCGCTCATGCTCTGCCACCCGCGTCTGTAGGGAATAAAGTCAGCTCCACAGGGTTGCTGGTGACCATGGGTTATACACAAGCAGAAATCACCATGGTGATCTCCTTTCAACAGTGGTGCCCCCAGAACCTGTCGGGCTGGCCTTATTCTCCCAGACACATTTGGGAGAGACGGATTTATAAATAGGTGTGGGTCTGAGGTCACATATGGTTTTCATACTGAAAGTGATTTTGGTGGAAAGGAAACAACTCAGAACCTCTCGATGTTCTTTATTGTCGTCAAACAGCCTGAACCAGACATGCAGGTGGTAACGAGCCCCCCTTTTAAAACACTGACCTTCTTTCAAATTAGTTTCCCTGGAAATTTGAACAAAGAATCAATGGGAAAAGAAAATGATTTGAGATCACAGTTGAACGGCGGGCAGTTTTTCAAAGTGTTTTATCGTCTTGCAAGAGTGGATACGCTTGACTAGAGTTAGCGGCTGTCTGCCAGGGAGGATTTCAAGCTCAAGAACTCAGCGCTTCTGTCTTTCTAGGGTTTGATCTGCTCTAACACATGTATTTTTGCCAAGGTCACTGCCACCCTTTAGAACTTGATGAGAGGATTCAGTGCTTAAGGCAGACTTGCAAATAAGTTACCAGCCTCCGGAAGAGATGTTTTTTGGTAACCAGCCCCAGCTTCTTTTAAAGATAAACCCAGGTGCCAGGCTACAACGAAGCAGCATTTCTTCGTGTCCTTAGCGTGACGCTCAGTTGTAATGAGGGACTTTAGGAGCACACAGTGTAGTTCTGTTGAGTCCTCGTTAGGTGCTAAATTAGTAAGAAGGTCGTCTGGGATTTCTAAAATGGCGTCAAATGCTTGAAACTTACGAGTGACTATTACTGTTCCTCTTACACTCTTCCGTCTCTTCCTGCTGCTGCAGTTACTATGACCACTACTGCTCCTGTTTTAATGTTTCTTTAAAATTTATTTTGAGAGAGAAAGGAGAGAGAGAGAATCCCAAGCAGGCCCCACCCTGTCAGCCCAGAGTCTGATGCGGGGCTTGATCTTAGGAACCGTGAGATCATGGCGTGAGCCAGAACCAAGAGTCAGACGTTTAACCGACTGAGCCACCCAGGTGTCCCCACCGCTATGGCTACTGTTAATAACATTTATAACTATCAATACTGGTACCACTACGTTGTTACCACACTGTTGTTGTTATTGCCTCTACTACTGCTACCCCTAGCAGCTGCCTTAAAAAAAAAAAACTTTTTAACATTTTTTATTTATTTTTGAGAGATAGATAGCACGAGTAGGGGAAGAGCAGAGGCAAAGAGGGAGATACAGAATCCGAAACAGGCTCCAGGCTCCCAGCTGTCAGCACAGAGCCCGACGTGGGGCTCGAACCCATGACCTGTGAGGTCATGATCTGAGCTGAAGTCGGATGCTTCACCGACTGAGCCCCTCAGGCGCTCTGCCTTTTGATTTTAGCATCTTCTGTGTGCACGCCACTTTATGTATATGAGGTAACTTAATACTCACAAAGCCTACCAACGTGGGGCACATTGACTCCATGTCGTATAGGAAGATGTTGAGGCTCAAAGAGATCAAGGTAAATTGTCCAAGATCACCCAGAGTGAATGGCAGAATTGGGGTTTGAAGCTCGATCTCTTTGACTCTTTCATTAACCAGGAAGCCCTGCTGAAACAAACAAACACCAAAGTGGTGGCAGAAGATTGATCTGCCTGATGACTGAAATTCCCCCCTGAGAAGATGTGAATAGTACGAAATCCCACAAGGAGAGTCTTGTCGTAGGGACGCGGGTTCGGGGAAATCCTTCTCTTCAAAGCTGCCCAGCTGGGTCTCTCTCCCTCTTTCTTTCTCCCTGTCTCACACTCATACAGAGGATATCTTTGATGGAGCACACAATTTCACTTAGCTGACCTATTTTATTTTAAAAGGGAAATGAGCTAATGCCCTAGATTTCCAAGAAGACTGACACGTCTCCGTTTATCTCTGTGCTCGCTATTCTTCCAAACCCCAAACTCAAGTTGACAGTTTTTCTTCTTAATAGGCTTGGGTAAAAGAAACCTGCGGTCTTCCTGTGCCTTCCCCTTCCTCCCACCCCTTTCTCCTCCCCCTTCCCCATCCTGGGCTCAGCATTCACACACATTTCCTGCCAAACGGAGCCCATAGAAGGGAAGGCTGTTAACTGTTCCATTTGATAAACACCCCGATTGAGTGTCTGATCATAATGGCCAGTACTCACTGTGCTGTCACTGTGACTCCTTCCCACACCTAATGTCAGCTCATCCTTCCCACACTTCTAGGAGATGGTACCTTTATCACCCACCTACAGAGGGCACATGGTGAAAGCACCAGCTAAGTCACTTGCCCCAGCTCACAGCTTTAAGTAGCAGAATTAAGACTGCCCTATGTTGTGCAAAATAATAATTATAATTTGGCATGAATAGTTTTGTGGATGTATGGGAGAGAACATGCAGTTAACTAGGACCCACACCCTTACTTCATAGTTGCTTAAAACCCAATGATGGTGAAAGATAGGCTGTAAGTAAAAGCAACTTGACCAGAGGAGAAGGGTGGCCCGGGAGGTGGGGTTATGAGTAGGAAGATGGGCTGCGTCTGGGCCGAATCCAAGTCTAGGCCTCGACTGGTGTAGTGTGCATCATGGTGTTGAGAGGCCCCTGGGCTGAGTCTGGTTCGGGGGCGGCAACAGGCAAGAGGGTCCACTGACCACGTAAATGCTGCCGCCGCCGATAGTTTTATGTTTATGTATTTGTTTTTTAGTGTTGATCTTTTCTGAGGGAGAAGGAGAGAGAGTGCAAGCAGGGGAGGGACAGAGAGAGGGAAGGAGAGAGAATCCCAAGCAGGCTCCATGCTCCGTGCAGAGCCCAGCACAGGGCTTGATCTCAAAAACCACGAGATCACAACCTGAGCTGAAGCCCAGAGTCAGAGGCTTAACTGACCAAGCCTCCTCCCCTCCTCCCCTGCTGTTGTCTCCCCCCCCACCCCTGCTGCAGACAGTTTTAAAGATGCCGGCTCCTTGCCCCATTGTAGGAGCGGCTTTTCTTCTGTTTGAAAGAGGGTTTTCCTGTGCCCCTTAAGCAAAGAAGTTAAGGGCAGCAGTCTTTGTGCTAAGCCAGAGGCCTCTGGTTTCTGCCCCGGGAAGAGGCAGTCCTCGGGCACTCACAGAGGTCCCCTGAGCTGTTTCAAGTTACGAATGAATGTCCTGTGCTTACTTTTTGTTTTTAAAGATTTTATTTATTTTTTACTTGCATTTTTAAAATTCTATTTAATTTATGTATTTACTTTATGTCCAAGTTAGCATATAGTGCAACAATGATTTTAGTGGATTCCTTAGTGCCCCTTAACCATTTAGCCCATCTCCCCTCCCACAACCCCTCCAGTAGCCCTGTTTGTTCTCCACATTTACAAGTCTCTTATGTTTTGTCCCCTCCCTGTTTTTATATTATTTGTAGCTTCCCTTCCCTTATGTTCATCTGTTTTGTATCTTAAATTCGTCGTATGAGTGAAGTCCTATGATATTTGTCTTTCTCTGACTAATTTTGCTTAGCATAGTACCCTCCAGTTCCATCCACATAGTTGCAAATGTAAAGATTTTATTTTTAAATCATCTCTACACCCACTTTGGGGCTCACACTCAACCCCAAAGTCAAGAGTCATGTGTTTTTCCAACTGAGCCAGCCAGGCACCCCCCTTTTTTTCCTTTAAACCCCTTTATTGAGGTCTGATAGTTCGAAGATCTGTACAACACAGGGTCTATATTGTACTGTACATTTAAAAATTGCTAGGAGGAAAAACATTTGCTTAGAGGGTAGAACTTTCCTGTTGAATGGTCTTGCCATAAAAGAAAAAAATGTTTCAATAAATAAATAAATGAAAATAAACAGGTAGGAAACTTTTCAGAGGTGACTTTTAAGTCTCTGCTTACTTTCAAGGTTTGATTAAGAGGTCAAGAGGCAAACTGGTGCTCTGGTGGAAGAAACAGAAAGAACAACTCTGTCCCCCATGATCTTCCCCACGGAAGGCTCCGTACCTACCCTTTCCCCTCTCCCTACACCTACCCCTCTCTCCCTGCCTTATCCCCTCTGCTTCAATCCTCTTTGAGGGAATGGAATGCTGATTGGATCCATCAGGGCTCGAGATCTTGTTTGCTGACACGGGGGTTACTGTCATAGAGGCTCAGACCCAAACTAGGTCAGACCCAACTCTTTCTTGCAGCCTGGGGGTGGGGGGTGGGGCATGGTGGCTCCAAGCCCCTGCTTTGAGCTCCAGCTCAGCTTTATCAGGACTTGGGTTGAGGTTACGAGTTCTGGCCATTGATAAAATGGTGCTTTTGCTCATCTGCCAACCTTCTATTTCTAGTCCCTCTGGAACATTCTGGAGGGTGAAGCTCCGTGCTCAGCTGGCCAAGATTAAAATCTCACATTAAAATCTCACTTTGGGGGCGCCTGGGTGGCGCAGTCGGTTAAGCGTCCGACTTCAGCCAGGTCACGATCTCGCGGTCCGTGAGTTCGAGCCCCGCGTCAGGCTCTGGGCTGATGGCTCAGAGCCTGGAGCCTGCTTCAGATTCTGTGTCTCCCTCTCTCTCTGCCCCTCCCCCGTTCATGCTCTGCCTCTCTCTGTCCCAAAAATAAATAAACGTTCAAAAAAAAATAAATAAAATAAAATCTCACTTTGATTTTTGTGTGTTCTGCATATTCTTACCACACTGCCTCGCTCTGCCTCCCCTCCCCCCCCTTCCCTTCTCTTATTGTCCCTTCCTCCTTGGGGTTGTTACTCTCTCTTCTGGTTGGGTGCAAATCCAATCTAGCTTTCAAGGTTCAGCCCATTTCTTCTTTTTTTGGTTCCCTCTATTAAAAAAAATTAGAAAGGCCCCCCCACCTTTTTTTTTAAGTAGGCTCCACGCTCAGCATGGAGCCCAATGTAGGGCTTGAACTCACAACCCTGAGATCAAGACCTGAGCTGAGATCCAGAGTCAGGTTCGTAACCGACTGAGCCACCCAGGCGCCCCAGGAGGTCCTTTCTTATGTGTACATTTTAATGGCACTCTTCTGTAGTTTTCTGTATTCCTTTCGTCTCCTTTACTGGTCCATGGGTTTCTTGAGACTAGACTGTGTGTATGTGATTTACGTAAGTGTGTCCAGTGTTTATCGAACTACTGGATAGTAAGTGATTAGATAAATAAAAAATCTGGGGGATGCCTCTTGTGTTCAGATGCAGTGTTAGATTCTGGGACTACATTGACAAGATTCCTAACCTAAGAAACATACAGTCTAGTGGGCGAGGCAGACATAAGTGAAAGAATCACACAAATAAATCTAAACCAACAATGGAGGTACAGAAGCTTTTAAGAGTATGTAAGAGGGGAGCTGATCTCCCTTGAAAGGTCAGTGAAGGTTCAGGATGGAGTGATGTTATAATGCTGAGGTCTGCAGGGAGAGTGGCCCTAATCAGGTGAACATTGCAAGGAGAGGGGCACTTAGTACAGCCTGTTGGGGGGAGTGAAAAATAAAAGGTCACTGTTTCCAGAGCAGAGTTATTAGGGCCAGAGGGAGGCGGGGGAGGCTGACAGGTTGGTAGGGCGTTGAATTTGTGGTCTCTCTAGCAGAGAGTTGGTCTTTATCTCATGATCATGTGCTAGACACAACCTGAGGGGCTCTCTGGGTAAACATCCATAGA
This sequence comes from Herpailurus yagouaroundi, assembly GCF_014898765.1. NCBI lineage: Eukaryota > Metazoa > Chordata > Mammalia > Carnivora > Felidae > Herpailurus > Herpailurus yagouaroundi. The sequence continues at coordinate 5,494,001 of NW_024412453.1, forward strand.
TTCCTGAGCGAGGAGAGAATGGTCCTCTATGTAGGCAGACTGGTGCTTATCGCCCGTACAGTGTGTGCGCTGGGGAAGAGGGAGGATTCCTTTTTGCACAAGTCAGGGGTCTCTCTGTGATGCTGAGGAAGATACGGTAAGGAGAGAAAGCTCAACAATGATGGTTTTTAAATTTTTTTTTTTTTAGCCTGCTTTGAGGGAGATAAAGGAAATGCTGTCTAGAACTCGATTATCTTTTAATTTCCATAAACAAATGGAAAGGAACTTAATTGGGCCAGGACATCTTTGCTGTGGTGCCCAATTTTAGGATAACACAGACTTTCTTGGCCAACTGGGTGCCTGCCCATGAGCACAGGGTGTTCTGTCTGGCAGAGAAGGGAACTCACATATGGAGCCTTGTCTTGGGCCAAGCTCTGTAGCAAACTCTTCAAACTTCCCATCTGGATATTGTAGGAAGAACTCTGAATCTCAATTCCAATCTAATATCTGTGGGGGAGAATGGGGCAAGAGGAGGCTGAAGAAAGAAGGGTAGAATCAAGAACGACTTCTTTGATTAGTGCTGGGTGATTTAGGTGAATGTTAATGTCACAAACGCAGGAGAGGACATTTTGGGGGGGAAGCTGACTGACTCCAGTTTTGGGTTGTTTGGTTTGAGAATCTGAAGGACATTTGGTTAAACACCTAGCAAGTAGCAGGAGATACGGCCTTAGCTTAAGAAAGGTGAAGACTCAGAATACCGAGGCATCACATCACCTTCTGGGCAGCCTTCTTCCTCTTCTTTCTTCTTCATATATATGTTTATTTTATTTTATCTTTTAAAATTTACATCCAAGTTAGCATATAGTGCAACAATGCTAGTTGCAATAGTGCACTAAGGAGTAGATTCCTTAGTGTCCCTTACCCATTTAGCCCATCCCCCCTCCCACAACCCCTCCAGTAGCCCTGTTTGTTTTCCACATTTAAGAGTCTCTTATGTTTTGTCTCCCTCTATGTTTTTATATTATTTTTGCTTCCTTTCCCTTGTGTTCATCTGTTCTGTGTCTTTGAGTCTTCATATGAGTGAAGTCATATGATATTTGTCTTTCTCTGACTAATTTCGCTTAGCATAATACCTTCCAGTTCCATCCACATAGTTGCCAATGACATGGGCAGCCTTCTTCTTTGGAAACTGTGCCCTTTCCCCCTCTCCTCCAGCCTCTCCCAACTCCACCTGTCCAATGGCTTCAAGTCACATTTTTAAGCATTGTTTCCCTATCATCCTAAAGAAAAAGTAGTCAAGCAGACCAGACAAAGGTAATCTTCGTTGTACCCACACAACCTCTTCTGGCTTTCCAGGCTGTGTCATCAAGCAAAGCATTGAATGATTTTTTTTCCCCCTGAAAGAGTTCTGGTCACCAATCAGGTGTGTGTTTGTGTGTGTGTGTGTGTGTGTGTGTGTGTGAGAGAGAGAGAGAGAGAGAGAGAGAGAGATTGATCCACACCAACAAAGAATTTGCAACAAAGAATTCGCAGACACCAGCTGGATGTCCTACAATTCAGCTTAATTCTGACACTGTCTATATCAGATCCCACAGGGTAAGGGCTCAGTCCTACAAGACTGTCCTCCTCCGCCCCTTCTGCCCACTTCGGATGCCGGTTGCAAATCCAGGTTGTTACCTGTACTTCTAACCAACTGGCTATAAGTCAGAGGTTCCACTGACCGTCTTCTGGGGTTTGTTAAATTTGCTAGAGCAGCTCACAGAACTCAGAGAAACATTTTGCTTAGTAGATCATTAGTTCATCAGAAAAGGATATGGCCAGGGGCGCCTGGGTGGCGCAGTTGGTTAAGCATCCGACTTCAGCCAGGTCACGATCTCGCGGTCCGTGAGTTCGAGCCCCGCGTCGGGCTCTGGGCTGATGGCTCAGAGCCTGGAGCCTGTTTCCGATTCTGTGTCTCCCTCTCTCTCTGCCCCTCGCCCGTTCATGCTCTGTCTCTCTGTCCCAAAAATAAATAAACGTTGGAAAAAAAAATTAAAAAAAAAAAAAAAAGAAAAGGATATGGCCAAATGGAAGAGATACATAGGGCAAGGTGTGGGGAAAGGGTGCAGAGCTTCCAAGTGCTCTCTGGGCACAAGTGCACATGTTCACCAACCCAGCTCTCCACACCTGTCCTTTTGAGGTTTTGTGGAGGCTTCTTTACAGAGGCATGATTGATTAACTCTTTGATCTTTGGTGATTGAACTCAATCTTGAGCCCCTCTCCCTTTCCTGGATTGGGTTGGGGGGGCGTGGGAAGTGGGGACTGACAGTTTCAAACCTCTGATCACAGGGCTGGTCTATTGGCACCCAGCCCCCATCCTTAGACACACCCAACAACTACCTCGTTAACATAACAAAAGACACCCGATCACTCTTAACACTAAAAATTATAAAGGTATTAGGAGCTCTATGCCAGAAATGGGGACAAAGACCAAATATATATTTCTTATTATAAATCACAATATCACACTCCATGTATCATCATCCATTTCAATTTTCATAACTTCTTAAAAGTTTCTAATTGTTCATGGTTCATGAGACCTCCAAATGTTTCATTTCCTCGTTCATTTAGTACTGTGTGCCAGTCACTGATAAACAGGGCACAGAGTCTCAACTGCCTTAGATCTTAGAGTTGAGTGGGAGAGAGGAACAGACATTAAACTCATAATAACCAAATAACCATTTTTTTTTACTTAATTTTTTTTAAGTTTATATATTTGAGAGACAGAGAGAGAAGGGGAGGATAGGAGGGAGGGAGGGGGAGGAGCAGAGAGAGAGGGAGACAAAGAACCTGAAGCAGGCTCCAGGCTCTGAGTTGTCAACACAGAGACTGATGCAGGGCTCAAAATCACAAACCATGAGATTCTGACCTGAGCTGAAGTCAGACACCTAACCGACTGAGTCCCCCAGGTGCCCCCCAAATAACCATTTAAAATTGGATTTGTCATAAATAATGTAAGAAAGAGAGCACTGTGGGATGTAGTCTAGTCTGGTGTTGGTGCCTGGATGGAGGGTGGTGCCATTTTCTGAGATGAATCCTAAAAGGAGATTCAAGTTTGGGTGTGGCTTTCAGGGGTTAAATAAGACGCAAATGCATATGGAGCTCACTGTCTACTAAGCGCCATTCTTGGACAGGTTACAGTCATTCAGCAACCCAGGAGTGGAGCGAACATCGTGATGCTCACTTTCCGAATGGAGGCCTAAGGTACAGGGGTTAAGTGGCTTCCCAAGATCACACAGTTAGTAAGTGGCAGAGATGGGATTTCAAATCTAGACTGTCTGGTCCCAGAATCCACATGTTGCAGACTCTGTCATGAGGCCTGATTTAGATACATTTAGCTGAAGATTATGGTGGGGCATCTAAGTGACAATTTGATCAAATGATAATTTCTTATCATTCTTAGGGTATTCAAGAGTGATTTGCTTCTAATGGATCCTCAGTAAATGTTTGTGGAAAAAGAGACTGTGCCTCTTGACTTTTTTTTTTTTATCTAATAATTTATTTTTTTATAATTTGTATCCAAGTTAGCACATGGTGCAACGATTTCAGGAGTAGATTCCTTAAACCCCTTACCCATTTAGCCCATCACTCCTCCCACAATCCCTTCAGTAACACTCTTGGTTGTTCTCCATATTAAAGAGTCTCTTATGTTTTGTTCCCCCTCCCTGTTTTTATATTATTTTTTGTTTCCCATCCCTTATGTTCATCTGTTTTATCTCTTAAAGTCCTCATATGAGTGAAGTCATATGATATTTGTCTTTCTCTGACTAATTTCACTTAGCATAATACCCTCCAGTTCCATCCACATAGTTGCAAATGGCAAGCTTTCATTCTTTTTGATTGCCGAGTAATACTCCATTGTGTATATATACCACATCTTTATCCACTTATCTATTAATGGACATTTGGGCTCTTTCCATACTTCGGCTATTATCAATAGCACTGCTATAAACATGGGGGTGCATGTGCCCCTTCAAAACAGCACACCTGTATCCCTTTGATAAATACCTAGTAGTGCTGGGTCATAGGGTAGTTCTATTTTTAATTTTTTGAGGAACCTCCGTACTGTTTTCCAGAGTGGCTCCACCAGTTTGCATTCCCAGCCGCAGTGGAAAAGAGATCCTGTTTCTCTGCATCCTTGCCAACATCTGTTGTTGCCTGAGTTAATGTTAGCCATTCTGACAGGTGTAAGGTGGTATCTCATTGTTTTGATTTGTGTTTCCTGGATGATGAGTGATGTTGAGCATTTTTTCATGTGCCAGTTGGCCATCTGGATGTCTTCTTTGGAGAAATGTCTATTCATGTCTTTTGCCCATTTCTTCACTGGATTATTTGTTTTTTGGGTGTTGAGCTTGAAAAGTTCTCTATAGATTTTGGATACTAACCCATTCTGTTGGTTGCCTTTTAGTTTTGCTGAGTGTTTCCTTCACTGTGCAGAAGCTTTTTATTCTGATGAGGTCCCAATAGTTCATTTTTGCGTGTTGAGTAAGAAGTTCCTGTGGCCAAGGTCAAAGAGGTTTTTGCCTGCTTTCTCCTTGAGGATTTTGATGGCTTCCTGTCTTACATTGAGGTCTTTCATCCATGTTGAGATTATTTTTGTGTATGGTGTAAGAAAGTGTTCCAAGTTCATTTTTCTGCATGTTGCTGTCCAGTTTTCCCAGCACCATTTGCTAAAGAGACTGTCTTTATTCCACTGGATATTCTTTTCTGCTTTGTCAAAGATTAGTTGGCCATACGTTTGTGGGTCCATTTCTGGGTTCTCTATTCTGTTCCATTGATCTGAATGTCTGTTTTTGTGCCAGTACCATACTGTCTTCATGATTACAGCTTTGTAATATATCTTGAAGTCTGAGATTGTGATCCCTCCTGCTTTTGGTTTTCTTTTTCAAGATTGCTTTGGCTCTTCGGGGTTGTGTCTCTTGATCTTTGGGAAAAGTTTTGGTCCCATGAAACTCGAAAGGAGCTCCAAGGAACTGTATAAAATGGAAGGCTTTCATAAGCAAAAGGGGAAAGAAAAAAGGAAGTTTCTGGCAAAGAGTAGATTGCTTGAGGCAGTGTCACCTTCCTTTGGGGAAAGGCAGGTGTCAGGCAGATTACCTCACTCGTGCTGACCAGATAATTTTAATTTGACTGGTTAAAGGTTATATTCCTGGAGGAGGCTGAAACTGCATGTGGGTCACATGTTAAATCTTAGTTTGCTGATGTGGGGCTTAGCACAAGTGACTCCATTTTGCGACTGTCCTTTCCTTTACAATGTCATTTAAACCAGTCTGAGTTGGGATGTGTGTCATTGCTGGCAAAAGCATTCTAACAGGTACAGATGTGAATGGGTGTCTGACATTGTAACATTCAGGAGAGAGAGCTGGGCTGGACAGTCGATCAGGGTGATACTTTAATGTTCCACTTTCTGCAATGCATCGCGGGCTCTCCCTCCACTCAGGGGTCTCTAATTCTTACAGAATTTTCATGGACTGTAGCATCGTTTGGGAGACCAAGACACGTAAGGGACGATTCTTCTTTTTACAGTTAAATCCAGAGAGAGTGTCTGCCTGCTGTGTGGGTAATACCACCTATTCCTGGTTTCTGCCTTCCTGTCCTTGCCTGTACACATACACACATGCCTCTAGACCCCCCGGAATGACTTTGTTATGTGTAAGCGGAGTTGGACACGGTGATGGATGTGAAAACTGGCAAGCTGGAACAGCAGAAAAAGCAAGTGGAGCGGAAACCGCTCTCAGCAACGGATGCAGGACTCTGAGGCTGCCTGTCTCGGGCTCTCACATCTCAGTTGTCTCGTTGCAGAGGCTGTACCTCTACCTTGTTCGACATTGACTAAGACTGATGAAAATCCTTTAAATTGTTCTTGTTGACAAGATTTGCTATAGAGCATTTTAATGACTAAACAAAATTATGGTGCAGTTTCCCCTCATTAAAGACAAAACCAAGCCTGCGCGGTTTCCAGTGTGTATGTTAAGCAAGTGACTTAAGAACATCTTTAAGGAATTTGGTGCCTGGATTCTGCTGGAGAGAAGCAGGACAACGGGTGTGGTGGCGTTGTTCCTGGACTTCCTTCCCTTTTTACCAAGGCCTCCTGCCTGGCTTTTGTTTACTTTGTTCCCCACTTTCTCTGTCTGCTCTTTCCCGATTGTTTAGGTGGCTTGGAGGTGGCTATGAAAAACCGGATGCCATTTACAAGTAGTGTTCCCTTTCTAGATGTTCTCTGGATTTCATTCTGTGTCAGACTTGTTACACCTGTTTGTCATTTCCCTGTTCACCTTCCCTCCATGGCTCGGGTCTGAAGCTCTCCCTTAATATCACAAACACAACCTGTTGATGAGAGAGAGAGGGGTGGACCGCCTGTGGCGGTAAGCAAAAGCACCCCCACCCTGCCAAATGGTGGCAGGGTCTCAGATGGAGCAGGGAAGGGAAGGTCAGAATTTAATGAGCCTTGGAAGTTTAAGATGGGGTATTTCAAAGTGGGGGCTTGGTTAGGACTTGGTAAGGACAATAATGCAAGAGTTCAGGGTTGGTGCATATACTGAGGGGTGGATTTGAGGGAAGGGATTAAACGTGAGTATAAACTTGGTATTTCCCACTGAAGAGTTGATGAGTCTTTCTCTAGTTCTTATAATGGGTATCAGATCATTTGCCCAGGCAGGAGCCTCCTGGCAAGGGCCGGAGGGGCGGGGGAGGGGGTCAGCCATGCTAACGAAGTCAGAGGAGTAGCACAAATTCATGTTCAGGTAGACGGTAAAACGTAGTTTTGGTTCTCAGTGTCCAGGCTGAGGGCAGATGGTTTCTTTTCTCAGACCCCACGGATAAAGTTCAGGATGCTTAACGTGCTCAAAGCATCCTGTAAGACTTACCCTTTGCCTACCTGTCTATCTCCATCACATCTCACTCAGACCTTGCTGTCTGCAATTCAGTGCCATTGGTCTGCTGTTAGCTCCTTCCCACCTCGGGGCCTTTGCACTTTATGCTCTGCCTGGATCGCCCCCTCTCCTTTCCATTTTTTTTTTTTTTTTTTAGTCAGCTCATTTTTAGAGTACTCAAATGTTACGTCTTCAGGGAAGCTCCACCGATTCTCAGTTGGGGTTGGGTCCTAAATCTAAGTTGGGTTCCCCTTTCCGACTCTTTGGTATTCGTAGGGTTTGCAAGAGTGATTTGCTGCTAATGAATACTCAGCAAATCTTTGTGGAAAAAGAGACTGTGTCTCTTGATCTTTGGGAAGAACTTTGGTCCCATGAAACTAGAGTGTGTATGCAGTGCTGATGGAAACCTTCTGTGCTACGTCTACTCTCGCGGTTACGGGATGATGTGTGACCCAGCTCTTCCACATTCAAGTTCTACCCTCCTGCTTCTCTCTATCCTAGCATGCACTTCTCTAAAGTGTAATTGGCTCCCGTCCAGCCCTGAGCTGTAGGACAGGTGGAACTCACGCACCTCTTCCTTCCTGGGACCTAGCACAGTGCCTGGCACTTAGTGGGTGTCCTGTATGTGTTTGTAAAACGAATGAATGGCTGAATTTAGGAATAAAACTGGGATTCTGGATCTTAGCAGCAGTTAAGTATTGCCTGGCAGGAATTCGTTAATTCATTTGTTAGTTATGTATTGCACCCATATTGTATACCAGGCCCGAATCTAATGCAGTGCACAAAGTAGATTAAAAACAGCCTCATCCTCAGGGAGCTTACATTGTGCTGGAGGTGGACACACAATAAGCAAGATAAATAAGTCAATGTATGTAATAGTGCCAGGACTAGGGTGAGACAAATGAGGCACATGCTTTGCAAAATTTAGGAGAGGATGGCAAAAAACTCAGTGATCATGATAAATAATATTGCAATGCAGTATTTTTTAAAAGATAAAATGAATGCAAAAACATCAAGATGTTGAGTAAAGACCGGTGCTTATATAACCTCTTAGAGAAATGCTAATGACAAAAAATAAAATTGGGAATGAGGATAGGGAATTTTGTGTGGGGAGAAGTGTTGAAATTGTAGGTAGAATGGCCACCAAGAAAGTGATGCTTGGATGAAGGCGTGAAGGAAGCAAGGAGCAGGGCAAAAGCTCATATCTGGGGAAAAGCTGTCTAGGTAGTAGTAATAGCAAGTGCAAAGGCCCTGAGGCAGGAGCACATCTCTAAAGGAAATTGTGTGAGTGGAGGAGAGTGAGTAGAGAGGAGGAATTGGTGGGGGGCAGAAGGACAGGAGGTGGGGTTAGAGGGGTAATGGAGGCCAAGATGTAGAGGGAAAGGAAAGGGGCTGGATCCAGTGCTGCTAACTCATGTGAAGGTCTCCTAGAGAGACCAGAAGTTAAAATTTAAAGTGGTAGTCCTTAATTTTGAAAGAGAGTCCACTCATTTGAAAAAATAAATGCTGCACAGGCTAAAACCAGTGGTTCATTACTAGGAGTGATTTTTGCCTCCCAGGGGACCTTGGTGGCAATGTCTGGAGGTATTTGTGGTTTCATATCTGGGCAGGGGGCTACTACCAGTAGACAGCACACAGGTGGAGACGGAGGCCAAGGATGCAGCTACAGTTCCACAATGTGCAGGACACCCCCCAACGACAGAGCGTGATCCAGCCCCAAATGTCACTAATTGCTGTGGTTGGGAAATCTGTGCTAAACAGAACATGCCCGTGGACGGAATCTGTTGGTGAGGTCAGCAAGTTTCTGAAAAAGAGCAGATGGGCCAGAAGCTCAGGGATGGCCCTCTCCCATCCAGACATCGCAAAGCGCCGACCTGTTTCCTTTATGCTTCCGCAGAAGTGATTTTCCACCGCATGCCCACCACTCTTCCTTATTAAGTAATCACCACCCACAGCCCCTCATTTCCATGTCTGTAACCACCCCAGGTACAAAGGATGCCCTGTTCACGAGAGGCAGATGGAGATCAGCCAATTACAAGCCTATTAGACTAGAGCGCGGGCGCCTGCCTTATCTCATCTCTGTGGGCTGCGCGTTTGAGATTGGTAGCTTTGTGCCTGTTCGTTCCTTCAGTCCCATGACTGCCCAGCCTGGTTCTCTAATTCTTGCTGGTGGAGCACAGCTTCCTGTTCCAAACCAGAATCACCCCCTTAGTATATCCTAAGCAGCAGCAGCCACATGCAGCCTTCTGCATACTGTATTCATAGCTGATTATATGACTCACGTTTCAGTAGTCTTCATTAAAATGAGGTGAAAGATCAACATTTTGGATAGACCTTTGTTGTTATGCAGGAGTAAGTCTAGAGCATCTGTTTTTGGTCAAAAAAACTAGAACAGCTGTTATAAAGTCAAAAATGCCTACAGAGGCCAGGCAGGTAATTGGAAGGCAGACAGCAGGCCATTTGAAATACGGAGTCATGGGAACTGGGAGACACTGGGTGGGGGCTCACCCAGGCTGGAAATATCTGTCCCTCACGTCTAGCCAATGCTGCATAATGGCATTTGGACCCAGTGTGAGTATGGCAAGACCTTTTGACATTTCAGTAGAAATTTGAAGTCTTAAATACATTCATTTATTTTAACATGCAGGATGTCTAAAACCATATATGTTCCCTCCATGTGTTCTGTGAGTCATCAGAGGGTGATCTCTACTTAGGTTCTTGGGAGCCATCTGCTCTCTGCATATGAAAGTAAACTGGGCCAGAAGGTTAGAAATGGACCAGGTTAAGGAGGAGGGGGGATGAACTGAAGACCTGTCCAATTCAGGAGAAATGGCATTCCCACCCATCCCCAAAGCAAAGGCTCATCAACCCCATTGGCTCACAGGGGCCATTTGTGTGTTAGGCGTCCAACCAAGGTAAGGGCCTGCGCAAGGTTGCTTGCTTTCCACAGCACCCTGGGAAATGCTGCCTCCTTTTGTAGATGAGAAACTCAAGTGTCTCGGTAGTAGCTGCTCACTATCACGTGACAAATAATAATTGCTCATGATTCCATAGGAGGATTTGAGCCTGGAAGTGTACAAGCTTTTATCTGTACCTTTTTTTGACCAATAGATGTGGCTTGGAGCTGAGGATGAGTGTTTCTGAGCTTTAGAAAGGCTTTTTGTAGTTTTCGACCATATCCGTGTACGTGACGTGGAACAAAGCCCATTGGATGGCCAAATGAGAATCCTAAATGCCTCAAGTGCATGAGGACAGCAGGGACAAAGTTAGCCCGTGTGTCGTTTTCCTGAGCAGCTCGCATCCTGTGCCTGAGGGAAGTCGGTAATAAATACAGCCACCCCCTACCGCTCCCCGCCACACCATTCCCTAGGGCTCCCCAGCGGGCCTGAACCTCAGTTGTCTGTAGGAGTATCTCCCTCGATACCCTGAATTGGTGTCCTTCCCTCCATTCTCACTGCGTTCCCCTCTCACATCAACTATGCGTGTATGAATCCTTGTCTCGGGGGTCTGCTGCTGGGAGAACCCAAACCAAGACCCAAGGGAATCTCAGGTTCTTTGGTTATTGCCGAAACTGGATTATCTTTGCTTCTCTTGAAGCTAGTCAGGTCACCCAGCCTTAGCCATCTGCATTTATTATGCAAAGGCTTACGTTGTTCTAGGGGGTAGGTTATAACCGAATAGAACACCAGTCTTAACTCAGACTTACTAGGAGGACAGTTCAACAATCAGAGGAGGAGGATGATATAAATCAGAAGGATTTAGTTGGTCACAGAGGAGACACTTGATTGCTGTGACCCCTGCCACGTTCCCATGGGTTAAAGCGCGACTGATTGTCCACAGTGCAGCCCTGCCAGGCGATAAGAGGTGACTTTCTTTCATCTTTTTGTTTAATTTCCTAACAACTCGAGAGAAGAACTCCCTGGCCCTGCAAATTACTTTGGATTGTAACAAAAAAGATCCAGAACCCTTTTTCTCTTTCTTTTAATAGTCATTCAGGGACACGGTGTAATTGGATTAAAACACTTCCAAGAGGTGAATTATAGGATAATAATTCAGACCTTTCCATTTAATAGGAGCCAGCCTGTGGCCTTGGGTCCACTAGTTCTGAAGGGGTGAATTACTGCTCCATAACTCACAAGGTCCCATTTAAAGAGACCCTGGTTAAAGGGAATTAGCATCAACAACCAAGTCAGCAAAGGCGATCCAAGATCTAAGGGGGGACACGGAAATGAATTTGGAATCTTGGCTCCCCACTTCAAAGAAGTCCGATGTGAGAGACTAATGTGTCAGCTCCTCAGTGAAGAATGAAGGGCCTCTCAGCCAAGCAGGGCTCTGGGTGTTTTTCCCCAGCGCCCCGACACGTGTGTGTGAAAGTCTCGGGCACTCCATCCTTTCAGATCTGGCAAAATAACTAATTAGGCTTTCACTTAGCCAGGACACAGGTGAGGTGTTCAGCAGGTTCCTGCATCCTGGAGGAAGAATGGACAGTGACATCCTAGGACCCCCCCCAGTGTCCTTCTTCCTGTCCTCCCCATGCGCATTTTTCTCACGGATGCCTGAAATTGTAACATTTGCAATTCATTTAATTGGGTTCAACGTTAACATTCTTTCTGTTTTTTCTTTTTAAAAAGCAGTCAACGTTATACATAAGTAACTGTATTGCCCTTAACTCCTAGACAGATATGAGTTCAAATCTAAACTCCACAATTGGCAGTCTGTGAAATGGCTTACCTCCTTTGAGGTTCAAGTTTCTTGTCTGTAACGTGGGGATTATAATAATGCTAACTGCTTAGGGCTGTCATGAAGAGTAGAGAGAAGCATGGATTGAATACTTAGCAAAGTGCCAGGTAAGAGTAAGGCTTTGATAAAGAATAAATATTATTGTTGAAAACTGCCCTTCAGAGAGTGTTCCCTGTGCCAGGAATCCCATAACTGTACTCTCTTTCAAATTCCAGAATGTGAATATCACTCCACGTAAGAAATAAAGGATGATTAATTCAATATAGTTCATAGATACCTTTCTCTAGTATGGCACCAATGGGTAGGTGGCCACCTCTGAGGTCAGTCTATTTGAAATTTCTAGAAACCTAGAGAAAACTACCTCAACTCCAAAGGTTCCCATGCAGTTTTAGGAGCTCAGTACCCAGCCTGTGGGACCTGCCCCATTTTCATTCCCTCTCAGAACTTGTGCCTGTCATCTGCCAACCTTCTGCTATCTGTCCCAAACTTTTACCCAGAGATAAAAGGAAAAAGCTTATAATTCATTACAGTTCATTAAAATGAAAATAAAATTTATTTTGCATCAAAATGAAGAAAATACATTTATTATTAGCATATAAATGGTATTTTTTAATGTCACTCTGCCTCAAAATCACTTACATTTTCAATGATCACAGCACACAAAATTAATTTTTGATAGCCTTTTGTGATTTGGCTGAAAATTCTTATTTCTTTTTGTGCTTTAAACAGCAAACTGTATCCAGTGCTATTCATAGCAAATTTTAGATAATGAAGCAATTAAAAATACATGGATTTAAGATCTTATCTCATTTTTCCTTTGGCCTATTTCTGCTTCATTATTCATGAAGGGATATGTTTAATTCAGAGTTAGTAATTGCAGATATATCTAGTATAAATTGTGCCTCATATTCTTTACCCATTTCAATTTATTTTAGCAAATAGATCTCTGTTTGAAAAAAGTAGTTGAGAGAAGGGAGAGTATGATAAAAATGCAGAAATCTGTGTGCATGCGTGTGTGTATGTGTGTGCGTGTATGCGTGTGTTGATTGGCATATCCAAACAAGATCTCACAGATGTGAATAATTACCAAAAATTTACCGAGAGCTGGGCACCATGTTGAACAATTACACATGGCATTTCATTCAGTCCTAACAGTAACAATCTTACACAGGAGGTACAATTACTACTATTTCTTTGCTATGAGACCGAAGCTCAGAGAGGTTACAAAACTACCTGGAAGTCACGCAGTTAGAAATGACAGAGAACTGAGATCAGAGCCTGGCTTGTCTGCCTCCAGGGCCTATATGTCCAGCCACCCATTACACCGTTCCTTGTGTCCTGGGGCTACGTGCATCTGAATCTTGAAGCGGTTGGTCAGAGGCCTTTGGGGTCACTCTGCTGCTTTGTCTCATAGTATCCCCGGTTCATAAAGTTGCTGGTCCAAGGAGCATGTCACTAAGTTGGTTTTCCCGTGAGCCCTAAATATATCTTAGAAGTTTATCCTAGGGAAGTAACAGAACAAGTCCGTAAGTAATGCGACTTGTCACGGGGCATTATGTACCAATAAAAAAGAGAAAAAGAGAAGAGAAGAAAAGGAAAAAAACAAATAGCCTCGAAAATTTCTGTTATAGGTGAAATAAATTCTGGGGTGCTGGCTCAGTGTTATACTTTGGAGCTGTTAACACTAACGATGAGAATCTAATTTTCCTGGCGTGTGGAAATGTTCCTGGTAAGTTGTTAAGTAACGACAGCAGGTGTGTAAAACAGTAGTGTAACGTGCTCTTATTTGAACAAACAACATATAGGCACACATATGTCTACGTAAGAGGAGCAAGAGAATCTAGAACAGTGCTGTCCAATAGAAACACAATACAAGTCACATATGTATTTAAAGTTTTCTAACAGTCGCATTAAACAGTAAACCGAACAGGTGAAATTAATTTAATAACACATTTTATTTATCCTCAGATAGCCAACATATGATTGTTTCAACCTCCAGCCGATCTAAAATTATTAGTATTTTTACTTTGGTTTTTTTTGGCAGAAGTCTTTGGATTCTAGCCCAGATCATGAGTTCTTCTCCAGTGTAACGTTGCCCATGGGTTGCTTTCTCTGTAATATCAAAATTTCACCCTAATTACTTAATTATACTTCAAGGTGATCATGTTGACACTGCTCCTGAAAAGAAAACTTTAATTAAATGGAAAGTGTCTTCACTGATTGCTTTACTCCATCAACACGTTGCATTGGCCCCCCACTATGTGCTTCTCTGTTCTAGGTGCTGGGGATCCAGGAGACGACACAATAGGCAAAATCACCACCCTCATGGCACACGAGTTCTGCCAAGGGAGGCAGATAGAAAAAATGCAAGCAAAAAAAAAAAAAAATACACAGTATGGCAGGTGTTGATGAGAGCTACAGAGGAAACAAGACGAAGGTGTGCTTATGAAGAATGATCAGGAAGGTGTCTCTGATACAGTGACATTGTACACAGACATGATGGAAGTAACAGAGCAATCTTGAGGCTATTTGAGGGACCATCAGCTGGCAAGTGCAAAGGCCCTGAGGCAGAGGTAAATTTGGCATGACTGAGGAACCATGAGGGGCCCCAGGGGCTGGGTCTGCCCAGTTCTGGAAATAGGAGGTAGAGCTTGAGTTAGGGGTCAAGTAGACTTGAGATATCTAAATGGCCAATTTTTAAGGTGTTGGCATGACTGTGATAGAAACTCTCTTGGTCATTTCAAAGTGTTGACAATGAGAGACATATTAAGGAATGCCAGAAAAGGAAGCTGTGACTCTCTGGGTCCACACCGTGCAGAGAGAAGAGAACAGGCTTGAGAGATAAAATGTAAAAATGTTAAGTGACAAGGAGAGGAACAGGGGTGGCAGGGGGGCAGGGGAATCAGGAATTTATAGGCAGATGTAATCAAGAGGAATATAAACCCTGAGGATTCCACAGAAATCCTGGGATGTTAGACTCACCGGACTTGGGATGGCAGCTTAGGCCAAATCTATTTAAAACTCAAAGAAAGGGGTAACTCCAGCTTACGTCTGTCTGGGTCAAACTTACTTAGGACACCAACTATTTGGAGAGTCCTATCACTAAAAGAAAATCTTTTTTCTAAGTTTATCTCTTTATTTTTGAGAAAGAGACAGAGAGTGAGCAGCGGAGGGGCAGAGAGAGAGGAAGAGAGAGAATTCTAATCAGGCTTCTCACTCTTAACACAGAGCCTGGTGCAGACCTTGAAATCACGAACCGTAAGATCATGACCCAAGTCGAAACACAGGGTTGGACGCTTAACAGACTGAGCCATCCAGGTGCCCTGAGAGTCCTATCATTTTAATTTGGTTTATTCTTAGTGGATGTGGCCTGTGGTTTAAACCTGATTTTCCAGCTGTTTTTTTTTTTTTAAGTTTATTTTATTTATTTATTTATTTATTTTAAGAGAGAGAGAGACAGCATGAGTGGGGGAGGGGCAGAGAGAGAGGGAGTCAGAGAATCCCAAGCAGGCCCTGTGCTGCCAGTACAGAGCCCGATGCAGGGATCAAACTCACGAAACCATGAGATCGTGATCTGAGCCAAAACCAAGAGTCGGATGCTTAACCAACTGAGGCACCCAGGCGTCCCTCAAACTGGTTTTTTAAAATCTACACTTCGTCACAGATTTGTGGGTGAAGAACGTGAATAGGCAAATAGGCTTTTTCAAATAGTGCATCTCCTTGGCATACATAAAGTGTTATTTGGGATGGAAGAGAGCCTGATTTACGGAAATCCTCCCTGATCCCATAGAGACGCGGAATCAAGGGATGTGGGTTCTGCCGCCCCGGCATGCAAATGACCATGCCCGGCAATTGTTTACAGCACACGTTTCTCGACTGCAGAGAAGATGGTGTTCCAAAAAATAGGTGGGATTCAGTGTGCATGCCAGTTGTTCATCTTGCCAGGAAGCCAAGCCATCTAGATGTCCTCCTAATAAGCGCTCACCTTCACCCCAAGTAAATCTCTGTCATCACGTATAAGTGCTCTAACATAATGTCTGTGTTCTGTCTTGGCTGGTCACTGACGGTCTTGGGAAGGTTACCATAAATCTCCCGAGCCTCAGTTTCCCCTCCTGGAAAGAAAGAATAATTATTAAAATGAGGAGGATAAATGTGTTTGTCCTGAGGATCAAAAAGGGAAAAATCTTAGCTGAAACTCTGGCCAGTGGCAAACTCTTCATGAAAGCTAGTAACACATAAATGAAAACATCTAAACCATCGGCAGAGAGCTACCTGAATTTTGTTTTATTTCTTTTCCTTTTTTTTCCCCCCAGAGAAAAATGACAGGGACTCACTTTCCAAGAAATTACACTATGTTCAATGACTTCCCATCAAGAGTAAGCAGTGTTCCGTATCCTGCCATTGGTAAGTATCAAATGGGCCCATGTCAGACAAGGCATGGCTTTTAATCTCCCTTTATTTGCCGTGTCACCTGTCAGTGACCTTGACTGTTGCCGGCTGCCTCGTGTTCTGCAGTTTACTGATAAGTGTGTTTACGGCTTTTGAAGTCATGTCTGCCGAAAACCACATCTGGTTCACCACCGCCTCGACAGACACACAATGAAATACAAAGGCTAATTCTGTGGTGTGCACAATCCGTGTCTGTTTTCCCAGAGGATTCCAGATGGAGTGAGCTCAGCAGAGGCACTTCTGTGATGGCTGGCGATCCTGGGGGAGGAGTGAGCACTGGGTGTGTGACCTGAAGCCTTGGCCCCACCGATCGATCGGGGTGCCGTGATCTCAGACAAGGGAGGGGAGGGCGAGCTCTCTTCCAGGGAGGGCTGCGGTGCTCTGCGGCACCCCCTCCCTCCCCGTTTAGTCCACCAGGAACTTCTGTGCAGAGCCAGTGTGAGATTTCTCAAATGGAATAACCTTTCCTGCCCTAGCCGTTTCACTCGGTGAACGTAACGTGGACGTCAAGGTCGGGTGGGAGTTCAGGGCTGTAGGAGTAGTGGGAGAGGCATGTTGTGCTTTATTGGGGCACGGACGATGGTGTCTATATTTAGGAGGCCAATGAAAATATCAGCTGTCGTTTATGGAGTACGTCCTGCATGCCAGGTGCTAGTCTTGAGTGCTTTCCATGCCTGGACACGGTTCTGTGAGGCAACTCTAGGCATTGTCACGTCCACTTGACAGATGTGGAGAGTACAGCTCACAGAGGTCAAGCGACTGGCCCAAGGTTGGACCGTCCTCAGAACTTGAATTAAAAAAATTTTTTTGACATTTTTATTTATTTTTGAGAGACAGAGCACAAGTGGGGGAGGGGCAGAGAGAGAATGAGACACAGAATCTGAAGCAGGCTCCAGGCTCTGAGCTGTCAGCACAGAGCCCGATGCAGGGCTTGAACTCACAAGCCGAGAGATCATGACCTGAGCTGAAGTCAGATGCTTAACCGACTGAGCCACCCAGGTGCCCCTCCCCCGCCTTAGAACTTGAGTTGTTGCAAATTTTTGACTGTTTGTGTAGCTCATTCATGTTGAGTGTATGTCTCGCAGGTTAACTGCAGGGTCCTGGGCTGTACCAACATCACTGCTAGAACCTGCCAGTCCCTTTTCCAAAGTCATTTGATCAATTTAAGCAGCACGGACAGATTTGATGGGGAGTCTGGCTGATTCCTGCTCTGATGTTTTTTACTGCTGAAATACACCCCACCAAAGTGCCAGGTGTAAGTAGTGCAGACTTGCTGGGAAACCTTTGCTCCTGGCAAATAGAGGCTTTTGTTGTGGAGGTTGTTTTGTTTTGTAAACATTTTTTAGTGACATATAACACACATAAAGCAATGTGCATAAACCTCCAGCGAGCAGCTCATTGAAATTTATAAAGTGATTACTCCCACGAGACCACTGCCTGATCAAGGCATAGAACGTGACTAACACCCCTGACAGCTTTCCTCAGACTTTGTTCTTGTTCAAGATTATCTCTACTCTGTTGACCCTTTGCATTTGCATTTCCATATGTATTTTAGAATCATGCGGTCACTTTCTACACTGGAAAACCTGCTGGGATTTTGAATAAGATTGTTTTCAAGTGATACATTAATTTAAGAATTTTGTTAGATTGGTGTTTTTTTTCCTCCTTACTTCAAAAGAATTCACTAATGAAGTCATTTGCGCTGTGTGTGTGTGTGTGTGTGTGTGTGTGTGTGGGCAGGAAGGATGGATTATGATTACAACTGTAGGTACAATTTCTTTATTAGCTAAAGGAGCATTCAGATTTTCTGATATTTCTTCTGTCAGTTTTGCTAAGTTGTTTTTAAAGAAATATTTGCATTTTATCTCCATTTTTCAAATCTGTTGCCTTTAGACTGTTTCAGAGTGCATGAAGGAATTACTTTATGTGATGGAAATACTCTGTGTCTTGATTGTGGTGGTATTTATATGGGGATGTGCACTGGTTGAGACTTCTTTAACTGTACACTTAAAATGGGTAGACTTTATTATTTCACCTATAATTTTGGAAAAAATTAAAACGTCCAATAAAATGAAATGTTGGTAGTAAAGTGGGAGATACTGCAGGAGAGGGTATACATGGAGAACAATTTGGAAATAGCTTTAAAAGTGGAAAATGTATATATGCTGGCACTTGGACATTCTTCCTGGAAGTGCACACTTTAGGGAAATTCTCCCATCCATGTTCCAGGAGATAGTATGACATTACTACAGCAAGGTTTGTAAGAGAAGAAACATGAAAAAAGCGTCACCATATCTAGAATATTAGTGGTGGTAAATCAGCATGGTAGACTGGTATTTCGCTCTTAAATATAGTGATTTAGAACTCTGCATTTCCACCTGGATAAAGCTTTCGAACAAGTTTTTTTTTATTTTTTTTTTTTTTTTTTTAAGTTGCAAAAGGAACACCATAGTTGAATCCATGGATGTAACTTTTTAGAAAAAACCGTTCTTCCATTTTTCCCCCCGTTGTAAGAACCATTTGAGTTGGGCACAGGGAATCCGGAAGGAAGATGTCCTTGCAGGGAGCTGTGATCATGTCTCGATACTTCCAGTGGGATATGAGCTCTACAATTTGGCAGCTTCCCAGAACCTTCCTTCAGGGTAGCTGGTCAGCTCTCAGCTCTCCTGCTCCCCTCCCTCTTCCTTGTCTTGGAATGGGCTTCCTGTATCTGGTTTCCTAGAGCCGCCATAACAAAGTAGCATAAACTGAGTGGCTTTAAACAACAGAAATGTATATTCCCTAATAGCTCTGGAGGCAGGAAGTCCTACCAGCACGGCCATGCTCTCTTGTTGGCTCCAGGGGAGAATCTGTCTCATGCTTTCCCCCTAGCTTTGGGTGTTGCTGGCAACACCTTGGCATTCCTTGGCTTCTAGACACATCATTCCAATATCTGCCTTTGTCTTCACATGACGTTCTTCCCTGTATGTCTAAATCTGTGTCTCTTCTGTTCTCATGAGGACCCATGTTACTTCATCTTAACTCGATTACATTTAAACCCATTTCCAAATAAGGTCCCATTGATAGATACTGGGGGTTAGGATTTCAACACATCTTTTTGGTAGACGCCCACAACACCTTCCTCTCTTCCTTCTTCTATTTCTTCTCTACCCCTTCTATCCTTTCTGTTGACTGAAGTAAGGATGTGATAGCAGGGGCTGGAACAGCCATCTTGGACCAAGAAATAAATTTTAGAATGGAATCCATGCATGGAGGAGCTACAAGATAGGAAGGAGGCTGGGTTCTTGATATCATAAAGAAGCCACATCAGGTCTGGTCTCTCTATCAAGACTTTAATATGACAGGGAAATAAATATTTCTCTTTAAAGACCCCTCTTCCCTTTACTTCTGGGTTTACTTCAGGTTTGTGGCCAAACCTAATCTTAACACACACACACACACACACACACACACCACACACGCACACACACACACACACAAAGTCATCTGTATAACTTTACGTTTCCCTATGTTCCATATGTATGTTTATGGAACATAAGTGGTAGCATATCAAATATATGAACACAAGAAGAAAGAGTAGAATGGGAAATGATAATCCATAGGACCTTAACTTCTATCATGTTTTATTTCTTCTCTTAACAGAAGATAAAGCAAACATAGCAAATGTTTAAATAGTTATGAATTCTAGAAGGTGGGAACGAGTGTCACAACCCATGATGACGTTAATTCTTGAAGTCTGAAGAATTAAGACTTCTCAAAATTCCCTCAAAAATTGAGAGGACTCTCTCCACACCTTTTACTTGAATCGCATGGATTGACCTGAAATTTCCAGAACCAACTGGCTATTTTCTTACCTCTGACTACACTGCTTCCCCTCACTGTCATGTCCTTCTGGCCTTTTTCACCACATCTTCCAGATCTCAGCTTGGAGTCAAATAACGGGTGTTGGGGCCTCTGAGGAGCCACAAAAAGTGAGATTCCTACCTATCAGATTCCAGAATAAAAGCCTAGGTGGTGATCCATTTTTCATAATAATTCAAGTGACAGAAGTGCTTGCACACTTTACAGCGTCCAGAGACCAGTGTTACAAAAGTATATAAAAGTAAAAATTGAAACCAGCCGTTTATCATCTCTATTGTATCCTAGAGGCAACTCATTTAAATAAAGATTTAAATATTTTAAAACCAAACTGTAAAGTGTTAGGTTAAATAACAAGAGAGTCTTTTTAAAATCGTGTGGTAAGGAAGGACTTTCTTACGTGGGACAAAGGCAGCAACTTTAAACAACCAGACTCATTTTTCTGTGAGAAAAATAGTTTTAAAACTGCTTTGTGGGGGCGCCTGGGTGGCGCAGTCGGTTAAGCGTCCGACGTCAGCCAGGTCACGATCTCGCGGTCCGTGAGTTCGAGCCCCGCGTCGGGCTCTGGGCTGATGGCTCAGAGCCTGGAGCCTGTTTCCGATTCTGTGTCTCCCTCTCTCTCTGCCCCTCCCCCGTTCATGCTCTGTCTCTCTCTGTCCCAAAAATAAATAAAAAACGTTGAAAAAAAAATTTAAAACTGCTTTGTGAATGAAAAGCTGGGAAAATATTTGTAACATACACAAAGGACCAGAATGACAATATTCTTCATATGTAAAGAGATATTTCAAATTAATATAGAAAGAAAAGACACAGAAAGGAAACGTTTTTACATTGAAGCATTGTTGTGACATACGATATTAACAAATTGGCAATTTTGAAAGGCCAAACTAAGTGCAGCTTATATATGTGACAATAAATCTGTAACAATACATGATAATACCTACTGATGGGGAGAATGTGGGAGAAATTGACATACTCGTGTGGCACTGATGGAATCGAAAATCAGCAAAACCTTCAGGAGAAAATCTGGCCCTGTGTATCAACGCCTTAAAAAGATATGTGATTTTAACTCCATGATTTCACTGCTAGGAATTCATTCTTACAAAATAAAGGAGGGTATGTGCAAGAAATCAGCTATGAACATTTACCACACGGTTGTGTATGGCGGTGAGGAAAATTGTACACAACCCCAATGTCCACATTTAGAGTCTTCATTAAACAAATTATGTTGCATTCATTTAACAGAATAGTGTGAGTAGGATTTTAAAATGTTTTAATTTCTAATTAAGATGAAAATGATTTAATTTCACATGAAGTGAAAAATGAATGGATTAAAAATAGTGTGGATTGCAGGGGCGCCTGGGTAGCTCAGTCAGTTGGGCGTCCATCTTCGGCTCGGGTCATGATCTCACCATCAGTGGGTTCGAGCCCCGCATCGGGCTCTGTGCTGATGGCTCATGTGCCTGGAGCCTGCTTCTGATTCTGTGTCTCCCTCTCTCTCTGCCCTTCCCCCACTCAAGCTCTGTCTCTGTCTCTCTGAAAAATAAATAAATAGCAGATACCATTTTGTGGTTGTTCCTCACAAGGAGGTAACATCGTGGAGCAAAAGAGGCATGTCTTGCTCTGTCACTGTCATCTCATTTTGTGACTTAAAAAATGACGAATGGTGAATTAAGAATATCCTCACTCAGTTTTTTAAGTCATGGTTTCATTGGCCAGTTTCCCACTTCTTCGTTAACAATTTTTAAAAATTTTTATTTATTTTTGAGAGAGGGTGAGAGACAGAGCCTGAGAGGGGAAGGGGCAGAGAGAGAGGGAGACACAGAATGTGAAGCAGGCTCCAGGCTCCAAGCTGTCAGCAGAGTCCGACACGGGGCTCGAACTCATGAACCGTGACATCATGACCTGAGCCAAAGTCGGACGCTCAACCGACTGAGCCACCCAGGCACCCCCCATTAACAATTTTTTTTTAAATCGAAAATCGCAAATTACCTGAGCTGGAATGATTCATTTCTCCAAACCAGGGTTATGTAGCTAGACAGACTGAAGTCTAGAGAGATGAGGTGACTTGTGTCACATGGCAGGTTAGGGGCAGGCCAGGACCAGACCCAGGCTGACAACCGTCCTTCTGGGGCTTGCTCCCACACCAGTTTGCTTAGCAGCCCTTCAGATTTCCTTTTGTTGCCTGAAGAGATCTGACACAACAGTGAGTTTCCAAAGGGGATGAATGAAAGTTTCTGCATAGGCTGCCCTGGGGCAGTGAGAAAGGAAGAAATCTGGGTGTCCATGTGAAACAAGATTCAAAGCTAGATTTTTAGAATGTCCCATCCTTGTCTCCAAATGCTGACATTCAAAGTGTGTGTGTGTGTGTGTGCGCGTGTATGTGTGTGTTTGTGTGCGCGCACGTCTTTATTCTGTGGGAAAAAGATGGAAGAAAGCTTCACTGCAGGCAGCATGGTGGACTCAGCCTCTGCAACCACCGTCCTCAGAAACAGGCCCCAAGCCTGTTGATTTCTTTTCTCTAATGTGCCTTGATGCTTTCCTTCCTGGCTCTAGAATTTGCTGGGTCATTGCGTCTCTATTTCCACCTCGCTTCATCTGAATAGCCACAGTGTCAATGAGTGAATTCAGGCTCCCAGCTGGGGGCCCCGGAGAGTTTATTTCTGAAAATGGACCTGTCTTCACCCTTAATGCAGTCTCTGTATACACAACCTCTGAGCAAACAGCTGGAAAGTGAGTTGAGTCAACCGGGCAGTTGGCCTGTATGTGGCTTTCTGTATTACACACTTTCTCATTTTAAATCCTCACAACTTTGTGAGGGCGTAGGAGCTACTATCCCCATTTTGCGGATGAGAACACTGAGTCTTGGGGAGGAAAAGTGACTTGCCTGGAAAAGTGACTTGCCTAGAACAGCAAGGGCTCAGAGTGGCTGGGAAGCCAAGTGTTCCAGTTAGAAGAAAGTTAAATTTTCTTTCTCTTTTTTGGTGGGAAATTAAATCTGCTTTCCCCTTTCTGACACCTACCATTCACTGTGAACTTCAGGGTGGCTGTCTGAAAAAAGTGACCTCAGTGTTTCCATAACACTTAGGAATGAGTTACTAAAACTGACTTGGCTCTCAGCCTTAGCCCACAAGATTTAAAATTTTTTTTCTAATGTTTATTTTTATAAATTTTTTTTCAACGTTTATTTATTTTTGGGACAGAGAGAGACAGAGCATGAACGGGGGAGGCGCAGAGAGAGAGGGAGACACAGAATCGGAAACAGGCTCCAGGCTCTGAGCCATCAGCCCAAGAGCCTGACGCGGGGCTCGAACTCACGGACCGCGAGATCGTGACCTGGCTGAAGTCGGACGCCCAACCAACTGCGCCACCCAGACACCCCTCTAATGTTTATTTTTGAGAGAGAGAGAGAGAGAGAGAGAACCCTAGTATATAAGTGGGGGAGGGGCAGAGAGAGAGGGGCACAGAGGATCGAAAGCGAGCTCTTTGCTCACAGCAGAGAGCCTGATACTCTGTCATACTCTGAAACTCAGGAACCGCGACATCATCCCTTGAGCCAAAGTCAGATGCTGAACCTACAAAGCCATCCATGTGCCCCAAAATTTGCAAATCTTATAAGTGTACTGCTTATGCATAGGTGTATGCCTTGTATAGCCACCATCCAGATCTAGTGATGAACATGTTCATCATCTCAGAAAAATTCCTCCTGACCTTTTGTGGTTAGTACCCCCACCCTTGGATGTAGCCACTGCCTGACTTCAAGCACTGTAGATTAGCATTGTCTGTGTTTGTTGTTGACATAAACTCAAATCCTACAGTGGATACTCTTCTGGGTCTGCCGCCTTTGTCTCAACATCATGTTTCTGAAAATCATCTGTGTGATGTTTTCCCATACTTCATTCTGTTTTATTGATGATTAGTATTACAGTGTATCAATATACCTCAGTTATCTGTTTTCCTATTCATAGACATATCTGCATTGTTTCTAGCTTGGGGTTAGGCTAGAGTGAATTAAGCTTCTGTGAACTTTCTTGTACAAATCTTTTTGTGGACAAACGTCTTTGTTTCTCTTGAGTATCAGCCTAGGACTGGAACGGCAGGATCATCGGGGTAGGGTAGGGGTGTATTTAATTGTATTACAAACTGCCAGATTCTTTTCCAGAGTGATTGAAGTGTTTTGCACTCCCACCGGCAGTGTGTGGGAGTTCCAGTGGCTCCACATTTTTGCCAAGACTTCTGTCATTCGTTTTTATCCGATCTCCACTTACAGGAAAGCAGGACGCTTTTCATCTCTCCATGAGTTACCCCCAGTTTTAAAGTAATGATTTTTCATTTCTATTCTGGATTTCTTCCAACTGTCAGCTCTCCCTCCTTGTGCTCTATCCCAAACCTTACTTTAGGACTGCTTACAAAGGAATGTAAATCAAACAGCTATCTCCTGTGAAATTCAGAGTAAACTGTGTGGTTGAGAAGTAGGTTCAAGAAGGGCTGAATTTGGGGGCAGTCCGGCTGCCTAGGATTCTGGACTCGGATGCTCCTGTCTTTTACTGACTATGTGGTCTGAGATCCTTTAATATCATAGCTTCGGATTCATTGACTATAATATACAGACAGTGAAGATTAAATTCATAAAGGATGTGAAAGGGAATTTCACGGACTGGAGACTTGTTGAATACGTTGCACATTTCTGTTTGCATCAGTCAGGATGGGCTGGGTTGTGCTGTGGTAACAGGCAGCCTCGAAATCTCCGTGGCTCAGCACAACAGACATTCCTTCTTATCCCTGCGGTCTGTCTGGCACTGCTTGTTGGAGTCCTCTCGTCAGTCACTCAGGAACATGGGCCAGCGGGGCTTCTGCCTGGACGCCCGGTTCCAAATGATAGCAGTGTGTGCTCGCTGGGATAAATTTAGGATCTGAGTCATTTTGTCAACGTGTGAACGGAGGAGAGTATTCTGTGATAAACACTAGAGATACAGAAACCAAAGATACTGTGCCTGCTTCCAGGAGATGATAGCGTAATAATAATGACCCAACAACAATAAAAGTTAGCAGTAATAGTAAAAGCTACGGCCACTAAGAGTTATTAAGCCAGAGACGGTATTAACAGCTTATTTTATGCAGCAGGCATTTGCACGGTTAGAAAACTCAGATGGGTGAAAATGGAACTTTATTTTCCTGTAACTGAATTTAATTTCACTCTCAAGCATCCACTTCCATCACGCGCTGGAGATTGCATTAGAGGAAATGAAGTCACTGCAGGCTTCAGATTCAGTCTCTTGGAAATCACTCAGTTGACCCAAGCTTCTCTCCCCCTTGCGTTCCTTTCTTTCCTTCTCAGCAGGTGTGCCTGAAGTTCCTGGTGTGAAGTGAAGCCTCAGTATTGGGACATGCCAGCCGGTGGGGAGAAGGGTCACCATCTGTTGTCCCCACTCAGCGTGGCTTTGTGTCCCCTTTGCTTCCGCTGCTGCTGGCTGTGGGTCTGCAGGCACTTCAGTGCGTCCACATCCTCAGCCTCCAACCATGAGGACAGCTTCGGTCTCCTGGTTCTCGAGGACGCTTGTCTGCCCTTCACGGGAGCTGAGAGCTTCCAGCTGCTTTCTGCCACAGTCGGGAGCCAAAAGGTTCCCCTCACTCCCCACCACAGGCCCCTTAGCCTCTGCTACTCTATGGCCTGGGCACCATGTTGGACAGAGAGCTGTTCTATAAATCATATGGCCTCCTGGGACACAAAGCAGTGACTCTTTCGGTCTGGGATAAACACATCTGTGGTTTCTTTCATCATCTTAGGCCATATTTATTTGGTTTATGTAGAGTCAGCATGTATAATCCTAATGGTTTCAAATGACCTTCAAAAAACAAAATCTGTCCTCAAAAGATAGGCCAGTTGGTGTTCCAGATGAAGATGGAAAACAATCAATACTGCTTTGTAATATGGATAATAACTGTGCAAGTTCAGGCCTGAAATAGTAGCAGAGGCCCGAGGCTGGAATCAATATGAATTAGGATTCTGTGTCCATTCGTCATTAAGGCTAATCAGTTGTTGGCTTTGAACAGAAGACTCATACCTTGATTGGAGCTGTCAGTGGTAGGGAGAAAATTAAAATGTGTTTGTGTTCCACTAGTGTGTTTGAATTTTGAGGCACCTGAAATCCTGCTGTGGCCTACAGTGGAGATGTTCTCATGTATGTTAGGAGGGAGTTGGAATACATAGTTAAGTGTTAAGTTCCCCTCTAGCCATGAAGTATTCTCTTTGATAATAGGAAAGTAAACAGAATCTTAATTCATTCCTTTATGACTTAATTTTTTCTGCATCAAGGAGGAACAGCAGCCAGTGTTTGGTATTTAAGGAAAACATACATTTAGAATTCATCTATATGCAGTCATATATGTTATGAATGTGAGTCCAAAAGATACCTCCCTTAATAAGCAAGTGAGAATTTATGAGCCTGTTCTCACCTACCTCACTGCCATTATTTATCTTATATTAATGGCCTCTCTACCCAGTAGACTGCTCTAGGTCTATTAAATTTTTTTTTTAATGGCATCTTTTGGATTTGGGGCAAGCCATTGGGCTCTCAGCTCATTTGCAATTTCTCCATTGTTTATGAATCACCTGATTTATGTGAAAGGGATGTAGTGGCTCATTTTGAGCCTACTTTTGGCTCCCAATTGGATTCAAAGCATTTGAGCATGTCTTATGGGCCGTTTCATCAGGCCTCTATTTGAATGAGTTGATTTCCACGGTGGGGATAGAGTTGTAAGGGGCAGTCGAGATGGTGGTTAACACATAAGGTACCTCAGGAGAACAACATAATCATAAAGACTGCTGGCTTTGGGGGTAGACATTCTTGGTCTCACTTCTTATCTCTATGGTCTTGGGCCAGTTACTTAAATTGGGGGGCTTTGTTTGTACATCTAAAAAGTAAGGGGACACCTGCGTGGCTCAGTTGGTTATGCGTACGACTTGATTTCAGCTCAGATCATGATCTCATGGTTCGTGGGATTGAGCCCCGCACGGAACTTGTTGGGATTCTCTTTCTCTGTCTCTGTGTGTCCCTCCCCGACTCATGCTGTGCTCATGCGCTCAGTCTCTCTCTCTCCTTCAAAATAAATGCGCTTAAAAAAATGAGAACAATTACTACCAACCTCCTGTGATTGTTTAGAGGGTTCAGTAGGGTTCAGCATGTGAGGGGCTCAGCATATAGCCCAGCACAGAGTAAGGGCTCAGTACACCTTGGCTGTGGTTGTCCTGTCTGCCCCTTACCTGCCCAATGGACTGGTTTCTGATCTTCCATCGTGGAGAGCTGTAGGAAGAAGGCAAAAGAGCTGTTCACACAACGGACCATGTGAAATGTTAAGGTGGGTCCGAAGGTCCTTTTACATTTTACGTTTGAAATTTGAAATCAAGAGCCAGGGAAATATGAATTCTCATCGGTCATGACCTCATTTTTCCTTGGGCTGATGAGGCTTAGGGGAAATCAGGGGGCATTTATATTTGTCTTTCCATACCTATACTTCATCTTTTCAGTTTTTCATATTAACAGAGCCAAAAACTGGGTGGAATGTTACTTCATGGAAAACTATTTCTCTACTCGCAGAACACTCCTGACACCACGTGTGTGGGCATTTCCCCCACACCAACAAATTCTCTAGCCCTCCAGATACCAACTGGGTACCCTATAATTAAGTTCTTTTGTTGTTGTTGTTTTGTTTTGAAAATAGGTCATACCTTTATTTATTTATTTATTTATTTATTTTTAAGTAAGTTCTATGCTCAACATGGGGCTTGAACTCATGACCCTGAGATCAAGATTCACATGCTCTACTGACTGAGCCAGGAAGGCACCCCTTCTACACTTCATTTCTTTAAAAAAATTTTTTTTTTTTAACATTTATTCATCTTTGAGAGACAGAGAGAGAGAGAGTGTGTGAGTGGGGGAGGAGCAGAGAGAGAGGGAGACACAGAATGCGAAGCAGGCTCCAGGCTCTGAGCTGTCAGCACAGAGCCCGACGCGGGGCTCGAACTCACGAACCGTGAGATCATGACCTGAGCCAAAGTTGGACGCTCGACCGACTGAGCCACCCAGGCGCCCCTACACTTCATTTCTGACAGTAACCCAGAGTGAAAGCAGATTCCAAGGTTAAAGACTCAGTCCCACAGGCTGCCCACCCCCACCCTCGCTTGGATGCCAGTTGCTAGTCCCAGATTGTCATCTGTACTTCCGACCACTTGGCTATGGTTCAGAGGTTCCTCTAACCCTCTCCTTCATATAATAACTCACAGAGCTCAGGGGAATGCCAACGCTCTGCTTCTGTTTACTCGCTTATTCTCAGGGATATTCTAAAGGATACAGATGGACAGTCAGATGGAGAGTTACATAGGATGAGGTCTGAAAAAGTCCCGAGCATAAGAGTTTCTGTCTCTGTGGAGGAGATGTGCGTCCCCCTCCTGGCTCATGGGTGTGTTCGCCACCCAGAAGCTCTCCAAACCCGATCGGTTAGGCATTTTTGTGGAGGTCTTACCACACAGGCATGATCGATTATGAATTCAGTCTCTCTGGATGAGTGGGGGATGGGGTTGAAAGGTCCAAGCTTCGACTTTCCAAGCCTTCATCTAGGAGCCTGCTGAGAGTTACCTGATTAGCATGAAAGACGCCCCTGTCACCCAGGAAATCCTAAGGGATTTAGGAGCTCTATGTCAGGAACTGAAGGCAGAGACCAAATATCTGTTTCTCATTATATCACACACCCCTGCACACTCTTTGGGGAGAATAATAGCTAATATTTGTGAGCATTTACTGTATGTGAGGCACAGTGCCATGTGCTTTGACATGAATCTCATTGAATCGTCAAATAATGTTCAGAGAGGTTATCATTTTATAGATGAAGGTATGCAGGTTCAGGGAAGTGAACTCATTACCTAAGGTCACACACCTATAAATGAGATATCGCGACAACTCAAATCTTGCCTGCCCAGAGCACCCAAATGGAACCCCCCCTTTATCAACAGCCCTAGAAGCCTGTAACTCTTCACCCAACTAGCTCTGTTTCTTCTATGAATTGAATCCCTACATGTTTGTTGTCTCCACAGAGACTGGGGGCTGCTTAGATCATTTGCACAAACACATCCAGCTAGAAAGTGCCAGAGAAACCATGCCCTGCAGCTCTGTCCCTTCCCTTCCTTGACTCCACGTGAGCGAGGATTTGCAAATGATGTTCACGTACACCTGCTGACACCCCTCATTTTAAATCAAGACATCCTCTTCTGCCAACCAGCTTTGACGTTGCGTCTACACAGACGACAACCCTTTTCTCTGTTAGCCAATTATCCTTCACTGAAGGTTCCAGTATCCTCAGAAAAGGTAGCTGGGGAAAGACACACTTCTCCCAGAGTGCAGACGGTGGTGGATTGCTGCCATGATGCTGTGTGCTCACCTATGCTGGGTGGATTTTCCTTTCCAGCTGGAAGAAGGGATCTCATTCTGCAAATGCACTAATGATTTGTAATTATCATCGCCACAAGCCTTCTACACATCTGGGCTAATGGCTCCAGCTTCCATGATGATTCTCATATTCTACCCAGTTCTGTCCTTGAATGGTTCTGTGCTGTAACAGTTGGCTTCTAGGTAAATTTAAATATCCTGGTTGATACACCTGGCTTATAACGTGGGATGATAATAGCAGTCACCACATAGGCTTCAATCAAATCTTTACTCACAGGAGGGAGATACTCTTGGTTGAATATTTAATTCAGTTTTGTTAAAACTTGAAGTCCTCTTCAAACAGCCCTGCCTGACAGAAATACTAACGTCAAGAATTCATGAGCATTTGGACGCGGAGGTCAAGAAAAGGGAATGTGTGGTCCAAGCCAGCCTTGTTTGTCACAGCAGAGTGAGGCTTCAGGAATTATTCAGCAGGCACCTCGAAAAGCAAAGGAGATCATGTTCTTTCTATGCAAGAGATTTTTCTCAATGCAAAATGCTCTTTGGAGTCCATATGGGTAGTTTCCACTCATTTCTTAGGTGGGAGATAGGGATCTAAATCCTCTAAATCCCCAGGCTTAAGTGTGAAAGAAATACCACTCCTTATTTTCCTTACTTCCATCCAACACCCCCCACCCCAAACCCTCAAACTGCTAGATTGGTGAACAAAACAAAACAAAACATCCTCTCCCCCCCGGCCCCCAAACTTTTCTGTCAATATTGAGTTTCCTCACCCCTTGAGTGTATTTACTATTTGTTGAGATGCATATGTGTAGGGGACTCAGAGCTGGGATTCATGTGGTCTGTGGACCTTCTCCTCTTTTTCAAGCTTCAGGGCCGAGGGCCTCTGAACCTGGGGCCCACCTTCCAGAGGTGTTTCTTATCCTTTGTCTTCCTGAGTTCGAATTTTCCTGCCTGCTTGTACTACGTAGGGGCCAACGTTCCCACTTGTCAAGGGACCCTCACCCTCCTTCCTGTGTCTGGAGGGACTTCCTCATTCTCTCTGCCAGTTTCTCCCTCCCCTGAATCTCGTGAATCCAGCCCTTTGCTTTCTCCAGGCGGAACTTGAACAGAATATGAAAAGATTCTGCAAAGCCTGCACCGTTCTACTTGGCAAAAAATCCTGAAATCTCTCCGGGATGGAAGTCCAAACATACAGCTAAGAAATCACACATTAATAATTGCAAAAATTATTGCCATAGGTAGAAGAAGACGGAATCAAACCATTATTTCTTTTCCCCCTACACTTTCTCTTGCTGCGGTGAGTATATCACAGGGCTCGGAAACTGATAATTGGAGCAAGGATCACAGAAATGCATTCCAGTTTTTAATTGGATCATTAGCACTTCTTCAACTATCTTATCTCATGGGTATGCACCCTGCCTTTTATGGTTGGGGTGGTTTTCTTCCCTCCTCTCCCCCCCCCCCCCAGATCTTAATTTCGCAAATAAGGACTGAGAAGTGGCATTAAGATCAGCCTCCTTATCACATGTCAGTTTGGTACTCTCTTCTCTCAACTCTTTATTACCAGAGTCTCTGATTCTTTAAGCTCGTTTGCATAATTCCTAACATCCTGGGTTTATCCGGAGGCCTTTTGATGAAGGAATGAAGATCCTCTCTCTACTAGAGGGCTCTTCGGTAAGACACAGTGTCACAGAGCACCTGGGAATGCAGACTCTGTAGCCCGCTGGACCACCTGGATTTGAGTTCTGATCAGCCACTTGCTGTGTGACCCTCAGAAAGTTGCTTAACTGCTCTGGGCCTTGCTTTCCCCACTTGTAAAAATGAAGGGTGTGTGGCAGGGGCAGCTACCTGATTGTGCGTATTTCCTGATTTGCCAACCTCATCTAATCCATGGAAAGCACTGAAAACAGCAGTGCCTGGAACATACGCTTTGATCATGTGAACGTTTTATTGAAAAGTGACACATACAGAAGAGTGCCTGAATCATTAAGGTAGAGCTCATTGAGTTTTCAAAATGTGATGCATATGTGTAAGCACCACCCAGATCAGCAAAACCTTAGCAGGACTCCAGAAGCATTTTCGTGTTTACTTCTCACCACTAACCACTTTTCCCTTAAAGGCTAACCACTAACCTTCTAACAACCGTAGGTTCATTTTTGCTTGTTTTTGAACTTTATGTAAATAGATGCATACCAAATGCACTATCTTTGTCCGATTTATTTTGCTTAATATTTGTGAGATTCACTCTCTGTTTTAGTGGGTAGAAACAATTCATTTTTTCATTGCCCTGTAGTGTTCCATTTGGGGAATATGCCACATCATATCTGAGTTTCTATTTATGTATGTATGTATGTTTATTTTTGAGAGAGACAGAGAGAGCATGAGCCAGGAAGGGGCAGAGAGAGAGAGAGAAACAGAACTTGAAGCAGGCTCCAGGCTCTGAGCTGTCAGCCCAGAGCTTGATGTGGGGCTCGAACCCATGAACCGCGAGATCATGACCTGAGCCAAACTCGGATGCTTAACCGACTGAGCCATCCAGGCACCCAAGTTTCCATTTTTTGGCTAGGAAGTATAGCCACAGCTATAGTACATTCTAGTGCACGTTTTTTTAAAGATGGACTTTCCATATCTGTGAGGTCTATCATTTAGCATGAAATTGATCCTAGGGTAGGATCTGCTCAACTTTAGCAGACGCTGCCAAGTAGTTTTGTGAAGTGACTGTGTAACAGTTTACACCCCTCTAGTAGTGGGGGTAAGTTCCAGCTGCTCCACATCCTTAACCACCTCTAGTATTATCTAGCTGTTTCATTGTTGCCAGTCTGGTGGAAGGATAGTCCTATCACATTGTATTTTATCCACCAGATACCTGATACTTTATTTTATTTTCCCAGCTTTTCATTCCAAAACAATTTCAAACTTACAAGTTGCAAGACTAGTACAAATTTTGTATACTATTCAACCATATTCACAGCTGGTCTCCCCCCCCCACTGCCCCCCCCCCAGTTACATTGAGAATTAATCGACATACAACACTGTAAAAGTTGAAGGCCTACAACATGATGTTTTGGTTTATATAGATTGTGAAGTGGTTACCACAGTAGGTCCCACTGACATCCATCTTCTCATACAGATACAACAAAAAGAAAAGACAGAATAAAAGAAAAAAAAAGTGTTTGCCTTGTGATAAGAACTCTTACAATTTACTGTGAATGACTTTTCTATATGTCCTATAGCATTATTAGCTCTACTCATCATGTTGGCCATCACAGCCCCGGTAGGTATTATAACTGGAAGTTGTACCTTTTGACCCCCCTTCCTGACCCCCTTCCCTCCCCCACCTTCGGTAACCACAAGTTTGATCTCTTAGGTTCTAAGAATTTGGTTTGTTTTATTTTATTATTATTTATCTATTTTTTTAAAGTTTACTTATGTTTGAGAAAGAGAGTGTGAGCAGGGGGAAAGGGAGAGGGAGGGAGGGGGAGAGAGAGAGAGAGAGAGAGAAAATCCCGAGCAGGCTCCACACTGTCAGCACAGAGCCCAACGCAGGGCTGTAACTCACAAACCGTGAGATTGTGACCTGAGTCAAAACCAAGAGTTGGACACTTAAGTGACCAAGCCATCCAGGTGCCCCTATTTTTGTATTTTTTTAATTTGAGAGAGAGAGAGAGAGAGAGAGAGAGAGAGAGCGCGCGCGCGTGCGCATGAACAAGGGAGAGGGGCAGAGGGAGAGAGAGAGAATCTTAAGCAGGCTCCACACTCTCCACGGAGCTGGATGCAGGGCTCGATCCCACGACCCTGGGATCATGACCTGAGCCAAAATGAAGAGTTGGATGCTCAACTGACTGAGCCACCCAGGCGCCCCTGTCTTTGTTTCTGTTTTAGATTCCACATATAAATGAGATCATCCAGTATTTGTCTCGCCAACTGTTCATACTTTCCCACATTTGCTTTAGTATTTTTTTAACAATAGGAGATAAATGTCACGATCATGCCCCATTTACCATGATGTGCTTCAGACTGTGTTTGCCAAGAGCCATCTCTTAAATAACCACAGTATAGTAAACAAAAATTCAACATTCATCAATATAATTATCTATAGATAATTTATTAAAAATTTTACAAATGTTGGGGTACCTGGGTGGCTCAGTCGGTTGAGCATCCGACTTCGGCTCAGGTCATGATCTCGCGGTTTGTGAGTTCAAGCCCTGTGTCAGGCTCTGTGCTGACAGCTCAGAGCCTGGAGCCCGCTTCAGATTCTGTGTCTCCCTCTCCCTCTCTCTCTCTCTCTCTGCCCCTCCCCCACTCACACTCTGTCTCTCTCTCCTTCAAAAATAAATATTAAAAAAAATTTTTTTTAAATAAAAAAAAATTTTTACAAATGTTGCGCAGCCCCTTGGTGGCTCAGTCAGTGAAACATCTAACTCTTGGTTTCAGCTCAGGTCATGATCTCACGGCGTGTGGGATCGAGCCCCGTTGTTGGGCTCTGTCTGCGTTGACAACACGGAGCCTGCCTGGGATTCCCTCTCTTCTCTCTCTCTGCCTCTTGCCTGCTCATGCTCGCTCTCTCTCTCTCTCTCTCTCTCTCTCCCTCTCAAAATAGATAAATATACATTTAAAAATTTTACAAATGTTCTAAGAACACCGTTTGGAGCATATTTTTTAGGCTCAGGATCCAATACAGCATCATGCATTGGATTTGGTTTTCTTGGATCTACTCTTCTGGAGTGCTTCCTCAGTCTTTAAGGACATTGACATATTTGGAGAAGTGTAAGAAGGTCCATAAATTTTGGTTTATCGGATGCCTCCTGATTACATTCTGGTTTCATTACACTAGTGATGTTGTGTCCTTCTCCCTGATTATTCAGTACGTGTACCAGGTTGGTTTGTTCTGTCACTTCGGGTGTTAACTTTGATCGCTTGATTAAAGTGATGTATGCCAGCGTTCTCCATTATAAAATTGCTTTCATGCCTTTGTCATTAATAAATAATTTTAGGGCGTACACTTAGAGGCTGTGCAACAAGTCTCCTGTACCTCATCAAACTTTCACCCTCTCCTTTGAGCATCTATTGATGATTCGTGCCTGGGTCCATTATCCCTATGATGGTTGCAGATGGTAATTTCCTAGTTCCGTTATTCCTTCTTCATTAATTAGCTTGCATTCTACAGTAAATGCTTTCCTTTTCTCCCATTAATTAATGAATCATCACGATGGAGAAGTAAGGTCATTAGACTCGCAGGAGCAATACTGTGATATGTGCTGGAAGTATGGACTTGGCAAAGGCAGAGGCTTCCCCAAAGAAGCAATGTTTGAGACCTCAGAGTTGGCTGGACGAGGACCAGAGAGCAGGTGCAGAGGCCGGAGTTGAAAGAGAGCCTGAGAGGGCTTCAGTGTGGTTGGAGTGTGGCAGATGAGCAGGAGTGGGTTGAGAGGCTGGGAGATCGGCCTGGGGGAACCATTAGGATTGACTCCTTTATTCAGTTGCATTTCCCTGTTTGGAAGGCCTTTCTCACCTATGTTAGGCCTGCCTGTATTCGAATTACCACCTGTTGATCTTATCTACTGCTTTTAAACACATAATCTCCAACTTCAGCGGTTTAAGCCAATGATGATTTACTATTTTTCGTGCCTCTGTAGGTTCAGAAGTGGGCTGGGGCTCAGCACGGTGATTCTTTGGCCCCGTGTGGCATCGGCTGACGTCTCTCCCTCTGCTGCTTTCTCAAGTGCTGGGCGGGATTGAAAGTTCAAGAAGCTTCCCTCACATTTCCAGGGCCTCAGTGCTCCTTTACATGACCCCTTTCCTTCCAGGTGATAGCTCGTTTTTCAGCAGTCTAGTCTGCGCATCTGTGCATCAGGGCGGCTTCTTCTAAGAGCAAAAGTACAAGCTGCCGGGCCTCCTAAGGGCTCGTTCCAGAAGTGACACGGGATTGCTTCTGCTTTCGTTCTCTTGGTGAGTCAGCAGGCCAGCCTAGATGTCCCTGGGAGAAGAAGTGGATTCCATCCCTTGATGGGTGGGGCAGCACTTACATACAAGGAGGGAAGGAATTGGTTGGTGGTGGCCATCTTTGGAGACCATCATGCCACCTCTTCCAGGAAGTCTTTCCTGACTTCTTCAGACCGCTCGTCTACCAATAGACAACAACTATTGTTTTGGGCCTTACTGAGGCTCAGTTTACACAGTGCTTCATTCTATTTCCAAATTGTTCCAAGTGTCAATATTTGAGCTTCCCTCATCTCCAAAGTAGACCCCGGTTTTCTTGAGTATAGCAATTAATAAATTTGGGTAATAATAATGGCGTACCAGTTATTGAGCGCTAATCACGTGCAGGCCTATGCTAGATACTTTACATCAGTCATCTCATTATATCCATTGAGGAAGATATAACCATCTCTATTTCTTTTTTTTCCTCTGTGATGTATTTTTCTTAGTTTTTATTTTCATTCCAATCAGCTTACGTACAGTGTTATGTTAGTTTCAGGTGTACAATGTGGATTGAACACTCAGATGCAGCACCAGGTGCTCCTCACAGGTGCTCTCCTTAGTCCCCATCACCTGTTTCCCCCATCCTCCCACCCCCACCCCTCTGGTAACAACCATCAGTGTGTTCTCTGTAGGTAACAATCTTTCCTTTGGCTTGTCTCCCTCTTTCTCTTGTTTCCCCTTTGCTCGTTTGTTTTGTTTCTTAGCTTCCACATATGAGTGAAATCATACGGTATTTGTCTTTCTCTGACCGACTTACTTCACTTCGCGTAATACTCTCCAGATCCATCCATATCAGTTCAAATGGGAAGATTTTATTCTTTTTTAATGGCTGAATAAGATTGAATTACATGTGTGTGTGTGTGTGTGTGTGTGTGTGTATACACCACATCTTCTGTATCCATTCATCAGTCGTTGGACACTGGGGCTGCTTCCCTATCTTGGCTATTGTAAATAGTGCTCCTATAGGCGTAGGGGTACATGTATCCCTTTGAATGAATGCTCTTGTGTCCTTTGGGTAATACCTAGTACTGCGATTGCTGGATCGTAAGGCAACTGTATTTTTAACTTTTTGAGGAACTTCAATACTGTTTTCCACAATGGCTGCAGCATTTCGCATTCCTACCAACAGTACCGGAGGGCTCCTTTTTCTCCACATCCTCGCCAACACCTGTTGTTTCTTGTGTTGTTGTTGATTTTAGCCATTCTGACAGTTTATTGTGGTTTTAATTTGCATTTCCCTGATGGTGAGTGATGTTGAGCTTTTTTTCATGTACGTGTTGGCCATCTGGATGTCTTCTTTGGACAGATGTCTGTTCATGTCTTCTGCCCATTTTTAATTGGATTATTTGGTTTTGGGTGTTGAGTTTTATAAATTCTTTGTATATTTTGGTTACTCATCCTTTATCAGATGTATCGTTTGCAAATATCTTCTCCCATTCTGCAGGTTGCCTTTTAGTTTTGTTGACTGTTTCCTTCACTGTGCAGAAGCTTTTAATTTTGATGAGGTCCCAGTAGTTTATTTTTGCTCTTGTTTCTCTGGCCTCAGGAGACATATCCAGAAAAATGTTTCTATGGCCGATGTCAAAGGGGTTACTGCTTGTGTTCTCTTCTAGGATTTTTATGGCTTCAGGTCTCATTTTAGGACTTTAATCCATTTTTACCTTATTTTTGTGCATGGTGTAAGCAAATGGTCTAGTTTCATTCTTTGGCATGTTGCTCTCCAGTTTTGCCAACACTATTTGTTGAAGAGACTTATTCTTACGGGATATTTTTTCCTGCTTTGTTGAGGATTAATTGACCATATAATTGTGGGTCCATTTCTGGGTTTTCTATTTTGTTTTGTTGATCTATGTGTCTGTTTTTGTGCCAGTACCATATTGTTTTGACTACTACAGCTTTGTAATATAACTTGAAGCCCAGAATTGTGATGCTTCAGCTTTGCTTTTCTCTTTCAAGGTTGCTTTGGCTATTTGGGGGTCTCTTGTGGTTACATACAAATTTTAGGACTGTTTGTTCTAGTTCTGTGGAAAATGCTATTGGTATTTTGATAGGAATTGCATTAAATGTGTAGATTGCTTTGGGTCGTATCGACATTTTAAAAATATTTGTTCTTCCTATCCAGGAGCATGGAACGTCTTTCCATTTCTTTGTGTCATCTGCAATTTCTTGTGTCAGTGTTTAGAGTTTTCAGAGTACAGGTCTTTCATATCTTTGGTTGGGTTTATTCGTAGGTATCTTTTTTTGGTGCAATTGTAAATGGGATTGTTTTCTTAATTTTTGTTTCTGTTATTTCTGTATTGGTGTATAGAAATGCAATGGATTTCTGTACATTGATTTTGTATCCTGCAACTTTACTGAATTCATTCATCAGTTCTAGCAGTTATTTGGTGGAGTCTTTTGGGTTTTCTCCATATAGTATCATGTCATCTGCAAATAGTGAAAGTTTTCCTTCTGCCTTAATGATTTGGATGCCTTTTGTTTCTTTTTGTTGTCTGACTGCTGTGGCTAGGACTTCCAGCACTATGTTGAATACAAGTGGGGAGAGTAGACATTCTTGTTTTGTTCCTGACCATAAAGGATGATGTTTACTATGGGTTTTTCATATGTGGCCTTTATTGTGTTGAAGTATGTTCCCTCTAAACCTACTTTGTTGGGGGTTTTTATCACGAATGGATGTTGTGCTTTGTCACATGCTTTTTTCTGTGTCTATTGAAATGATCATGTGGTTTTTATCCTTTCTCTTATTGTTGTGATGTATCATATTGATTGATTTGCAAATATGGAACCACCCTTGCAAACAGGAAGAAATCCCAGTTGATCAAGGTGAACGAATTTTTTAATGTATTGTTGGATTCAGTTTGCTAGTATTTTGTTAGTAGTTTTGCATCTATGTGCATCAGAGATATTGGCCTGTAGTTCTCTTTTTTAGTGTTGTCTTTATCTGCTTTTGGTGTCAGGTTGATGCTGGCCTCATATAATGAATTTGGAAGTTTTTCTTCCTTTTCTATTTTTTGGAATAGTTTTAGAAGAATAGGTATTAATTCTTCTTTAGATGTTTGATAACATTTGCCTGGGAAGTCATCTGGCCTTGGACTTTTGCTTGTTGGGTGATATTTTATTACTTATTCAATTTCTTTGCTGGTTAACAGTCTATTCCAATTTTCTACTTCCTGTTTCTGTTTTGATAGTTTATATGTTTCTAGGAACTTACGTATTTCTTCCAGGTCGTTCAGTTTGGCATAGTGTTTTGCACAATATTCTCTTATGATTGTGTGTATTTCTGTTGTATTGGTTGTTATTTCCCCTCTTTCATTTGTGAGTTTGAGTACTTTCTCTTTTTCTTGATAAGTCTGGATAAAGGTTTATCAGTTTTGTTGATTTTTTTTCAAAGAACCAGCTCCTGGTTTCATTAATCTGTTCTGGTGTGTGTGTGTGTGTGTGTGTGTGTGTGTGTGTGTGTGTGTGTGTTTTAGTTTCTATTTCATTTGTTTCTGCTTTAATCTTTGTTATTTCTTTCTACTGACTTGGGACTTTGTTCTTTTTCTGACTCCTTTAGGTAGGTGTAAGACAAGGTTGTTTGAGATTTTTCTTCTTGAGGTAGTCCTGGATTGCTATAAACTTCCCTCTTAGTACCACTTTTGCTGCATCCCAAAGATTTTAGGCCGTCAAGTTTTCATTTTCTTTTGTTTCCATCTACTTTTGGCTCTCTTCTTTGATTTCTAGGTTGACCCATTCAATCTTCATTGGCATGTTATTTAACCTTCATGCGTTTGTGGTCTTTCCAGATTCTTCTCTTGTGGTTGACTTTTAGTTTTATGGGGTTGTGACTGTGTCTGTTTCTTAAGAGAGAAAGAAAACCAAGGTCCAGAAAAGAAATACAAATTGTGCAGCAAATTTGGGGCAGAGTCACCATCGACGCCAGTTTTTTTGTGTGATTCTAGAATTGTGTTGCAATCTCCCTACTTCCAAAATAGTAATGTATTGAGCGCAAACTATGTGCTTATCCACTCTTAGTACTAGCGATCCAGAAATATGTATATCCTTGCCCTTAGTCTAATGGAGGAGGATAGGTAAACAAATAATAACACAGTGTTGGAAGGCACGACATGTTAAATGCTGGAGTAGAGGTCTGAGAGCCCAGAGCAGGGGCCATCAACTCTGCCAGAGAAAGTAGGGGGAGACTGGACAGTGACAGAGGCATTTGAACTGCAATTTGAAGGATAATTAGGGGGTTCTCTAGGTAGAGGGAGGTGGTTTGGGACACTGATGGGAGATGACACTGAGGAAGCAGGTTGGGTTCAGATTGTGAAGAAAGGGCAGGAAAGGAAATCAACACTGTTGAGCATCCATTATAAGCTACCACATGCCTTTCCCCCATCGAATCCTAAAAACCTCTCTGAAAAGGTTATTTTCAGATATCTGTTGTTATAGACAGGGAACCAAAGCTCAGAGAGATGGAGTCACACACCCATGCACACATTAAATAGTTTGGACTTGATCTTGTCAGCACCAGGAAGTCAAGAGACATTTTCAGAACCAGAGCGTGACCTGGACTGATGGAGAAGTAAACACAGTGCCATATGGAAGTGGCAGAGAGGGCAGAGGCTGGCGGTGGAGAGACCAGATTTAGGAAGCTGTTCTTAGAGCCAGGTGTGAATTGAGGAGGCCCTTGAATCCAAAGGCAACAAGGTGGGGAGGAGAGGCTGAAATTAGGTAGCGTTTGTGAGGTCCAGTTAAGGGGATTTGAAGGACTGATAGGGCCCGGAGGAAGGAGGAAGAAGAGCCTAGAACAATGAAGAGCTTATAGTTTGGAAGATTGTGTGGTTGGTGTTTTCATCTATGGTGATTTGGAGGCATTGTAGTCCAGCAGTGAAATAAACTCGAGGGTCGTATCCTGGCTCTGTCCTTTGCTTGCTTCCTGACTTCATCTCTCTGAATCTCACTTTTCCATCCGGGAAGATGGGGATAATAGCATTATCTACCTCATTAGCTGCATTAAATGAGCTGACACACGAACATTGCTTGGCACAGAGTCTGGCTCATGATCAGCATTTAATGGATATCAGCTCTTCCTCACTCATTCAATGAATATTTACTATTTATTGAACGTCTTCTGGGTTCTGGGGATAAAACTATGAGTAAGACAGTCACAATTCTTGCGCTCACAGAGATTACATTCTTGAGGGCAACATGACAACACGTAGCAACACGAAAATTAACTGCAGAGAATGCTAAGTGTGAGGGCTAAGAGATACAGCACAGCAGTTGGGAGAAATTTTGAATGGGAAATAGTTCTTAAGGGTAGGTGACTCACCCACTCCATCCCCTCCCCAGGGGACATTCAGCAGTGCCTTGAGACCCTGTTGGTGGTCACAACTTCAAGGGATGTGCTAAGGGCCTATGGTGGGCGGAGAGGCCAGGGATACTGGCAAACATCCTGCCGTGCACAGGACAGCTCCACCACAAAGAATGATCTGGCCTCAAATGTCAGTAGTCCTGAGGTTGAGAAACTCTGAGATACAATCACGAGTGAAAACTTTTTCGGAGAAGAGTGTGTATTCGAGCTGAGAGCTCAGGGACGAGAAGAAACCAGTCCCGAGCCTGCCTGACCCCAAAGCATTGTGGGCGGAGGGAACAGCATCTGCAAAGCCCAGAGGAGGGAAAGGGCTTCATGCGCTGAAGGATCAGAAAAGAGACCTGGTGGCGGGAAGGCTATGAGGAGGGGAGATAATCCCTGCAGAAGCAGAGATTAGAGAGAAGTTAGCAGCCGGGTCACACAGATTTTAAATTGCCTTTCATTCTCAGGATCCTGGGAAACCATTGAACACATTGAGAGAAGGGGACACCTGTTCAGGTTCACCCTTCATGTTTTAAGCAGCTCAGACTGGCTGTCGGGTGGATGGGAGAGGGGCAAGGAAAAGCGGCTGTATGTAGTACCTCATGCATGAGGTGGGGACACCTAGACTTTAAAAAATTTTTTTAAATGTTTTTTTTTTATATTTGAGAGAGAGGCAGAGTGTGAGCAGGGGAGGGACAGAGAGACAGAGACCGAATAGGAAGCAGGCTCCAGGTTCCAGGCTCTGAGCTGTCAGCACAGAGCCCAACGCGGGGCTTGAACTCACGAGCCGAGAGATCATGACCTGAGCTGAGGTCGGACTCTTAACTGGCTGAGCCACCCAGGCGCCCCAAGTGACAGACTTTTATCGGTAGGGGTGGGGCTAAAGGGACGATCAATGTTCCAGAAGCAGAGCAGGTGGCACTTCAGAGACCCTGGATCGGAGGGGCAAGGGAGAGACAGGAGTCAAGGATGACTGCTGGGTCTCTTGCTTGAGGTGCTGAGCAGGTGGTGGCTGTGCTCACTGAGTTGGAGAGACACCAGAAGGAACACGTTGGGGTGGTGGGATTTGGGGGCTTGTTTTGGACTTCGAGGTTTGAAATGCCGATTCTCTGTTCAAGTGGAGGTGCAGGTGCCCAGCTCCAGAGCTGAGCCCAGAGCTCCGGGCGGTGGTCAGGGCTGGATAAAATGTTTGCAACCATTATACGTTATGACCTATTTGCTGGTAAAATTCCTTCTTGCCCGTCTCCCTGTGTATCATCCTGCATGCAGATGCCTGACGTCTTGGGGAGGCATTTTCTCAGAATCATTGCCAAGCCCCACACTGTGGTATTTTAAAAGTGTCACATCCTCTCTGCCCCTCTTTGAGTCGAGTCACACTTTTAATTAAGTTTCCGCTTACAACCTCAAGTAAAGGGGAAAAAATACCCTAAGGAATTGATCCCTGCCTGCACAGCACTGGAATTTTCAGTGGCTACCCTCACTCTGCTTCTCTCTCTCTCTCTCTCTCTCTCTCTCTCTCTCTCTCTGTGTGTCTTTCTTTTTTGGTCTCAGATCTGCCAGGAACATTTTCATTCTCAAGTCCTGATTGGCTTTGGAAATGGGGGTCTTGTGGTTAGAGTACATTTGGGAAGCCCTCTTCTCGAGAAGTGGAGCCTTCGCAGACAGTAGAACCTGTCAGTCGAAATGCAGCAGAAGGGTCATCAGATTAGGGAACACATCCTAAGGAACTGATTCAGGATAGCCGTGTCCTCAGCTTGGTCTGACCACGGATTCACCGTGTGACCTTGGGCAGGCACTCAGCTTCCTGTTACTCTGTAAAAACGGGAGGTGATAATCCCTGCCTCAGGTGAGTGTCCGTGAAAAGTGGACAGGACGATGCACGTCAGGTCTGGACAGTGCTGTGCACATTTTACACCTGCTACCTACATGAATACCACCCTGGCCGCAGCCCCCAGTGTATGTTACTCTCATTGCTGTGTGGCCTCCTGACTAAAATCCCTCCTTCTGCTCTTGCCCCCATGCAATCTGCTCTTTTTTTTTTTTAATAATTTTTTTTAAAAATGTTGGTTTATTTTTGAGAGAGAGAGAGAGAGCACAAGCAGGGGAGGGGCAGAGAGAGAGGGGGACAGAGGATCCAAAGCAGGTTCAGTACTGACAGCAGCGAGCCCTATGTGGGGCGCAAACTCACAACTACGAGATCATGACCTGAGCTGGAGTCGGACGCTCAAGTAACTGAGCCACCCAGGTGGCCCACCCATGCAATCTGTTCTTAACAGCCAGAATGATGTTATAAAAATAAAAGTCACATCACATCACTTCTCTGCTCCAAACCCTCTTTACAGCTCCACATCCCACACATGGTGAAACCCAGAGCCTCCAATCTGCCACTTTCTGTCTTCCCTGTCTGATTTCATCTCCTGTTTACACCCTCTGCTCAATCCACTTCAGCCACACAGCCTTCCTGATATTCCTGGAACATGCCAGGCAGATTCCTGCCCCAGGCCCTTTGCACTTGCTGTTCTTGCTATCCGGAAAGCCCTTCTGTCAGATAGCCACATGTTTCCTCCCGCATCCCTGGTGGATCTTTATTCAAATGCCTCCTTTCAGGGAGGTCTTTCTTAATCACCCAGACATGGATTGCCCCCTGCCCCACATATTCCTTATCTCCCTTCCGTGCTTTCCTTTACAGGCTCCCACAGCAAACATTTTTCTTATTTTTTGTTGTGTACTGTCTGTCTTCATCCAGTGGAACGTAAGGTCAGTGAGATTGGAGATATTTGGGGGAGGGGGTCTGTTTTGCTCACTGTTGTATTCCTAGTACCTAGAATCAGGCTGGGCACTTGGGGCTCAATAGGTATTTGTTGGTAAAAGAATGGGCGGGTGAGGAAATGGAAATGCAGCACATTAAGAGAATTTGCCCCCAGTTACGGTTCTGTTGGTGGCAAAACAGAATTAGAAACCAGGCTGTTTGTTCAACACAAGGGTGGACTGTGGCATCTAGACTCCTTTATTTTCCCAACTGAAAAATTTAGGTGATACTGTTGTCATCCAGGGGGTTGTGAGGAGGAGAAACCGTATGCACACCTCTGAGTCCGCACAGGCTGTTGTAACAAAACACCAGGGACTGGGGGCTCATCAAGGACGGTCGCTTCTTCCTCCCAGTTCTGGAGGCTGGAAGTTAAAACTGTACCCTAGGTCACACTGCTGGCAACGAGGCTGTCCAGTGATGACCCACTTGCTGGTTCCCAGATTGCCATCTTCGCAGTGTTGTCCTCACATGACAGAGGGGCGAGGGGGCTCTGTGGGGTCCCTGTCACCAGGACACCAGTCCCGTTCACGAGAGCTCCGCGCTTGTGACCTTGCTTCCTCCCCAAAGCCTCACCCGCCACTGTCACATTGGGGGTGAGGTTTCAACATACGGCTTTTGAGGGCACGAGGACGCTCAGTGTGTGGCGGCCCCTCCCCCTCGGAAAGTGCAGCCTCCCGGTAGAGACCGTGTCTCCAAGGATCCGAAGAGGCTGAGTGAGAAGGGGCTGCTCACAGACGCTCTCGGCCTAGGGCCACCCCGTGTTGGCTCGCCTGCTGTCGGGGGCGGACAGCTGCCTGCAGGCCCGAGGTGTCTCTCCGTGCTTCTAGACCTGGGCTCGTCTCTGATCAGGTGGCTCAGCGCCTGCAGGGAAGTGACCCGACTGTGTGGGGAGGTCGTGTCCAGCACCCGCCCTCAACCAGTGGGCGTCGGTGGAGAAGTTGCCCGGTCCCATCCTTCCCGGGATGAATCCGAGGCACCGGCCGCAAGGTCCACGGAGGGGCTTCGCCGGGTTGCACGCTGCTTGCTCGTCCTGACGATGGCTCCGTGGCCCGCTCGTGCCGGCCGGCCCTTCTCCATCTCTCTCTCTCTCCTCGTTCTCTTACTCCTGGCTCCTGAGTCGCTGCCCAGACACATTCCCTGTGTGCGTGCCCATGTCTCAGGCTCCGCTCTCAGGGAAACCCGAACTGCAAGGCTGCCTGCACAGACGGCGGGTGTGAAAGCGGACAGAACCGGGTTCTGCTGTTTGCCCCTGTGCC
This sequence comes from Herpailurus yagouaroundi, assembly GCF_014898765.1. Classification (NCBI taxonomy): domain Eukaryota; kingdom Metazoa; phylum Chordata; class Mammalia; order Carnivora; family Felidae; genus Herpailurus; species Herpailurus yagouaroundi. The sequence goes on from NW_024412453.1 coordinate 5,538,769, forward strand.
GCTGGCCTGGTCCTCACCTCGCAGCTCCCCAGCCAGCGGAGATACTCCTATGCGCCTGCCCCCTTGTCGGGCAGAGGAAGGCAGGGCTGCGTGCGGTTGCCCATCCTAGTGCCCGGAGCGTCGTAGGCTGTGAAAAAGAGGAAGCTGATATTAAGATGTGGCCGAACATATTCTTATTACCCGTCTTTGGCATTCAAGGCAAGATAAGAGTGTGAGGAAGGGGCAGGGAGGAGGGGTGTCCTGGGGGAGGATGATGAGGGACCCCTGGACTCCTGCTCCTAAGCTGCCATGGTAGAGGGGAGTCCCCGTTTCTTGCTCTGGAGACTGCATTTCTCATGGATCCTTCAGTACCTCCACTTCTGATACGCTCCTTCAACCCCGTGTGTCATATGTGTCCTGTTTATGACCAACACTCACACGGAGTTTCCAAGACGACAGAGACTGCTGTAAGTCCTTTACGCTGCTATAGGTTCTTGATCCCTGTTTCACAGATGACAAATGCGAAGCCCAGAGAGGTTGGCTAACCTTTCCAAGGTCACACAGCTGGGAAAGAACAAAGCTGGATTTGGACCTAGCTGGTTTGTTATATTGCCTCTTTGCACAAGCTCAGCAGAGCCTAAGACGCAATTGGCTGCTGTTCCAGCAGACTAGGGGAAAAGAGACATCACTGTTTCCTTAGGTGGTAACCTAATAAATGATGCATTTGATGTAAAGCGGTGCCCCAGAACCCCCGTCTTCTCTTCCCTCTGCGAATTCCCACAGCCTGGGTTGCCATTCCCCACTCCAGATCACCACCTCGGCTCAGATCCCGTGACTTCCAGCTTCTCCCCCCCCCCCCCCCCCCCCAGCTGAATCTCCCTGGAAAGAATAAGACCAGGATGCTGCTGTTGAGGAGAAGGCTGTGGTTTTATGAAGCTGAATGGCAGGGAACCACAGAGCTTAAATTATGAGGCTGCGATGGCTCCTGCCTTCAGGCAGGTGGAGGGAGGATGCCAGACGGAAGAGGCCCACTTACAAAAGCTGTTCCCGTCTCTTCTCCTTGTCAACGTGGATGCACGTGGTGGGTTTGAAGTGGAAAATGGGAATTCGAAAATTATAGACAAAGAATGGCAATTAGTTTAAAGTGAAAAGATGGGATTCAAAAAACCCAACGTTTTGCTAAGTAAGTCAGTGCTGGGGAACAATTTTACCAGGAAGTAAAAATAAACTCTAGCTTGTATGTGTTATAGAGTACGTTATGTCTTTTTTCCTGTGTGTTCATGGCCGTGTTAGGGTGAGTGCTGTGCCGGGCCCACTGGAGGCCCCGCGTGGGGATTAGGGATGCAGGATGTGGGGTCCAGCGGCCTGAGTTCAAATCCTGGCTCTTCCCGGCTGTGCAGTCTGGAGCAGGGTTTGAATCCTCTCGATTTCTGCATCTGATGATTAGCCTTTCCCACAGGATGACACTGAGGATTGATTAGATGAGGCGATCCACATATACTTAGCACAGCACTGGGCACGCGGTAAACACTCAGTGACAACCGAGTGACAGCTGTTATGATGGTCAGTTAATAAAGCGGGCAAAATCTTATACCAGGTTTCAAAGATAGAGACACGCTGATGACACGAGGGGCACCTGGGTGGCTCAGTCGGTTAAGCGTCTAACTCTTGATTCAGCTCAGTTCATGGTCTCACAGGTTTGTGAGATTGAGCCCCGTGGGGGGCTCTGTGCTGACAGCACGGAGCCTGCTCGGGATTCTCTCTCTCCTTCTCTCTCTGCCCCTCCCCTTCTCTCTTTCTCTCAAAATAAATACATGGACATGAAAAGAAAAGCTGATGACATAACTTGTTTTTCCTGCCGAAGATTTCTGTCCACCATAGCATAATTGTGAAGCACATCAGTCTTGAGGTCAGACAGACAAGGCTTTAAATTTTCATTCTGTTTACCGACCTAGGGCAGCCGCTTAATCTCTCTGCAACTTAGTTTTCTCATCTGCAAATTGGGGGTGGTAGTCCCAAACTCACAAGGTTGCTTGAGGATCATTTGAAGTGATGTAGTCAGAGCACTGCACACACCCATCACTAAACGTTAGTCGTGGTATCAGCCTGCATCTGTGCATGTGTTCATGAATGCTTAAGCCTGTAAAAATGTTGCTTTTACCCAACAGGATCGATGTTTTTGCTGCTTCTGAATGTCTGGACGGTAGAAATCAATAAGCTAACTCGAGGTGATTGGCAGCAGGGAGAGGTTCTGAGCTCATGCTCAGGCTCAGTGGGAAAGGAGTGTGCCGATTGATGAGTGATGTCTATTACTGGCACAGAAGTGGAGAATGGGGTTGTTTTAATCCCGTACTGGTTTTGTGGGCTCTAGACGGTGGCCCTTCTACTCATTTGCACTAAGGAAAATTGCACTGACTTTGAGGCTCTGATGCTGTTTTATTTCAACACCTCTCAGGAAGAATAAAACGATTCTTCCAACACCTACTGACCGCCAGCTCTGTGACAAAGCACATAGTAGGTGCCAGAGTTGCAGAATTGAGGAAGATACCACCCCTTGTCCTGAAGGAGCTCACGGTCTAATAGAGGAGATATATAGGCAGGGAAGATCGGCAGACCCAGAGAGGAAGTGATAGGGGAATTGTAATGGTACATGCACCAGTTCAGTCTACGAGGAGCCAGTCGGGACAGGTGCTGGGATTGGGACCAGAAATGGGGAGCCGCCCCGGGACAAGCAGGAAGGGCGGGCCGGGCTGTGGCATCATGCATGGAAGGCGTGGGGTGTGAGAGGGCAAGACGTGTTTGGGCAGGGCACCCGCTGGGTTGGGATAGTGGCCATGGCCAGAAATGAGGTGAAGACATCTTACAAAGTGAGCTAAGGTCCCAGCAAAGAGCCTTGGGTTCTGGACCAGTGAGGCTTCTCCCTGCGTCCTTAAGTGATTGGCTTCAGACAGCACAAGTAAGCAGGGCTGGTCCAACAAGGTCTCTTGGTGGTTTCCTTCTTCCTCTCCTTCTCTGTTGTTTTCTTTCTGACTCTGGTCTGTCTCTCTGCCGTCTGCCTCTGTCTCCATCTCCAGTCCTCCTCCCCTGTGACCACCTCTTCCTCCCTCCCCCAATGCCTGGCTCTCTTGTTCTCCCCTTCCGTCTCTTGGTCTCGCATGTGTGTGGTCTGGACCTCTTTCTCCCTTTGACAAGTTCTTCTTTGGCTCTGGGTTGTTTCCTGTCTCTTAGAAGGTAGGATTCTCTGGCATTTCTAAGTCTATTTTCATCGCTTTGTAAGGCTTGATTTAAAGGAAAATCTGATTTTCACAGTTGGTGCTTTGGTGCCTCAGGGGACTCTTAGTTTGATTATGTCCTGGAAAGGTCATGACACAGCCCAGGCTCCGAGAGCCCTGAGCGGGTGGGCTGATGGGCTTTCAGCTGTTTCCTGCTGGATCACGGAGGGATCATAGGGGCCCGAGCATGTCTAGGCTCTTTATGTCATTGTAAAGTGCCATGCTTGTTATTTTTTCTTCTTCATATAACTCGGGGATCTTGTGCAAATGCAGAATCTGGTCCAGTAGCTCTGTGGTAGGACCTGATATTCTGCATTTCTGACAAGCTCCTAGGTGATGCCAGTGCTAGGGGTCCGGGGACCCTATGCTGAGTAGCCAGGATGCAGCACGTGTCACGTAAGGAACTCCCTTCTGCCATCAAGTGCTCCCATTTCCACTTGGCAGATGGATGTGCTCCTCCTCTGTGCTCCCACAGAACTATAGAGTCTTCTGTAATATTTCTAATGGGCTTCTTCCCATCATAGAGCCTTGTCGTTCTTCTATTAGCCTGAGCACCATTCAGGGAGAGTGAAAACACAAAAAAGAACATTCCGGGCCAGTTAAGTATAGTAAGCCTGTTGCGTGCCACCCACAATAACTGTCACCCTCCTCGGTTTAGCACCGCACGTTGATATAAAAAGCAGTGGCTGTTGCATCGACAGGCCCTACTCCTGGCCTTGCCTGGTAGGAATGTGCTGTCTGGGATCCTTTGAAGCCCTGGGCCAGCCCCCCACTGGCAGGAGATGTGGGATTTCCTCGCCAGACTTCAGATGCACACGGGTTCTGTGTAACTTCCTCTGCTTTCTCCACTTTTTATAACCCGTCCTGCTGTGCTCAAAGTCCCCACCCCCGGGATGGGCGTGGGCAGATACCTGGGACAGGAGTGCAAGAGATACTGGTTCTGCATCATTTTTTCAAGTGAACTCAGTCTTGGCAAAGAATCAGTCACCTGTCAAAGCCTTCTCTGTGTGGTTTATGTCCTCTGTCTGGAATCCTCTCCTCTACCTCCAGAAGGTGGTGTCTGTCTGGGCTCATAAAGAAGTTCAGATGTTTCAAAGCCAAGGAGAAGTGGTCTCTGTCCACGTGTTGTCCTCTGACCTTTTTGGCCTTCACCGTGGGAGCTCGGGTCTCATCTTGACCCTGAGTATTCTGTGCTGGTGTCCCTGCAGAGTGACCACTGTGCTGGTTAATTTTATGTGTCAACGTGACTGGGCGAAGGGAAGCCCAGACAGCTAGTGGAACATTATGTCTGGGCGTGTCTGTGAGGGTGTTTCTGGAAGAGATTAGCATGTGAACTGGCACACACTGTGGAGAGGACGTTCCTCACCAGTGTGGTGGGACAGCATCCAATCTGTAGAGGACCTGAATAGACAGACAGAAAACTAGACCTCTCTGGAGAAATGAAACCAGTAGGGAGCTGTGTCCACAGATACAGATATATTTCCTATTTAGGATGTATACGTAAGTTTTGTTTCCTTGGAGGACACAAATACGTGTGTATCTGTCTTTATCTAATATCTCTGTATGTATCTATCTGTCTATCTGTCTAGAGGGGGACTATTGTCTCATGAAGGGTGCTGAGAGCTTATTCTTATTTGGGGAGTCAAAAGCTAGAAACGGCTCCCTTCTCTTTGTGCTTCTGCCGTAACTGCTCCAATCCTTCCCAAGGCAGGGGATGTGCTGGGTGAGGAGAGAGGGCACTCTTGTACTTCAAAACTGGTTATAGTCACACCTGGGGCAGGGACCAGGTCAGAGCAGCAGATCCCTTGCTATGACCTTTTCTGATCACTGCAGAGGATGCAAGAGAGGTTCAGCCTCTAGAAACTTTGATGGGATGTGAAACCCATCCAGATGGAGCAAGCTTTTCTGAAGAGCCATCCTCGGTGACAGGAAATGAGTTCTGTTCCAGAGTCTGAAGCCTGGGTCCTGAGAAACGGACCCAAAGCCACACATTCCTGCAGGTGTGACCAAGCTGCTGTGGGGACCCCAGGGCAGTTCATTTCACCACGATGCATTGTAGGCTCCTGTTTCTAATTCTCGCTTCGTGGAAGCAGAGTCAGCAGGCTCCTCTCATGGCCTCTCAGTTCTCCAGCTGGAATTTCTGGAGGCCACTGGGAGGCCACTTCCATTTCCGCTGCCTTCCAACCGGTTGTCCACTCTGTTCACGGCTCATGAATGAACAAGCAGTGGCGTTTCCCTGCTGGCGTGGGCTCCCCGCTGCCACGGGGCACTCACCATGGGCAGAGGGGGGCAGGTGTTCTGAGAAGACTGGATGAGCTGTGGGTGGCAAGGTCGACGCTGGGCTTGGCTCTGGGAGCTCAGACTCCAAACACTGAGCTGAACCATCTGAGGCTCCTCCGGGAAACAGGTTGTGCAAATCTCCCTTCTCCCTCTCTGGGCTCATGCATATTCATCAGGAGAACAACTCCAGGCTGAAGATAATGATTCATGCAGGAAGCACCATTCTGAACATTATTATCTGGGAGTGACAAATGAATTTCTAATTTAACATGTGTATTGCACAAATAGATCACAAGAACTTTAAAGTCAAAAGCATCCTTTGGAGTCATGCAACTTCTGTTGTAATGTAGCGTAAAATGATAGAGAAAGAACGTCTCCCCACTGGTGGCTGCGCATAGCTGTTCCCTTCAAAGCAGACGAGAAATGAAAGGGGGTGTGCTTTCAAAAGCTGCTTGAGTCTACAATAGAAGCCAATAACAATGGCCAAGAATGGAACAACAATGACAACAACAAAGAGCCAGCCACTGGCATGAGCAACATCATTGTTTCCAGTTATTACTTGGGGATGAGCAGAATGCTGGCCCCCATGCCTCCCCCCCCCCAATGGCAGCAGGAATGAGTGACGGCCACTTGGGTTCATTGGCTGCTTGGTAAGAATCAGAGGGCAGCAACTTCAAGGCGAGACTGAGGAGGCAATGGTGGAATGGATTTGAGTTGCATTCCAATGCCAGTTTCGTGGTGAAATGTTAATTTATAGCATGATAATGTGATAGCTACACTGTCTGCCCTTCGGCAAAGATTGGCCGCTTCCAGCTTGTCAAAGCTGACAGTCGGGCATGAAATGGCTACTGTCAGGGAGTGGCAGCTCTTTGAAGACTAAGTCTTAAGCCATTTCTTAAGGTTCTGTATCCCTGTCATCGCTGCTGGCTCCTCATCCCTTTTCCTTCTTAAACCGGCTTCCCATCCCTTCACCTACTGTAGCATTCCAGCAAAGCCCGAGGAAAACTTCTTCTTGGAACCTGGGTATCTGCTCTTGGGTTTTCTTTTCTGAGCTAATAATGACACGTTAGGATGTTCACGAGGTACAAGGTAGTGTGATATGGCACATCACCTTTATGATTTCAGTAAACTCTCACAACAATCACCGACAAAAATGCTAGTATCCCCAATGTACGGAGGAGGAAGCCAGCCGAGCTTCTGAGAGGTGAAGTCACATGCCCCAGTTCACATGAACAGCCTGTGACCGGCAGAGGCAGGAGTAGAGACTTGTCTGCTTGGCTTCAGACACCACCCTCTTTACTACTAAGCTCTAAGATCTGATGTCTTTTTAGGGATGATTGCACAAGTCTTGACCAGTGAAACCCTGGTGCAGGACCTCCCTTAGAGCTGGTCAGTCAGGTCCCCTGGCCTCCTGCATCTGCTTCCCACTCTGTGAGATGAAGTGCTGATGGGGTCAAGGACATGTGCCCATCTGGGACCCATGTTCTTTCTCCACCGTCTCTGGGAGGACCAGGCTTTAGAACCTCACAGCTCAAGCTCCGCAGAAAAGCTTTTGCTTTTCTCTTGGTAGTCTCAGCTCTGATTGGGTCTCCTGGCCCAAATTCAACCAATCACTGAGGCCAGGGGGTCTGGTACTCTGGCCAGGCCGAGTCACATGCTTACTGCTGGCGGTGTGGATGAAGCCCTTACCACCTGAATGGTGTAGTCTGAGAGGAAGAGAAAGGTGGTGGGGTCCCTCTCCGCACGATCCAGGTGTTGTGACTGGAAGAAGGGGAAAGAGGTGGCCTCCAGACAAAACCAACAGGTATCCAGTCCTCTCGTCCAGGCCTCTCTGCCTCCCAAATCCTCTGGGGTCTAAAGGTTCTAGGAGAGAGAGAGAGAGCAGTTTGAGGAGAGACACTGGAGGGAACAGAAAATAGGGAAAGATGGAAGGATCCTTTCAGAGAGGCTTGCTCAGAAGTGGAGACACAGAATTCGCAAAGAACCAGAAAGATTTCCCTTCACCTCCTCAAGAGACACACAAGAGACAGAACACACAGGAGGAAATGCTTTGAGAGCCCAGCCTTGGCTGATTTCCCGCTTCCCATACCGCATGGGCCAGTGATCTTTGGTTTTTGTTCTGCAGATACCTAAAGCTCTGGGACAGCTCCTCAGGCTCTTTTAGAGAGAATTGCGACGTGGGACTTGGAGGAAGCTCAGTGGGGGGAGCTCAGATACCCCCCACCCCCACCCGGCTTTGTTCTCATTTCTGTTGCTCTTTTCAGTGTGTTTCCACTTAAGACCTTGCTCGGGGCCAGCGGGGAGAGGCGGGAAAGGATTCCTCTGCTAGACACGGCTCTATACCAGGATAAGTTCAGGAAGAAGGTCCTTTTGCTTACCTCTGTCTCTCGGTGTTTAACCCAGTGCCCGGCACACAGTTCAGACTCACCAGCTGTCGAGCTGAGAGTGCTGAATTGACAACCGGCGGAAAGCAGTAGAGTGGAATTATGGCTGGAAAATCTTAAACCACGGAAAGGAAGCTGAGGGCTGTGGGGGCACCCGGAGAGCTGGCAATGCCCTTCATGATAGTGTGACCACAAAAGCTTGTGTACCAAGCCAGATGCCCATTTACTGCTTTCTTTTTGGCAATGACACAGCTCTAACTGAAGAGGTAAAATGTTTGCTTGCTATGGGCCACTGGTTAGTAATGACATCGCTCTTGGGGCGCCTGGGTGGCGCAGTCGGTTAAGCGTCCGACTTCAGCTCAGGTCACGATCTCGCGGTCCGTGAGTTCAAGCCCCACGTCGGGCTCTGGGCTGATGGCTCAGAGCCTGGAGCCTGTTTCTGATTCTGTGTCTTCCTCTCTCTCTTCCCCTCCCCCGTTCATGCTCTGTCTCTCTCTGTCTCAAAAATAAATAAACGTTAAAAAAAATTAAAAAAAAATAATGACATCGCTCTTCCCGCATTTATCAAGAGCCAGGTATTTGTGCATTATCTCATTTAATGCTCATAATGGCCCCATGAGGTGGATGCTGTAATTATTTTGCTCCCTTCACGGGCTGGAGAGATTAAGTAAGGCAGCCAAGGTCACGCCTCTGAGAGGGCAAGGCCAGGGTATAAATCCACCTGTCTGATTGCGCGGTCGCAGTACTTAAGCACTCTGGTATTTGCTCACCACCTGAGGGTGCGTTTATGTTGGGCCCACAAAAACACCTATGGTTTAGAGTTCAGGCAACTAGCAAGAGGAGCACTGATGAGCTGAGGTACCTCAGCCGGCTAGGATGCCAGTGATGGATGAGCTGGGTAGGAACTGTCTCTTTATTGAGGAAAAAAGACCTTGGGGAATGAGCCTTCAGGTTCCTTGAGGGCCACTGGGAGGAGGCATTAGCTTTGTTTGGGGTAGTTTCAGGGGGAGAAGTAGAAACACCACATCTTCTTCAAGTAGACAGACTTCTGTGCAGTATGAAGTACAAACTTTCTCGAATGGCGCTCCTTGGATGTTTGTGTGCACAAGAATCACTTTGAGAGCTTGGGAGAACACACATTCATGGGCCCCACGCCCAGAGCTTTGATTCAGCAGGTCTGGGGTCGGTCCTGACCATTTACATTTCTAATAAGCTCCCAGATGCTGCTCTTCCCCAGACCACATGTTGAGTAGTAATGCCCTCGACCAAGGGTCAGCAAACTTTCTCTGTAAAGGGCCAGAGAATATATATTCTAGGCTTTGTGGGCCAGTCAAGGTCACAGCTATTCACCTCTGCCGTTGCAGTGCAAGAGCAGTTATAGGCAAAATGTAAATAAATGACCATGTGTTCCAGTAAAACTTTATTTACAAACACAGGCCAAGCCCTTGTGCATCAGTTAGCATCTGAGCTGACAGCAACAGAAATCGCTGTTTCATTTAATGAGGCAAGGAGTTTATTACCTTCCCTTTGCAGGCTCCCACTGAGCGTATTGGTACCATGGGCCATTGCCTTGTCCAGTGTTACTGATGCTTTAAGAACAGCCCAAGTCTCCTTTCTGCCAAGTCATCTCTGATGTCCGATCTGCATCTCTGATCTCAGCTGGAAGGAAACAAAAGGGATGTGTTCCATCTCTGCCTGTGTGGTGTCTGATGCACGTGAGCGGCCCTCCTCTGAAGCTGGAAGATGTCTACACACATGGAACTCCTAAGAGACCAAGAATGCTGGCAAGGCATTCACATCTGAGTGAGTGCCACCCTTCTGCATCACTCACATCAGCAATACCTGCCCTGTGCTAGGGTTGATAGATCCAGACAATATGCAGAGCACCCGGGAGAGGTTCAGGCTCAGCCAGCCAAGTCAGCAAGTCTAGAACAAGGACCATATGATTCAGCCCAACTCAGGGCCAAACTCATGTTCCCCAGATGCCAGAAAATCCAGATCTCCAAGAAGTGAGACTTTGCCAAATTTGATGTAACTATTAGTTTGAGAGAACAGCGGCTGAGTGTCAAAAGTAATCCAAAATGTGGTCTCTTGGATGAGAGCTGGGACATGTTTCGTGAGGGAACTGATGCACATTCTTTCTCCAAAGAATTCCTTGGGCCAACCTCCTTCTACTCCTAACCCCCAGTAAGCTCTATCAGACACACACATGCATGCAGAAAGGTTTTGTTAAAGGATATTTCTCATGCACATTTCTGGAATCTCCAGAGAGCCTGACTGGAGGCCATGGAATCAGGAGCATCCCTGAAATTATACTGCAGCCTTGGCTGGGTGGAGTTGCCATGTTGGCTGCCCTGGGCCAGACACCATGGTTTGACTGCAGGGCACGGGGCATGGGATGCTGTTGTTAAGAATCTCTGCCTTTCTTGCCTCTGGAAGCCGAGCATTCCTGTTGCCCCTCTCTTCAGAGTGGATTCCCGCAGCAACCAGCTCCCATTTCCAAGTCTTGCCCAGGCCCAGCTGATTGGTCGAGTTGACTTGTGTGCCATGTGCCTGTGCCCTTGCTGCAGAGGCTGCTGGGAAAGAGTCTGAAGGTTCTGTCCTAAAGTAGAGAAACCTCCCAACAAAGGAAGAATATGCAAAGGAGCAGAGTGGTCAAAAGGAATTTTAAAATGCCCACTGTATCTTCTAAGACAGCTTTTTGTGTGTCTAGGGCCCTGTCCACCATTCCTTCTACTTTTCCTCTCTTCGCAGATTAATTTCAAGTGTTCACCAGCATTCTCTACATTCTTTAGCCCTCAAGTGCCACTCCTACATCTGGCTTTTCAGGAGCTTAGTTTCTCCTAAGAACAGAATTCAGATTACTAGTAGTGCAAAATCTGCCTTCCTGTTTCCTGAGGAGAAGGGAGACTTCAATTTCTAAAAACTCATGGCAGGAAGCAAAAAAAAAAAAAAAAAAAAAGAAAGTGAGAATGTGAGTTGAGCAATTCATATTTTAACACAGGTTAACTTCAGCTCATCTAAAAATCAAAATTGAAAGCAAATTGGTTTAGATTGCAGCAAGACCGCTTTCTGGTTTTCAGGCTGGTGGCAACATGGAATGTCTTTCCTGGAGGTCCTTCGGGAATTGGCTGGATCCACCAGGCTGGCCGGCATAATTATATGACCTAGTTGTGTGTGGAGATAAGAGGAGTAGATGAGATGGCTTTCGCATGTCCCTGCTAGCCTTGCTGATGTACTGTTGCTGTGCACTACCAGCCTATGTGTGATGACAGTGCAAAGCGAGACATTCCAGTGAGCACAGGCACACAAGTGCATGCGTGTCCGGTGGGGGCGGCAGAGTCAGCTGGAGCCAGGAACAAAGGACCGATTCTCGGGATGGGTTAGCTACTGCCTGCTATCCCTTCTCCAACCCAAATAAGTTGGGTGATTGCTAAAGAAATGGAAATTGTCAAAGAGAAAAGTTGCAAGGGGCGGGGGGGGGGGGCTCTTAATATTTTCTCTGACTCTTACTTAAACATTGGCAACTTTCCTGAGACTATAAATATGATTGGGGCTCAGCCATTTCTCTCTTTGTAGTCTGTGAAAATTAACTCAGTCCACAGGCATTGCAATCACTGCCAAAAACCTCAAGTGTGGGCTCTTCCTCCACACTGACAAAAATAACAGTTAATTAGGCTGCAACACCCAAAGGAAAGTGAACTTACACCACCAATCGCAGGGCGGCATGCAGAATGTCGCCATGACAACCGGCATTTACAGCTCTTCAATTTTAATATATCAAAGGCTAGGGATAATTTCCCAGTGAGAATACACGAGGGTGGATTTTTCCCCCCCTCCTCATTCTTTCTGCCAGTCTTTTGCCAGCACGGGAGCTCTATTCCTGTGGCAACAGGTTTAAAAGGAAGAGAAGGCTTGTGAAAGCATCGAACACCTGGGGTGGTTCTGGAGATGCCATATGCCCCAGGAAGCCCAGGGAGGATGGGCACATCATCCTTCCTAGAGTGTGGGCTGGGGGGAAAGAAGTCAGGCAAGTGAAGTGTGAGCTATGGACCTTCTCCCCCGATTCCAGGTGAACTTGCTGTTTTCATGAACTTCCTTCCCTCCTTCCCACACTGCCTGCCTGCCTGCCTGCCTTCCTTCCTTCCTTCCTTCCTTCCTTCCTTCCTTCCTTCCTCTCCCCTCCTTCCTTCCCACCCTCCTTGCTTTGTTGAGTGCTTACTCTGTTCCAGGCACCTGATGGGCATCACCTCAGTTATTCTAGACGACTACACTGTGACTTAAATATTCTTTTACACACAAGGGCACTGAGATTAAGAGGATGAATGCCCTAATCACACAGTCAGTTGCAGAACCTGAATTTGAACCAAGTCAGACCTCCCAATTCAGAGCCCTTGTACTTTCAGTCTTCTCAGTATTATTAAAAGGAACTGTCTATAAAAAGAAGTGAATAAATTTGTTATTATCACCATTGCCCTCACTCACCATGAGTTAGTCAGCTGTTGCTGCATAACAAACACCTACAGAGTCTCGATGGCATACAATAAGAAGTGTCCATTTCATTTTGGTATAGAGTGGCTCTGATCCCCGTGTGTTTATTCTGGGGCCCAGGCTAAAGGGGAAGCCACTACCCAGGGACAGCTCTTCTTACAGTGATGATAGAGTCGTACAGGGGTATGCCTAACCACACGTGCACATTACACATTCCTCCTGTGTCATGTCTGCTGATAGTCCTATTGGCCAAAGCAGGTCACATGGTTGAGCCCAAAGTCAAAGAGTAGCAAAATACACCCTCCCTTTTGTGGGAGGAATTGCAGAGTTTCATAGCAAGAGTGTAGATACAGGGAAGGGAGAAGAACTGGGGCCCAAAAGATCGTTCTACACAGTTAGCCTCACCACTATCATCCTTCTCCTCATCAACTTCATTACCTTTGTGGGCCAGACTTATCTTTATCTTGATCTATGTTTAAGAAATAAGTGATTTCTTCACAAGCTCTTTAAGAATGTTAGTCATGACTGGAGCAACTAGTCATTCAATGAGATGAAGGCTTCCATAAACATTTTCTGAAGAACCTTATATATGGGTTTATCACAATTTTAAAAAGTATTGTGGTGATTGTGGTTCAATATACTGTTTCTTTTGAATACTATGTGTTTTGCTTTATGCATCTAAAAACCTGTGTTTTTATCTGAGATAGGGTCCACCAAACAGTTGAACATTTCCTTTGCACTAAACATTTAAGATCCCTTGGTCTTCATCATGTTTCCCCTGGCATGAGACCTCGACATGATTTGTGTTCACGGCCATGCACATTTATAGAAAGCTTTATAGTTTGCAAAGCTTCCCCTGACCCAGATCTTTACATATTGTCTTCATTGCCATGGGGACCCACAGGTGTCATACCTACAGCTGAAGGTCAGGTTTCTAAAACCACTCCTAGTATTGAAAAGCTGTTCTGGTAAATGAGGCATTTGTCAGAAATTGTGATAACTGAAGCATCTGAGCCTGATAAGTGAGGAGCAGTCAATTTTACCTTGAGAATAGTCTGAAAGTGTAAGAAAGTAGACTCTTCTCTTAAAGTTTATTTATTTATTTTGAGAGAGAGAGAATGAGCAGGGGAGGGGCAGAGAGAAGGAGAGAGAGAGTCCCAAGCAGGCTCTGCACTGTCAGTGTGGGGCCCGATGTGGGGCTCAGTCTCACAACCGTGAGATCATGAGCTGAGCCAGTATCAAGAGTCAGATGCTTAACCAACTGAGCCACCCAGGCTCAGGTGTCCCATTAGACTCTTTTTTGTTGTTGTTGTTTTTTAAGAAATAAAAAACTATTTAAATTTTGTATGCATCCTATAAATATCTACATTGTATTCTAAAAATACCTTACTTGTTCAGTAACAAATCTGAAATAAGGCAAATCTTGACCTGTGTATATTGATATCTACGGAAAATGCAGGATGATTTCTTTTAAGTTCAAGCCGGTACACTAAGCTAACAGAAGTCTGCCTGCTAGAGATCTTTAAAGCACCCACTTTAATGCACAGGTCAAGATGGAGGCACTGAAATGGGCATATCCATTTTGTTGACAAGTGAACAATTACAAAGTACTCTCAGAAAGTTTGCTTAAACATCCCCTTGCAATTTGTGTACATACCGTAACCCGGAGTAAAACATTTATTTGCCTTTTTTTTTTTTTTTTTTTTTTTGTAGTGTCTTATTCCCCACTGTATTCTCGCATTTGGAGTGACACCTGCTACAGGTAGATGTTCAATAAATATTAGTTGCATGAGTGAACGAGTGAATGGTTGGATGGATGGATGGATGGATGGATGGGAATGTTTGGAAGGGCACATCCCAGCTCTGGAATAGCCCAGATGGGTTCATTGGGTGTGAATCTGTGAGTCCCCCCTGTGTGTAGGTGGCTGGGCAGAGAGAGGAGGGTGGACCTGGAGTGAACAGAAAAGCAGATGAAAAGACCAGTCTTGCTGCAGAGACACACTGGCACCAAGCGATTATTTGTTTTCTCTAATGCAATGTGAAGAGGGCTAATGGGATTAGCCTTTTGTGATGAATACTAATATGATATGAAAACAAATGCTAATATACAATGTGAGATTGCCAACAAAAGGAGAAAATTGCTAATAAAATTCAGTAGACCTCAGTGACAAATGCCTCGTACGTCCCTCTGGTCTGGCCGGGGCTGTCTCAGAGCCCAGGAGTGACAGTAGGCTGGGGAGAAACCACAGCATGTGCTTTGTTCGGTGATGGGTGGGTTCCCGTGGCTTCCTCCGAGATTGCCTCTGCGTGGGTGGGGAGTTGAGAGAAGGCACACAGGATACACACCGGCATGTGCACACGGGCCCGTGGCACCTGGAGGACCCAGCTGGGAGGTCTCTGTAAGGAAGTTAGAATGTGCCCCCCTTGCACTTTTGTGACAGGTCTTTGAGCTTTTCCAGAGTTCTGTCCAGTCTGTTGTGCTGGTTGGCCTTACTCGTAACTGTATGCACTTGGTCAGGTAGCCATGCCAATGGATATATAGACACCGAGAGAAGTGACTGCCTCTGGACATAGAAATAGCACCCTGAGGCAAGATTCTACTTCTAGATTCTGCCATTTCTTCACCTCCACCTTCTCTTCCTCAGCTTTTCCTCCTCCGTCTCCTCCCTTTACCTCCTCTCCGTCTCTTTTCATTCTTCTGCAGAACTCATCTTCTATCCCTTTGCCTATGGCAGAAGATGGCTTAAATAGCTTAGCTTGGTTAACAAAAATTCGATCTGCACTATGCAGGAAGCAACTGGGTTCTAATCTCAGGTTCTGGGACCAACAATGGCCACACAGGGTGTTTTAACTCAGATGAACGATGCAGAGGACTCTTGCAAAGTGGAAACTAGATGCGGTTCTGCAAGTAAAGGAGCGATGGAGGGAACAGGAGGAAAAAGCGGAGAGAAGATGCTAAGATACACTGATGACCGTGATTCCAGCACAATTGCCTTGACATGAGGGGAGTGGAGGGACCCCCCCCCCCACAGAAGTGGCCATGAGGAGCTCAGGACAGGAGAGGGGATCCACAGCAGGCAGAGGGGAGGATGGTGAGTCTTTGGCTGTCAAACCAGCCCAGCAAATGTGTTCGAAAGATAAAGAGCATCACAGGAAAGAGGAAAAGAGAAATGCAGGACTGCGGCCGTTTGGAAGGGGGAAGCATGCTGGAGTGAAAGGAGAACAGGGACACAGAAACGACATTGAGGACAGGATAAAGTTGGCTGGCAATGGGAAAGCCAAAACAGGAGGGAGACGGCAAGAGAACATTCCAGGAGAGAAAGGGACCGCCTTGAGCAGTTAGAAAGGAAGCAAGAGGAGGAGGCAGCAGCAGCAGTGGAAGGAGTGGAGCACAGTCAGTGCAGGACTTGGAGGGTTGTTACTGCACATCTCTGAACCTGCCAGAGAGGAGCGTGGCCCCGGAGCCAGAGTAAATACAGCCGCTGAGCTGGGAGAAGAGACACCTGCTGTCCCACCCACAGGATATCAGTGACAGTGGAAGGAAGACAGTTCAGCTGAGTCCTTGTCAGTGGAATCTTCCACGTGGAGGAGGGGGAGGAGGATGAAGAGGGGGAGGAGGATGAAGAGGGGGAGGAGGGCCCTTCTGACACTCGTCTG
The DNA here is from genome assembly GCF_014898765.1 of Herpailurus yagouaroundi. Taxonomy (NCBI): domain Eukaryota; kingdom Metazoa; phylum Chordata; class Mammalia; order Carnivora; family Felidae; genus Herpailurus; species Herpailurus yagouaroundi. The sequence goes on from NW_024412453.1 coordinate 5,554,832, forward strand.
AGCCGTGAGTGAAGAAGGAATGGGACGATGGACAGTGGCAGAATGGAAGCGTACCTCAGCTGTCCCGAGATTGGGGGGGGGGGCAGTGAAGAAGGGGAGGGGCGAGGGCACCCCTCAGACAGCGCCCTAACCCAAGAGGACTTGGTGTGGAGGCCTGAGCCTTGTCACCGCCCACGCACAGGAGCTGCTGGGGGGCCGCGGGTCACGCACCTGCCCCAGAGGGAAGCGGGCAGGTGCAGGGTGACCAGAACCCAGAGGGAACAGACTCTGAAAGGGCTGGACGGGGAGGAGGAGAAGCGCTTATCGGTCTGGGCGCTGAGGGAGGCGGCCGCCCTGCTCAGCGCCCGGCACCCAACCTGGGCTCCGTGGGAGAGCGTCTAGTGCAACGGCCCCGCGTGGTGAGGAGGACTGCGGTGCACGACCTCAGCGCGGGGGTGGGGGTGGGAGTGGGGCCGTTCCCTTCCGCGGAGGCCCCTCGCGGCCCAGCTGAGGCATCGGGAGCATCTACCGCCGCCGGATCAAGCGCCTGCAACCTGCGGGTGCCCAGCTTGCTGCCGAGCCAGCCAGCCGGAGTCCTCAAGGTGGGGGGCTCTGGGCCGGCGCGTGTGTACGGGCCCCCAGTGAAGCCGACACTCTGGTCGCCGCGGTCTTGGGGTTCTGCGCCCCCGGCTGCTGCTTGGAGGCCAGAGTGCTCCTCCCCCCTGGACAGGGCGTCGCGGGGAGAGTTGCTGCACCTCGGGCGGCTGCTGCCTCGGAAGCCACCCTTCCCTGGGAGGTTGGAAACATCTCAGGTCGACAAAGTGTTGAAGGAGCCGGGACCCCCAGGGAGAAAATCTGGCCTGGCTGTGATGACCTCCCTGCAGCCAAAAACCACGACGTTCATCAAGAGCCCCTGTACCAACCTCAGCGCTCAGACCCAGCCTTAACCTCATGAACGAGTTCGCCATCTAATGTCTCTGGCGGAGGACCCCGGCTTGCCCGTGAGCACCACGAACCAGGGGGCCTCGGCTGCGGGGCCCCCGGCTTCAGCCTCAAGCTCTGAGGTTCTGAGTGGACCCCGGAGCGACCCCGAGGAGCGATAGCTGTTGAGGCTCGGCCAGGACCAGGGGCAGCTGCTGCGTGTAGGAGCTGCCATGGATCATCAGGGTCAAGTCTTGGTCTGCTGGTCTCGTTTGTTTTTGTTTCCTTGTTTTATGTTGACTTGTAGAGTGAAATCACATTTTCCTTCCTGTAGAAAAGCAAAATCTGCCTTATTCACCTGCTCCCTTCCTTCTCTTTCTCTCTGTCCTCCTGTCTTTATCCCAACCCCCCGTCCCCCAGTCATCACCTTCCCCTCCACAGTCTCCTCCACTTTCTACCCCTGTGCTACCCTTTCTACCCCTGTGCTCCACTTTCTACCCCGTACCTCCCCCTCCATCCTCCCCTCCTTCAAATGCTCATCCAAGGCTCATTTACACGAGTAAAAACTAACAATTATTATGAGAACAGAATTTGGTGTGGGAACAGCCCATTTTGGAATCAAAATTAGAATGAAAACTTGGGTACTCAAATTCTTTGAAGATGGGTCACTTCTCTAAGCCTCAGTTTCCACCTCCATAAAATGGGTTTCCTTAATGGCAACTCTAACTACACGTATATATCTCTGTGAACTATAATTGCAGCTATTCAAAAGTGGGCATGTGTGGGAAAGAAGGCTGAGAAGGGATATTGAGAAACTGAAAATGGCTTACTAGAGTGTTTTTTTTTCTTTTTTCAAATAAAAATTTTTTTCATTGTATTTCTGTGTTTCTCAGCCCTATCGGACCCAATGCCCTCTTTTTATAACTATTATTTTGTGACATACCCTTTAGTACCCAGAAATAAAAATCATAGATTCCATAGCTCTGTTGCACACCTAATTTCATAAAAACTCAATATAATGACCTCGCTGTATTATAAAGGAGAATGGAAGGAAAGTAATTTACATAAAATAGTATGTATTTCAAAGTGTAGCTGCTTGACTGTGAATACAGAAGACATACCAAAGTAGGCGGGTGCCTGCACTGATCTCTAGAATCGCCTCGAATGGGATGCCTACTGAAGCCATCTGATACAGGTGTGCTTTGTTGAGGCCTCTGATACTTTGAGTGGCACTGCCACCAGTGCTGGGGGTTCCTGACACGGTGAACAATGGCTGGTAAACTTTTGGAATAAACAAAGTGAGATTTATCATTTAGTCCCGGATCTGGAAGCTTCAGTGTAAATTAAGACTGAAAAATACTTTTGTATTTATAGGGAAAATCGAGTTTATCAGTAAGTCTTTTCATCAGCTTGAGGGTCCACACAGAGAGACTTTGGGATGCCAGCTAGGATGTGGGGCAGTTCTGCGTGGGCTGAAGTCCTTTCTATGGCATGGACCTGACCTTCTCAGTATTCATAGTGCCCTTTCCCCACCATTGTGACAACCAAGAGTGATCCCACACATTTCCAAAATAGCTTGAGACCACAGCTGTATTTTAATTAAAAAATAAAAAGCAAACACTATGCTTTGGGAGGACTTTGACGACATCTGGGCTGGCATCACTGTCTCACTGAGGCTAAAAGCAAGTGAGGACAGTAGCCCTGATCCCACATCCAGGAAATTGAAAGTGAATCAATTTTGTATGATCTAACCTGACAGGTTCGGCACGTCTCTCCTGTCACATTCCTGTCTGTCCTTGGAGTCGCTGTACAGAATCTGCACAGATCCGTGTTGTTGCTAATAGGATTTGTCTTACACGAAGCATTCAGTTTCCTGTTCTCTGAGACCAAGGTGTATACTCTCCTCTCCTTCCTGAGCCCAACACTCATTGTATTTCAGCTAACAAAATAATTCCCTGCCAGATGGCGGGGGGGAGAAACATGGCCCCTGGGAGAGATGATGGTGCTGTCACCAAAGGCTGGACTGGTCAGTACGTTTGGATTAGAGCCAGGCATTGCTAAGGTGAGACTGTCAGTTCAGTTTGCAGCAGGTAGTCCCATGTGGGCAGAGCAGACTCTCCAGGACGCAGGAACTCCCCAGCAGCAAGCAGGCTTGAGTCCATGCATCGGGCCCACGGAAGCCTTTTGTGACATCAGTGTTCTGTCTGCTTCAGAGTTGGGGGAATTTTAGTAGGGCTTGGGATTTCAGAAGGAAAAAGTGCCACTCACATTGCGAATTTAAAGTTCCTGATAGAAAGCTCTCTCTTCAGCCTTCTGATCCCAGCACGATCCTGGAGGCTGACTCTTTCATTCCAGGCATCTTTCCTGAGCTGTATTACTATTAAAAACAAGACAACAGGCCCCCAAAGGAGTCACTAATGCTAACCAAGGCTTGATTACAATTTCAGCTCTCCCAGAAATGGAGTCTTAAGCTGGCCAATCAGAAATTGCCTGATCAGTACTAGCCAAGTCATCTGCCTGAGAGACCTGGCCATCCCCTAAAGGAAAGTGACCTTTCCACAACCAAACCACTTTTTTGGTCTAGTGTAACTTCTTTGTTCCCACTTCCTTCTGCCTACAAAAGTCTTTCATTTTCTATAGCTCCTAGACTTCCTTTTTAGCCGCTAGATTGGATGCTGCCCAGTTCGTGAATCATTGAATAAAGCCAATAAGGTCTTTAAGATTTACTCGGTTGAGTTTTGTTTTCTAGCGTTATTTTTGGACTGTTGCCTGTTCTTTAGAATCTGAAAGAAAGGTACAGTCTTGGACACCCCCTTCCCTCAATTTCGTCCAAAGTATTGTCTTGTAACATTTTCCTATGATGAATTCCATCCGGTCACTTAAATGTTCGCTAAAGGTAATCCATCATTTCAAAGCAAAGATCCTAGATCTGGGCAAAGTGGGGTTGGCATGTGTTTATGTGTGCTGACACACGCACACACATGCACACACACACACTGGAAATTATGCCCTGTTTTCTCTAGGATTTGATGTTACATGAGCCCTGGTACATATCCTTGAACCTCAGCTTAGTCTCTTTAACAAATCATGTATCCTCTCTGAGGACTGCTCCCTTTACTTGTGAAATAGAGGCAATTAGTGTTGTAGGGGAGGAAAATAACGTTGTGACAAGGGGTCTACCTCTAGAGATTCTACCCTTCTAGATTCTTGGCTGAGACCCCAACTCCCTGAAATAAAAGACAGACTAACAGGAGAAAGACAAATAGAAGTTTAATGACATATATACCTCCTGTACACATTGAGAGATACCAACGAAAACTACCCAAACTACCACCTCAGACACCATCTTCAGCTAAAACCAGAAGATGTTGGGGTAGGTAGGGGGAGGCCAGTTATGGGAGTTTACCAGGAAAAGCAGGGTAAGGGTGTTGTGCAGATGCAGGTTGTTGCCTTGTCCACTGGCAAGAGCTTCTAGAAATCTAGTCACCCACTTCCTAGGACAGAGGGGGAGACCCCCTTACAAATGGAGATTTCCCTTATAAGTGTAAATATCTCTTAGGAAAGGGTAATGCCTCTGTTTTCTGATATTTTCTCGTGTCTGCTATCTCTCAAAAATAATCAGCCTAAAATAATCCTTGTGCCACAGATGCAGATCTGGGGTGGCATATTGTGCTGCCCCCTCAGTGTCTACCCTCTCAGGATTGTTGTGAGGATTCGGTGGGGTGCCGGTACGTAGTGCTTCCCGCGGTGCCTGGCACATAGCAGTCCCTCAGCAAATTGCCAGCGCTAGCTTTACATTTGGTCGGTGCTGGGAGTCTCCTCTCCACTCAGCACTTAGGCATCATGCTTCCCAGTCCAAAAGTCCCTCTCCTTAAAAAACTTGGGAGTCTCCTCTTTCTCTCATGTCCAGTATATGTAACACATTGGTAAGTCCTGTAAGCTTTACCTCGAAGACATGCCCGAGTCCATTCCCATTAATTTCTCTCTGCTACCTCTCAGCCATGGCAATAACGTCCTCGTTGAGCCTTCTTTTTGACTTGTAGCCTTTTAAAATCCATTCTCTATGTGGAAGCTGGAGCCATCTTTCAAAATTTTGACCCGCATCACACCTTTGCTTAAAACTTGCAGTGGCTCCCAATGCCACTTGGAATGAAAGTTGAGATCCACATGCAGGTGTTCATGGTTCCATGTGATCTGACCCCTGTCCATCTCTGTGGTCTCATCTTGTACTTTCCCTTCTGCTCATCATGGCCCTGCTGCACTGACCTTCCCTCTGTTCCAGTAAGATAAGCTCATGCTTGCCTACGGGCTTTGCACCTGTGGGTTTTTTCAGCCCGGGATGCCCTTGCTGGCATGACTTATTTTCACTGTTCGGGCCTTAGCAGAGTTGTCACCTCCTCAGAGAGGCCTTTCCTGACCACCTCGTCCAGTGTAGCCTATCACTGTATGGTCACTTATAAGGTGACCATATAATTTATTGCCCAGTCTAGACCACTTGCAGGGCTGAAAGGGGGATCTATACAAGGAAGCCAGGACAACAGGTTGAATCAAGATGGGTGATGAGCCCTCCCACTACTCACACCCTGTGTATATCATATACTGTGCTTTATTATCTTCACAGCCCTTGTCATTAACTGATGTCATTTGTTAACATATTGATTATCTCTCTGCTCAATGTAAACTCCGTGAGCGTGGAGATGCCATCTTTCTGGTTCACTCTTAGAACCTCATCCCCTTGAATGCTGTCAAAAAAACAAAATTCAAGTGAGTAGATGGTAACGATCTTACTGGCTTTATTAAATGATTCATGAATCAGGCAGCATCCAATTCAACGGATGGGAAGGAGCTCTAAGGAGGTGTACAAAATGATTTTTATAGCTATGTTAACCTTAACAATGAAGACTGCCAATTATTTTACCAGCGAAAATGGGTTTATTAGGGAATAGCAGAGTTGCAACCTGGGATAAGCAAGCTACCCCAAAATCAAAGGTAAGTCCTCAGAACAAGGGAGGAGGCTCTTTCGCACAAGAAAGGAGGAAGTGGGGAGGGGTGTTCTAAACAAGAAGCCCATTGGGCTAAACTGGGAACTTGAAGTATGGTGGCTTCTCACTGGCTGAGCCGTGACTGTCTCTTACTGGCTGGGCTGTTGCCGAGGCGGGAGGAAACCTTTCTTCCTGGGCTGGGAGAGTGAAGTAGTGTGTGCACCTGCAAGGTGGTCTCTTCCTCTTGGATGTGCAAATGAGGTCGATCGGTAGGGGATGAGAGCCTCTTCTGTTGATTCTCCCAACTCCATTTCGGTGAATTTCTCCCTTTATTTTCACAGGCCAGAGCGAGTGGGAACAGAAAGTTATACTTGGCCAAGAAGCAGGTTGGTTATTGCACGGTCATTTTTCTTTAGGGGATGACGGGTCTGTCAGGCAGATTACCTGACTAGTGCTGATCAGACTATTTGATGGACCGGTTTAGGATTCCATTTCTGGGAATGCTAAAACTGTAATTAAGTCTCAGTTTGGTGATGTGGGCTTCAGCAGAAGTGAGGCATTTTGAGCCTGTTGCCTTGTTTGTAACAATACGGTTTAGCACATAGTAGGTGCTCTGTAAGTATGTGGGGATTAAAATACGTTGGCTGTAAGGCACCTTACAATGTCTGTGGATTAGGTAGTTGGGTTACTTATGGGATTAGTTATGAGTTAGGTAGCTGGGATTATGGGTGAGTTATCCTGGCTCCATTTACCTTTTCATCTTGAACCGTGAATCAGAAAACCTGCCTTTCTGCGCTGATCAGGAACCATGCTCTTGTCCAAATCAGGAGCTCTAGCCAAAGCTGGCATGGATTGTACAGGGCTACCCAGAGGTTGCTTATTCTTAGTGGCCCCCTTTTTTGAATTAGGTTTGATAAGCACAGATCAGGACGTAGTTCCAGGAGTGAGAGGTTCTTAGTCAACCTGATGAGAGGTGCCATGGTTCTGCAACATCAGGAGCCATAAAATAAATGCTCTCCCTGCTTATTGATTGGAAGTGCCAGAAAAGCAATGCTGGAAATAACACACTGGGATCATTGAATTAATTAGTGTGGATACCGATTGTGTAAAATCCGGTTATTGTGTGGTGGGGATTGGATTGCCTGTTAATTAATATTTAAGTCCTTTGGAAGTGGCACGGAAGGAAGAACCCTCTCGCCACCCTTTGGTTCCTCCACAGCCCATCCCCCATGAGATAGGATTTCTGGGGGCCCCACAGAAATCCCCTTATCACAGGCAGCACAGATTGCAGACAGGGCTTGGACTTGGATTATTTGCATTTCTATAAAGGAAGGGCCTGGTATTATGTAACGGCTCTGGGTTCCGAGGGCTTCTAATGGGCCTCCCTTTGTACAGTCTCTTAGCAACCAATTGAAGTTTGTAGCTGAAACAAAGAGACTCAAGACCATCATTCCTCGAGCACATTCCTCTGAGTCCCGCCTGCCTCGAAGAGAACTAACTTGGGGGCTAGGAACCTTTTCTTCTTTGCCAAAGCTCAGCGATCCTTGTTCAATCACTGTTTCACCTGGGAAGGCAAAGGAATTCAGAGGTGGGGGAGACAGGTTAGAGACCAGCTGTGCTTTGTCTTTAGAACTTCCTGAGAAGCCATGGAAAGTCTTGAAAGGAGTTAACTTGCATTCATTCTTTCTAAAGTGAGGTACTACTGAGTGATAGTCAAGAGTGTCCTTTAGGGCCTGTGGGAACCTGGGCTCTCTCACTTGTTAGTTGTATGTCCTTGGATGACTTACATTTTGGGGCTTCAGTTGCTTCATCTGTCACGCGAGAACAAAAATTGTACCTTCCTCACTGGTTTGCTGAGAACATTACGGGACATCATAAATTTAATACATTGTTATCCAGGGTTAGGGTACCCTGTGTGTCAGGCACTTTGCTTGGTGCTGAAGGCACCGATGTAAATAGAACAGACAAAAATCCTTGCCCTCATGGAGATTACATATAATAGCAAGTGCGTGCACACGTGTGTGTGTGTGTGTGTGTGTGTGTGTGTGTGTGTGTGTGTGTAGTATACAGAGATCATAAATATACACATTAGCTATTTGTTCATTAACTTGTTAATTCAAGTTACTCATTCATGTGTTCATTTATGCAGTGATTAATTCTTAATCACCTATCCGTCTGTCCATCCATCTGTCCGTCCATCCACCTGACATTTGCTGAAGGAAGAGGACAAGAATAACACGATCCTTATATTCAGTGTAACAAAAGCTATGGTAAAAGATGGTATAGACAAGGTTTATGATAAAGTATCTTAACTTGGGTGCTACTGCTATTTTGTGCCATATAATCCTTTGTCGTGTGTGTGTGTGTGTGTGTGTGTGGTGGGGGATGGGCTGTCATTTGAATTGTAGGCTATTGAACAACAACCCTGACTTCTACTCTCTAGATTTCTATAGCACCCTCATGTGACAACCACATGTCTCCAGGACATTGTCAAATGTCCCCTGGGGGGGGGGACAGAATTGCTCTCAGTTGAGAAACCCTGGTTTATAGGAACATTTGTCCTCAGGAAGGGAAATTAATCCATCACATTTCACCAGAAAGGAAATGAACCCAGGACTTTAATTTCTGCAGCAACGGCAGCATTTCCAGACATTTTGTTTCCTAGAGATCTGTTTTCTTGTGCCGAAAAGCAGGAGGTACTTGGGGAGTTTTTGAAATTAGAAATAGAATCTTACCCCACAGGAACCCTTTCCATCACCTCTGAGAAGTGTGGCTTATTTAAAAAACATCTCCAAGGCTTACTGAGGAAGTCGTTCTGACAGAGAAGCCGTTGCTAACCTGGCATATGGGCTCAGGCTTAGTGCCTTTGGAATCTGTCCTGATTATATTGATGGCTCCATACTTACAAAGTTCAACCCGAGATTCCTCAGTGGGATAGGAGAGAGTGAGGCCTTCTCTCTAGGGAATTCTATTGAGTTCAGCCAAAGTGCTGGATCCCCCTGCTTGATGATAAGGAACATGCTTGATAGGGTATCAGGTTGAGACCAGAGCAAGCATTTTGGTCCACAGGCACCTTGCAAGGTCAGCTCCTGAATCCTAGCAAGGTGACTCACCTTGCCTCATTCCTCCCTGCCCTGGTTGTGTCCATTCCCAGGGACATCTGAGTCACAGGAAGGTTGTCTGGGAAGCTTGTAGTGTCCTAAATAGCTCCTGAATCTTACGGTTTCTGTCCATTCCCCTGCATCCTCTCTGCTCCCCCCTTCCTGTTGAGGCTATCATCATATCCCATCCGGACTGTCACAGTAGCTTAGTAACTGTTGACCTCCCACCCGCTCTTCCTCCCTTCCACCTCTCCTCTGCACAGCAGAGACCAGAGTCTTCCCGGTGAACGTAGACCAGAATTCACACTGGCCTGCAAAGCTGCGCATGATCTGCCCTCCTCCCCACCTTCATCACCAACCACTCTCCCTGTGCCCACTCTCGGCCCACTCCTCCGGCCTTCCTAGCAGATCCACACCTCAATACACAAATATGATCATGTCACAGCCCCCCTTACAGGCCTCAGTTCCTACGGATCTTCTCCGGTCCCCATTGTTCTGAGGATAAGAATCCCAACAAGTCCCCTGAGTCTGCCATAGTTGGGCTTCTACCTGCCATTCTGACCTCTTGTCCCCTAAACCCCCATCTCTGTGGTCTGGCTGCCTCGTGCATGCCGTGCATGTGGTCGTGCATGCAGAACTCCCTGTCACGGGCTTTGCTCCCCCTTGGCGGCTCTACCCTTCCCTTCCTTCGTGCCAGTTAAGCCTTCATCATACATCACATCTGAGCTCCAGCATCATCTTCTCATGCCCAGCTCCTGCCCTCTTGTTATACGTGCTTGTTCCGTTATACACTCTCGCTCACTGCTTCCTAGTGGCCAGTTTTCATTTCTGTGCACACTTATTATATTAACAGCTGTCCTCCACAGCAGACCCTGAGCTCCAATGTGGCCATGTCTGTCTTATTACTGTTTTCACCCAGTGTTTTTGAATTGTGCCTGACTCATAGCACTCATGGGCACTCAGTAAGTGTTAGCTGGAAGACTGAGTGAATAGTGCCTCAGTGACAAAGCCCCATGTTTGGGGGATTAGGGCCACATGAGCTTCTCTGCGGCCACGGGGGGTGGGCAGGTTGAGGTTGGGGCTGACTAGGGAATTTGCAATCGGTGAGGCATGAGGGCAGGTCAGAGCAGCAGGAGGTTGTATCTTCTGACATTGTGTGCACCTTCATCCTGTATTATCCTGTATCACAAGGCCCTTGAAGGTAGGCGTAGAACTTGTTATTTTTGTACCGTGAGCACTTTGCCCAGGACCTGGCATATAGGAGCTGCTCAAGAAAGCGGCCCTGAATGAGTAGATGTATGTGTTACTGATTCCGTGCAGATCTGATCATCTGAGCTGAGGTTTTCGTAGGGGTAACTGGGGGAAGGAAGGGAAAGCGTGGGGTGTGACAGTCCAAGGCTTTTAATCAGTAGAACAGGGTGTGTTGGAGTTTTTAACACATGGTAGAAAGGGCCCGAGTGATTTCTTTTTCAGCTAAAACATTGATTTATTATTTATTATTTAAACATACTTTTATTTATTAAAAAACATAACTTTTTGCCAGGCCCTGTGATAAATGCTTTATATGCATTACCTGGTTTAACACGAAGACGTTAATTTGCAGATGCTGCTTAATTTGTAGATGGGTAAACTGAGGCTTGGAGACAGCTGATGAGCCTAAGATCAGAGAGTAATTGGCAAAAGGCCAAATGAGTACTCAGATTTGGGTCTGACTCCGAAATTCACACGGCCAGTTTACTGCAAGGACTCCTTCACTAACTCTGGGTCCTTAAGAGAGGCAGCCAACACCTTTGCCTTCTTGTCCTCACCCATCGGATGGGAGATTCCATTCCTGCCCAGATCTCAAGGTTGAACAGGGGGATATGTGGGTGCAGACAGGCATCAGGAGTCATCTGGCCAGAAGGGGTGCCGTGACTCATTCATTGAGTTCCGGCTCCACGTAAGCATGAAAGGGCCTGTTAGTCTTACACAACCTCCCATTTCTCAATCCTCTGATGATGGTAAGACAGCCGTCTGCATGCAAGGTGACCCTGAACAGCTACCTGCTTTCCAGTTCCCACTGGAGGGGCCCCTTAACATCTTAGCAGGCTAAGAAGCCAGAAGAGGTGTTTGAGTCTGGTTTCCAGTAATTCGCTCTGCTCTGTGAACTTCTGGGTTTGCTTGTCCAATTTCCTGAAAATTGGATTAATAAGTGTTAATTGGTGCTGACTCAACTGGTTTACAAGGGATGGGGTCAGATGGAAGAGGAGCACACTGGTGTGACGGAGGGATCCAAGGCCTCTGGGAATTCGGTTTCTGCATGGATGCCAATAGCATAGGCTACCTCTGGCACTTTCTTCCAAGCTGCTCTTAGGGAAGACAGTATCATCCCCACAGACCTTTAAAAAGCGGAGGGACACTTCTTGCATTAGAACAAGGAGAGGGTTTGCTTTGGATGCTGGCGAGGATTGGGTCAAGATGCTCATTCATTCATTCATTCATTTTATGTTATTATTTTATTTTTTTAATATCATTTATTGACAAATTGGTTTCCATACAACACCCAGTGCTCATCCCAACAAGTGCCCTCCTCATTGTCCATCACCCACTTTCCCCTTTCCCCCACCCTTCATCAACCGTCAGTTTGTTCTTAGTATCCAAGAGTCTCTTATGGTTTGCCTCCCTCCCTCTCTGTAACTTTTTTATTTTCCCCTGCCCCTCCCCCATGGTCTTCTGTTAAGTTTCTCAAGATCTACCTATCATTCATTTATTCATTGAATCTTTTTTTTTTTTTTTTAAATTTTTTTTTTTTTTTTTTAACATTTATTTATTTTTGAGACAGAGAGAGACAGAGCATGAATGCGGGAGGGTCAGAGAGAGAGGGAGACACAGAATCTGAAACAGGCTCCAGGCTCCAAGCTGTCAGCACAGAGCCCGACGCGGGGCCTGAACTCACGGATGTGAGATCATGACCTGGGCCGAAGTCGGACGCTCAACCGACTGAGCCACCCAGGCGCCCCTCATTGAATCTTTTTAAAGCACCTGCTATGTGTCAGGCCGTCCTGGGCTCTGGAGACCCAGTGATGAATAAAACAAAATTTCTGTCCTCATGAAGCTTACAGTCTATCTGAGGTAGGTAAACAATAACTGAATGAATACACGATAAGACTTCAGGTAGCATTTCTATCTCTCTTAAGTATGAGAAAATATCATCTTAAAAAATTTTTTTAATGTTTATTTAATTTTGAGAGAGAGAGAGAGACAGACAGACACAAGTAGAAGAGGGGCAGAGAGATAGGGAGACAGAATCCATAGCAGGCTCCAGGCTCTGAGCTGTCAGCACAGAGCCCGCCGCAGGGCTCAAACTCATGGACCATGAGATAATGACCTGAGCCAAAGTCAGACGCTCAACTGACTGAGCCACCCGGTGCACCAAGAAAAGATCATCTTTTTAAAAACTAGCTTTATTGAGATATAAGTCACATACTATAGAAATTAACCCCTGGAAATATACAGTTTGATGGGTTTTCGTATGTTCACACATATGTGCAGTCACCACCACGGACAATTTTAGAACATTTCATCATCCCAGGGGTGCCTGAGCGGTGCAGTTGGTTGAGTGTCCATCTTCAGTTCAGGCCATGATCTCATGGTTGGTGAGTTCGAGCCCCGCACTGGGCTGTCTGCTGTCAGCATGGACCCCACTTTGGATCCTCTGTCCCCCTATCTCTCTGCCCCTCCCCTACTCGTGTGCATGTGCTCTGCTATCTCAAAAATAAATAAACATTAGGGGGGAAAAAAGAACATTTCATCACTCCAAAAAGAAACTATAAGCTTTAGCTAACACCATCCTATACCCCAACCTCCACCCCCAACCCTAGGCAAGCAGTATTCTACTTTCTGTATGGATTTGACTGTCGTGGACAGAGAAACAAACAGTCCACTTGTGAGAGTGAGGGGCAAGGCAGGAGCCTTTACCATCCTCACCTCCCGAATGAGGCCTCTTGGACTCCATTTTCCTTGGAGCTGCCTCCAGGATCCAAATTTCCATTGCTTTACACACTCGGTTTCTGGGGGTGCTGGCCGGTGTCCCGATACATAATCACTCCTTCGTGACCTTACCTTCTGCCTCTAACTAAGCCCTACCTCAGCTGCCATGCTTCCAGCCAGCAAACCCTGAGCATAAATGTGCATATGTGTGCACACAGAAGAGGCTCTGGTCCCCTGCTCAGGTGCATCTCCAAGCAGTAATCAGCACGTCCTGGTCACAGGAGCCTCACCTTAGGCCGAGCTGCTGTAATTCCCCACCTGGATGACGGCAGCAGCCTGCTGTCTGGTTTCCCCACCTCCCACCTTGCTTCCCTCCCAACCTGTTCTTCCTGCAATGTCAGGATAAATGCTATAAAGCATGAATCTGACCGCGTCACTCTTGCGCCGATGCGTGTCCCACATGGTCCTCAAGATAGCTGAGGCTCTGTCCATGGTGCACGAGGCCCTGCATAACCTGGCCCCTGCCGGCCACTCCAGCGTCCTCTAGCTCCGTCCCCCTCGGCCATATGAATCACCCGCAGTCCCTGCAGAGGTGCCGCCACTCCCTGGCAGGCCTTTGCACATGCTGCGGCCCTCTCTGGAACATTCTCCTGCCCATAGCACCTGACCAGCTCCTGCTCATTTTTCAGGCTTTGGCTTAGAGATTAATTAGAGATTATTTTGGGGGGCCTTCCCTGTCTCTTCAGAATGTGGTTAGGTGTCTATATTATTTCCCCATTGCTGCTTGACAAATTACCCCAATTTAGCATTCTCCAGGGGTGGCTAAGTTGGGTGGTTCTGGATCAAGGTGTCATGACATTGGCCTGGGCTTCAGTCATCTAGGGCTTGACCAGGGCTGGGTGATCTCTTTTATTTTTTATTTATTTTTTAATGTTTATTTATTTATTTTTGAGAGAGAGAGGGAGACACAGAATCCAAAGCAGGCTCCAGGCTCCGAGCTGTCAGCACAGAGCCCAATGCGGGGCCCAAACCCACAGACCGTGAGATCACGACCTGAGTGGAAGTCAGATGCTTAATGACAGAGCCATGCAGGTGCCCCAGGTGATCCCTTTTAAAATAGCTCAGCCACATAGCTGTTGGCAGGAGGCCTCAGTCCCTCACCCCATACAATGTGGCAGCCAGCTTCCCCCAGACTGATGGGCTGAGAGAGAGGAGGGAGGAAGCTACGATGCCTTTTGCATGTTGGCAGTAGACTGAATGTTTGTGTTCCCCTCCCCACTTTGTATGTTGAAATCCTATCCCCCAGTGTGACAGCATCAGGTGAGGCCTTCAGGAGGTGATTAGGTCCTAGAGGATGGAACCCTCATGAATGGGAGCCATGCTTTAAAAAAAAAGGGGGGGGCCCCGAGAGCTCTCTCTCCCTCATGTGGGGCTACAAGAGCATTATAGTCTACATTCTGGAAGAGGGTCCTCACCAGCCCCTGACTGTGCTGACACTCTGATCCTGGACTTTCAGGCTCTAGAACTGTAGGAGAAATAAGTTTTGTTGTTTATAGGCCCCCCCAGTGGTATTCTGTTATAGCAGCCTGATAGGCTAAGATGATGTCCCAGGCCCTGAAGTCACATACTGTGGCTTCTGTCATATTCTGTTGGTTACAAGTGACTCATTAAGTCCAGTACACCCTTAAGGGAAGGACAATTAAACTCTACCTCATGAAAGGAGTATCCAAGAATTTGTGGGAACATTTTAAACTACCATAGTGCCCCTCGTCCACACCCCCACAGCATCCTGCACTTACCCCTGACTGAACATTTGGCAGACTGCTGTCACTGTCTGTCCCCCACGGCTCCCCATGAGTGCCTTGAGGATCAGGGCTGCTTTCCGTTCCCAGTTAGATGCCTAGATTCTACCACAGTGCCTTGCACAGTGCTTGGTGACCAGTCAATGACTCAATGACCTGTTCTGGACACATAAACAGTCTAGTACTCGTTAAACTTTGCATGCCTGCAAATCACCTGGGTTTTTTTTTTTTTTTTTAATGAGGATTCTGATTGAGTAGGTCTGGGGTGGAAGCCGAGATGCTGTTTTTTTCTAACAAGCTCCCAGGTGATGCTGATGCTGTGCTTCGTGGAGGCGGGTCTTAGAACACATGATCCTATTCGCAGACAAGCCGAGTAACCTAGCTGGGAAGACACTGCAGCTGGTAGGACAGCCTGAGGCCCGCCATAGGCAACGTTGGCCTAGTCCTGGGTTTACCTACTGTTGTGCTGGGCTCCCTCTCCCTTCATTGGCCCAGTATGATGGAGGAGATGCCAGGAAAAGACAGTCAAGAAGGCATCTGTGGAGTACAGGAAGACTTCTAATCTCTTGTAAGTTCTCTTAGCTCTGGCTCTGGAATGTTGAGCCTGCGGTCCCCCATGTATAGGCAAAGGGGTTGTGTGGCATGAGGAATGGCCAGAGGGAAGCTGGCCAAGCTGCCTCGGGGGGATCCAGAAGAAAGGTAGGGTTGGGTGGTTGTGGGTGATAGAGTCCCCATCCCCACCCCAGAGAACTCACGAAACCCAGCTGTGGCTGGAGGCCGGCCAATAGACTAGATGGTGTGTTTATACTGTTTTTCCCAGTTCTTGGGAGGATACACAATTCTAAGGGTCACATTTTCGGGAAAATTGAGTTGACTTGGATCATTGAAATGTTTTCTCTTAATACCTTGGATCTTACTTTGATCCTGTGTCTCTGATTTTAGCAGCCTGGGGCACTGATGTATGTGTGTGACATCTCTGGTCTCAAGCCTGCTTTCTTCCTACCTCCTGGGGCTGATGAAAGTGCATAGGGCAATAATGAAAACCCCTCACATTTGGGGAAAGGTTTCACATCTACCTAATTCAGTGGTTCTCATCCTGGACCGCACATTAGAATCACCTGGGATCTTTAAAAACGATGCCTGGGTTTCGCCTCCAGAGATCTGACTTAATTGGTCTGGAGTGTGGTGTGGACACGAACACTTAAAAAACCTGCATTTAAGTGCATTGTGTGGCTGTGGTGGAGAGCCCCTGGTTTCATCTTGGGGGAACCCTTTACTAATAGGTAAGGTGGGTAAGATTCTCTCCTCCTTCTTGTGCTTTTAACACATGGAAACAGTGTATAACAAAGTTGAGTGGCTAGCTCAAAGTCACAAACCAATAAATCAAAGGGTAGAACTTAAGCCCATGTTCGCTGGTTAGTTTTTTTCCATTTGCATCAGGATTGCCTCCATGTAGCTAGTATTATGCCAAAGGAAAGGAAACTGAGTCTGATGGTTAATTTTATTTGTACACTTGACTGGGCCCTGATAGTTGGTTTAGCAGTATTCTGGATATGTCTGTGAGGGTGTTTTGGAGTAAGCTTAATACTTGAATCCATAGACTGAGTAAAGCAGATTAACTTCCCTAATGTGGATGGGCCTGATCCAAACAGTTGAAGGTCTGAATAGACTAAAAATACTGACCCTCCTGCTGGCAAGGGGGAGTACCTCCTGCCTGACTGCCTTGACCTCGGTCTTTTCCTCTCTTCAGACACGAAGTTAGACATTAGCTCTTCTTTGGGACTGGAACCACATCATTGGCTTTCCTGGTTTTCAGGCCTTTGGGCTTAGGCTCCAACTTCAGTCAAGTCTCCTGGGTTTCCAACTGGCTGACTGAAGATTTTGAGCCTTGGCCTCCATAATCAGGGAAGCCATTCTTTATAACAATAAGTCTAATTTGTAATAACAACATGATAGTAACCTTATTTATGTTAATATATCTTATAAAGTTTATAATTTTCTGATTATGGATATATGTCTTGTATTGGTCTCTTTCTCCAGTAAATCCTGACTAATACACTGAGAGATGTAACAATTAGGTTTCTGTATAGAGGTCAGGCTTTTAAGTTAGGATACAGTTAGGGAGGGTTCTATGTCCTTTATTTCCTGCGATGTTCGTTCCTCGTCCTGTTTGCAGTCTTGGAAGCAGAGTCTGGACCAGTACCTATATCAGATGAGCAAATCCTAGATGCCTTGTGTCGGCCGATGCTCATTGTGAATAGGCAAGGTTGGAAAACAAAAGTTGGCAGGAACGACTGTCCTAGAGCATGAATGTTCTTTGTTTTGAGCGATTCTCCATTCTGGAGTTCATCCAAGTTCAAATTCGGACCCTTGTAACCTACCTGCCCACCATTCATCCCCAGTTAAATCAGCAGATGCCCATGATAGAGGTTGGAGATGCCGAGATAATTCCTGTGGTGGTGTGGGAGACCCCAAAGGTTGTACAAAAAAAAAAAAAAAAAAGCATTATCCAAGGAATGAAGCCCAGTGCTTAGCCACACTTAGCCAGGGAGTGTGTTCAATCAGAATAATTGGGGGCGTGTGGAGGGAAGTATTTTGTGGTAATTGTTACCACAGCTGGCTCCAGAGCCCCTCTTAAGAGAGGATAGAATGTAGGAGAGAACTTGCCTTTATAGTTTTCATTAGGTATGGAATGTGGGACCTGGAGGGACTGGTCTGCTCCCTCCCTTGGAGTAAGGTTAATACTTGAATCCATAGACTGAGTAAAGCAGATTAACTTCCCTAATGTGGATGGGCCTGATCCAAACAGTTGAATGTCTGAATAGACTAAAAAGACTAACCCTCCTGTTGGCAAGGGAGAACTTGCAGCGGATG
Source organism: Herpailurus yagouaroundi (assembly GCF_014898765.1). NCBI lineage: Eukaryota > Metazoa > Chordata > Mammalia > Carnivora > Felidae > Herpailurus > Herpailurus yagouaroundi. The sequence goes on from NW_024412453.1 coordinate 5,572,460, forward strand.
GCTGGACTGTGGAGGTGGAGGAGAGCAGGCAGAAGGAGAGAAAAGACTGGAAATGCAATGGGGAGCCCAAAGCATGCCTGGAATCTGGAGATTGCCTGAATGGTGGTGGAGGAGATATTTCTGTGGCTTTTGAGAACTGGGCTATCGAGTATTAAATTCCTGATTGTTGGAAATGCTGTCTTGCAGTCCCTTCTCTGAAAGCACTGGTCAAGTCTTTGGTTTGTGTCTCTTGGCAGTAGTATGTTGGGGAGCGGTGGGTTCGGGTGCTTCTGGTGGGGGAGGGGGGGTGTGGTGCAGAAAGGGGGAAGAACCCCTGAAGAATAGACAGGTGACCTGTAAGATGAACCAGTTCAGTGGATGTGGAACCCAGGGCTGTAGCTGACCTTGAGTGTCTCCAAGAATCTCCAAAGAGACTGGGGGCAGTATTTTTTTTCCATCAGTTCAGGGTGTTGGAGAAAATCTCCCCTGGACATCAGAAGTTTAGGTGATAGTTGGCACCTTGTCATGAACAGGGGCTTAAGGAAGATACCAAGTTTCAAACAGAGAATGGTTGTGAAGACCAGATTAAATGGAGCACCCTGAAGAAATGAGATTATGGACTCGTTCACTAAACACTGTCACACTGCCTTACGTGCCAAGCCTTTTAATCTGTGCTGAAAGTTTAGATCTTAGCCCTGCCTTCCAGCTTTTTACCTCTGGGTGTGAAGGTGGTGGGGCAGACCTTTACTGACCTCCTCCCAATTGCAGACAGTGGGCTGTGTATTTCCTATGTGCTGTTCTTCTAAGATTCTCCCAGCACCTTTGTGAGGAACTATTATCCCCAACATACAGATGGGTAGGCTGAGGTCCTGAGAGGTTAAACTTGGCCCAAACCTGACTCAGCTGACCCATAATGAAACCAGTATTTGGCCACAGGATGATCTGACTCCGAAGTTGGGAGGAGGTGCTGGAAAATTCATAGCAAAGGGTTCAGTCTTGATAATTGTGATTTGAAAAAGTTCTTCTTATTCCTCTGGAGTCCCACCCAATCTGCATTGACGGCTACCAGCCTATCTGCTGTCCATGCTTTCTAACCACGGGGCTCACCAGTGCTTTCCTCATCAGCTCTGTTATTTATTTATTTATTTATTTCTTTAATTACGTTTATTTATTTTTGAGAGACCGGGCATGAGTGGGGGTGGGCAGAAAGAGAAGGAGACAGAGAATCTGAAGCAGGCTCCAGGCTCTGAGCTGTCAGCAAAGAGCCTGACTCGGGGCTCGAACCCACGAACCATGAGATCATGACCTGAAGAGCTCCATTTTTAGATGCAAACACACCAACTCAGCAAGGCAAGGCCACCTCCTCACAGAGGAGTTTGCTGGCCAGAGGGCTCTGGGTGGTGCTGAGGGCACAGAGCAGCAGGAAGCTCTGAGGAGACTGGGATCCCGGGAGGAAGGGTATCATGGAAACGTGGAAGATGCTGCTGCTGCAGGTGAGACTCATGCACCATAACTAGTGAAAGGCAGTTACAGGGACCTTTTTAATGAGCCCTGTGCCTAGTGACAAGGAGAAAAGGAGAAATCCATCGTGTTGTCCCATGAGCACAAATACTCCATGAGTGAGGAAGTGAGGGTGAAATCAGCTGTGTTATCCATATGATATTTATTTCAAGTGATTTGCTGAAGACAGGTCCGGAACCCTTCTCCTTAAGGAATTATCTTGGAGCTGGGGGGAGACAATTTGGGCACTTGAGGAGCAGAAACGAATCGGACTGGCAAGCCGAGAAGCCCCCTGAGCCTGGAGTTGGTGGTGGCAAGTGTATAGACATCTGTTGTTTTTGTCTCTTTCACATTATCCTCTCCCTTTGGGGAGCTGCTCCTCTTCCATTGGATCGTATGATGGAGATGGGGCTGCCAATCACAGCTTCTCACCCAATCCCCTGGCCACAGAGGTGGGTATATGACCCAGACTCAGCCAAATACAGCCCGTTGTGTGCCTGGCCCCTGTGATAGGTGGAGGGCTAGGCATGTGCTCCTAGCTTGCCTGTGAGATCCAGTTCCTTGGCAATGAGGACCACGGATGTTGATGTTTCTGTGTTAGAATTTGAAGGACAAAGCAGCTGGGACCTGTGGGGTCGTCTTTCTCTCACGTGGCATTTGCTGTCTGGTGGGGACCATAAAATCAAACTGGGGCCAGTGAAGTTGGAGAAAAAGGGGGCCATAAGTATGAGGTCTCCAGTTGTTATTCTTGCCTCTTGTTTTTGTACTTGGTATCTAATGCACTTCTATGAACCAATAGATTGCTCTTCTGAATAAATGCCTTTGAGTTGGCCTACTATGGCTTTCCGGTGAGAACCCTGACTAAGCAGCTAGGGTCGGTAAAAATTTATTTTGAGAGCAGCTTTTTGTAAACAGCTGGCACCTTACATGTTCTGTGCTGGGTGTTGAGTTGGAACTTGGGACTCTGTACCTACATGTCTGAACTTGACCTCAGTGGTCAGTAAGGCTCTTTACCCTTTCGGTGGGTGAGGAGACTGAGCTGCCCCATGGGAAAGAGGCTCTGTGATCACGCTGCAAATTGGTGGCAGACCCAGGGCTGGAGAGCACCTGGGTCTTTTGGTTCTCATGCGTTGGAGGTCAGGCAACACGCAGCTTCCAGGCACAACAGTGGGGCACCCAACTAAATAGGAACACTCAGGGTCAAGAGTCTCCAAGCCTTCACCTCCAGCCAGCCGTACCTCCTTTTAGTCTCTATTCTGTTTCTGCCTTCCGACTTTCAAGACCAGGTGAGGTGTGAATTACACTTGCTTGGATCTCATTCTCAGAGAGAATGGCCTAGAACTGGCCTAGCTGGCCTAGAACTCAACTTTTGGCATCCTGGCAGCAAGGCCTTCAGCCAACCATGCAAAAGGCCTCGATGCCTCCTCCAGAGGCATGGCTTTCAAAGGGACACATCCCCTGGAGCCACTGCAGGGGTCGCCTGGGGACTGGGAGTAGGGGCAGGGGCATTGCTAACACAGAGCTTCATTCCCATTTCAACTGGAGGAGCCTTCCCAACCCCAACCCCCCCTTTTTTTTGATAAAGGAGTTTGTATTTGTATTTTTAAAAATGTTTGTTTATTTTCGAGAGTGATCTCGAATGGGAAAAGTACAGAGAAGGGGGGGACAGAGGATCCGAAGCAGCTCCAAGCTGACAGCAGTGGGATGCAGGTCTCGAACTGATGAATTGTGAGATCATGATGGGAGCCAAAGTTGGCCGCTCAACTGACTGAGACACCCACATCCCCAGTTTTTAATTCTCTTTTATATATTGGTGCTTAATGTGCAGTTCTGTTTGAAAAACGGTTCTGTTTAAAAGACAGGACAAAACCTCCTGAAAACCATTAATCCAATGAACTTGAACTAACCACTACTGTTCTCTGAACAAAAGGTGACATGTGACAGGACAGATAAATCAAGAAAAACATTCCGGCCAACCTTTTCATGAAGAAGGCCCAGAAACGTCCTTAATGAAGGGAAAAAAGAATCAATGTTGACTTTACAGTGACCCATGTTTTGCAAAATTTTATTAAATATTGGCTCTCAAGACCACATCTTGGACAAATGACCTCATCATGTCCATATATTAATTAAGACATACGGCCTCATTCTCTTGTTCATTCACTAAATACTCTGAGTACCCATGGCGTGGGCTTAATGTGTGAAGTGCTGCGAACACCATAGTGAGTAAGACTTCCATGATCCTTCCTCCTGTGGAGAGTGTAGAAGGTTTTCCTTCCCCTTGCAGGCAGACTCTCTTTTTGAGAATGTCTCTTTGGGCAAATGCAGATGGAAAAAGGGTTTTAGCAAATGGATCTGGACCATCCATCTTTCCAAAATCACTTATCTTCTCTAGCTGATTTCTATTTTTATTGAATTCCAGTATAATTAACGTGCAGTGTTATATCAGTTTCAGGTGTACAATGTAGTGACTTAACAGTTCCATACCTTACTCCGTGCTCATTATGATAAGTGCACTCTTAACCCCCTTTACCCTCCTCCCCTCTGGTAACCATCTATTTGTTCTCTGTAGTTAAGAATCGGGTTTTTTTTTTTTTTTTGGTTGTTTTCTTTTTGTCTCTTTTTTTGTTTTGTTTCTAAAATTCCATATAGGATTGAAATCATATGGTATTAGTCTTTCTCTGACTTAATTTACTTTGCATTATACCCTCCGGATTCATCCATGTTGTTGCGAATGGCAAGATTTCCCTTTTAAAAAAATTAATTTTTAGTTTTTAATGTTTTTAAGTAGGCTTCATGCACAGTGTGGAGCCCAATGTGGGGCTTGAACTCATGACCCTGAGATCCAAGACCTGAGCTGAGATCAAGAGTTGAATGCTTAACCCATTAAACCACCCACGTGCCCCAACATTTCATTTTTAATGACTGAATAGTATTCCATTTTGTGTGTGTGTGTGTGTGTGTGTGTGTGTGTGTGTGTATGTACATATACATACACACACCACATTTTCTTTCTCCATTCATTTATCATTGGATACGTGGGCTCCTTCCATATCTAGGCTATCATAAATACTGCCGCAATACACACAGAGGTGCATATATCCTTCTGAATTAATGCTTTTGTATTCTTTGGGTAAATACCCAATAGTATGATTACTGGATCATAGAGTAGTTCTATTTTTAATTTTCTGAGGAATCTCCTACTGTTTTTCACAGTGGTGGTGCCAGCTTGTATTCCCAATAGTAGTGCATGAGGGTTCCTCTTTCTCCACATCCTCACCAACATCTGTTGTTTCTTGTGTTTTTGATTTTAGCCATTCTGACAAGTGTGAAGTGACCTCTCATTGTAGTTTTGATTTTTCATTTCCCTGATTATCTTTTCATATGTCTGTTGGCTACCTGGATGTGTTCTCTGGAGAAATGTCTGTTCATGTCTTCCGTACATTTTGGATTGCATTATTTGGGTTTTTGGGTGTTGTATAAGTTGTTCATATATTTTGAATACTAACCCTTTATTGGATATGTCATTTACAAATATCTTTTCCATTTTCTTTGCTGTGTAGAACTTTTTTTAATTTGATGTATTCCCAATAATTTTGCTTTTGTTTCCCTTGCTTCAGGAGACCTATCTAGAAAAATGTTCTTACAGCTAATGTCAGAGAAATTATTGCCTGTGCTCTCTTCTAGTATTTCTATGGTCTGAGGTCTCACATTTGGATTCTTAATTCATTGTGAGTTTGTGTCTGGTGTAAGAAAGTGGTCCAGTTTCATTCTTTTGCATGTAGCTGTCCAGTTTTCCCAACATCATTTGTTGAAGAGACCATCTTTTTCCTGTTGCATATTCTAGGTTCTCTTGTCGAGGATAAATGGACCATAACACGGTGGATTTATTTCTGGGATTTGTACTCTGTTCCGTTGACCTATGTGTCTGTTTTTATGCCAGTACCATACTATTTTGATTACTACAGGATGATAGGGTATCTTGCAATCGAGGATTGTGTTACTTCCAGATTTGTTCTTCATTTTCAAGATTACTTGGGCTACTTGGGGTCCTGTGTGGTTCTGGACAAATTTTAAGATTGGTGGCTCTAGATCTGTAAAAAATGCTATTGGCATTTTGATAGAGATTGCATTAAATCTGTAGATTGCTTTGGGTAGTGTAGACTTTTTAACAACAATTGTTCTTCCAAGGTATGGAGTGTCTTTCCATTTCTTTGTGTCATTTTTTATTTTTTTCATTGGTGTTTTATAGCTTTCAGAGTACAGGTCTATCACCTCTTGGTTAAGTGTATTCCTAGGTATCTGACAGTTTGTTTTTTTTTTTCAAGAGAACTCACATGTGCATGAGGGGGGAAGGAACAAAGGGAGAGAGGGAGAGAGAATCTTAAGCAGGCTCCATGCGCAGTGCGCCAAGTGCTCTGAGGGGCTCGATCTCATGACTGTGAGATCATGGCCTGGGCCAAAATCAAAAGTTGTATGCTTAACCAACTGAACCACCCAGGTGCCCCGGTATCTTACTATTTTTGGTGCAACTGTAAATGGTAAAACTGTAATTTCTCTTTCTGCTGTTTCATTTTTAGTGTATAGAAATTCAGTGGATTTCTACACTTTGATTTTATATCTTGCGGCCTTCCTGAATTCATTTATCAGCTGAAGTAGTTTTTTTGGTGGAGTCTTCAGGGTTTTCTGTATATAGTATCATGTTATTTGCATGTAGTGAAAGTTTTACTTCTTCCTTACCAATTTGGATACCTTTTGTTAATTTTTTTTCTCTGATTTCTCTGGCTAGGACTTCCAGTACTAGTAACTAGTAACTAGTAACTAGTGTTGAGTAAACGTGGTGAGAGTTGACATCCTTGTCTTATTTCTTACCTTAAGGGGTAGAGCTCTCAGTTTTCCCCATTATGGATGTTTGCTTGGGTTGTTTTGTATGTGGTCTTTATTATGTTGAGATATATTCTCTCTAAACTTACTTTGTTGAGGGTTTTTAGCATGAATAGTTGTTGTACTTTGTCAGATCCCTTTTTTGCATTTATTGAAATGATTGTATGGTTTTTATACTTTGTTATTAATGTGATGTATCACATTGATTGATTTACAAATGTGGAACAACCCTTGAAAACCAGGAAGAAATCCCATCTGGTCAGGATGAATGATTTTTTTTTTTTTCTGGGCTAAAGTTAAGTTTATTTTTATTTATTTATTCTTAGTTTTTAATTTATATCCAACTTAGCATATAGTGCTATAATGATTTCAGGAGTACATTCCAGTGATTCATCCCCTGTGTATAATATCCAGTGCTCATCCCAACTGGGTATTCACTGGAGAATACCCAGTGTTCTCCCTAATGCCCCTTACCCATTTAGCCCATTCCCCCAACCACAACCCCTCCAGTAATCCTCAATTTGTTCTCTGTATTTAAGAATCTCTTATATTTTGTCCCCCTCCTTGTTTTTATATTATTTTTGCTTCCCTTCCCTTATGTTCATCTGTTTTGCATCTTAAAGTCCTCATATGAGGGAAGTCATATTTGTAGTTCTCTAATTTTGCTTAGCATAATACTCTCTAGTTCCATCCACATAGTTACATATGGCAAAATTTCATTCTTTTTGATTGCTGAGTAATACTCCATTGTATATATATACCACATATTTATCCATTCATCTGTTGATGGACATTTGGGCTCTTTCCATACTTTGGTTATTGTCGAAAGTGCCGCTATAAACATTGGGGTGCATGTGCCCCTTCGAAACAGCACACCCCTATCCCTTGGATAAATACCTAGTAGTGCAGTTACTGGGTCATAGCGAAGTTCTATTTTTAGTTTTTTGAGGAACCTCCATACTGTTTTCCAGAGGGGCTGCACCAGCTTGCATTCCTACCAGCAATGCTAAAGAGATCCTCTTTCTCTGCTTCCTCGCCAACATCTGTTGTTGCCTGAGTTGTTAATGTTAGCCATGCTGACAGGTGTGAGGTGGTATCTCATTGTGGTTTTGATTTGTATTTCCCTGATGATGAGTGATGTTGAGCATTTTTCATGTGTCAGTTGGCCATCTGGATGTCGTCTTTGGAGAAATGTCTATTCATGTCTTTTGTCCATTTCTTCATTGGATAATTCATTTTTTTGGGTGTTGAGTTTGATAAGTTCTTTGTAGATTTTGGGTACTGACCCTTTATCTGATATGTCGTTTGCAAATATCTTCTCCCATTCTGTCGGTTGCCTTTTAGTTTTGCTGACCGTTTCCTTCACTGTGCAGAAGGCTTTTATCTTGATAAGTTCCCAATAGTTGATTTTTCATTTTTGTTTCCCTTGCCTCCAGAGACATGTTGGGTAAAAAGTTGCCGAGGCCAAGATCAAACAGGTTTTTGCCTGCTTTCTCCTTGAGGATTTTGTAAGGTTCCTGTCTTATGTTTAGGTCTTTCATCCATTTTGAGTTTATTTTTGTCTGGTGTAAGCAAGTGGCCCAGGTTAATTTTTCTGCATGACGCTGTCCAGTTTTCCCAGCATCATTTGCTGAAGAGACTGTCTTTATTCCGTTGGATATTCTTTTTTCTTATGTCAAAGATAAGTTGGCCATACATTTGTGGGTCCATTTCCGGGTTCTCTATTCTGTTCCATTGGTCTGAGTGTCTGTTTTTATGCCCGTACCATACTGTCTTGATGATGACAGCTTTGTAATACATCCTGAAGTCCAGGATTGTGATGCTTCCAGCTTTGGCTATTCAGGGTCTTTTCTGGTTCCATACAAATTTTAGGATTGTTTGTTCTAGCTCTGGGAAGAATGCTGGTGTTATTTTGATAGGGATTGTATTGAATATGTAGATTGCTTTGAGTAGTATTGATATTTTAACAATATTTGTTCTTCCAATCCTGGAGTATGGAATATTTTTTCATTTTTTTGTGTGTGTGTCTTCAATTTCTTTCATAAGCTTTCTATGGTTTTCCGTGTATAGATTCCTTACCTTTTTGTTAAGTTTATTCCTAGGTATTTTATAGATTGTGGTACAATTGTAAATGGGGTTGATTCCTTGATTTCTCTTTCTGTTGCTTCATTATTGGTGTATAAGAAGGCAACCTATTTCTGTGCATTGATTTTATATCCTGCGACTTTGCTGAATTCACGGATCAGTTCTAGCAGTTTTTTGGTGGAATCTTTTGGGTTTTCCACATAGAGTATAGTCTATGTGAAGAGACTATGACTATTTCCACATAGTCATCTGTGAAGAGGAAAAGTTTGACTCCCTCCTTGCCAATTTGGATGCCTTTTTTTCCTTTGGCTGTCTGACTGATGAGGCTAGGACTTCCGACACTGTTGAATAACAGTGGCGAGAGTGGACATCCCTGTTGTATTCCTGACCTTAGGGGGAAAGTTCTTAGTTTTTCCCCATTGAGGATGATATTAGCGGTGGGTCTTTTATATATGGCTTTTATGATCTCGCAGTATGGTTCTTGAGGATTTTTATCAAGAAAGGATGCTGTATTTTGTCAAATGCTTTCTCTGAATCTATTGAGAGGATCATGTGGTTCTTGTCCTTTCTTTTATTGATTTGAAGTATCACATTGATTGTTTTGTGGATACTGAACCAGCCCTGCATCCCAGGTATAAATCCCACTTGGTTGGTGAATAATTATTTTAGTGTTTTGTTGGATCCGGTTTGCTAGTAGTATCTTGTTGAGGGTTTTTGCATCCATGTTCATTAGGGACATTGGTCTGTAGTTCTCCTTTTTAGTGGGGTCTTTGTCTGGTTTTGGAATCGAGGTAATGCTGGCTTCATAGAATGAGTTTGGAAGTTTTATTTCCATTTCTATTTCTTGGAACAGCTTCAAAAGAGTAGGTGTTAATTCTTCTTTAAATGTTTGGTAGAATTCCCTTGGAAAGCCATCTGGCCCTGGACTCTTGTTTTCTGGGAGATTTTTGATTACTAATTCGATTTCTTTACTGGTTATGGATCTGTTCAAACTGTCTATTTCTTCGTGTTTCAGTTTTGGTAGTTCATATTTTCTAGGAATTTGTCCATTTCTTCCAGATTGTCCATTTTATTGGCATATAATTGCTCATAATACTCTTGTTTTTATTTCTGCTGTGTTGGTTGTGATCTCTTTCATTCTTGATTTTATTTATTTGGGTTCTTTACTTTTTCTTTTTATCAAACTGGCTAGGGGTTTATCAATTTTGTTAATTCTTTCAAAGGACCAGCTCCTGGTTTCATTGATCTGTTATATTGTGTGTGTGTGTGTGTGTGTGTGTGTGTGTGTGTGTGTGTGTTCCCCTGATAGCATTGATTTCTGCTTGAAACTTTATTATTTCCCATCTTCTGCTGTTTTGCGGTTTTATTGGATGTTCTTTTTCCAGCTCTTTAAGGTGTAAGGTTAAGTTGTGTATCTCAGACCTTTCTTCCTTCTTTAGGAAGGCCTGGATTGCTATATACTTCCCTCTTAGGACTGCTTTTGCTGTGTCTCAGAGGTTTTGGACTGTGCTGTTACCATTTTCATTGGTTTTCATGTACTTTTTAATTTCCTTTTTAACTTCTTGGTTAGCCCATTCATTCTTAGTAGGGTATTCTTTAGTTCCCAAGTATTTGTTGTCTTTCCAAAATTTTTCTTGTGGTTGATTTAGAGTTTCATAGCATTGTGGTGTGAAAATATGCATGGTATGATCTCGATTGTTTTGTACTTGTTGAGGCCTGATTTGTGTGCCAGTATGTGATCTGTTCTGGAGAATATTCCATGTGCACTTGAGAAGAATGTGTATTCTGCTTTAGGATGAAATACTCTGAATCTATCTGGTAAATCCATCCGATCCAGTGTGTCATTCAAAGTCACTGTTTCCTTGTTGATTTTCTGTTTAGATGATCTGTTCCTTGCTGTACGTAGGTCGTGGAAGTCATCTATTATGGTGTTATTATCAATGAGCTTCTGTATGTTTGTGATTAATTTATTTATATATTTGGGTTCTTCCACTTTTGGAGCATAAGTGTTTACAATTGTTAGATTATCCTGGTGGATAGACCTCTTAATAAAGATACAATGCCCTTCTTCATCTCTTGTTACAGTCTTTATTTTGAAATCTAGATTGTCTGATGTTAAGTATCACTACTGTGGCTTTCTCTTGGAGACTACTTGCATAATAGATGGTTCTCCATCCCCTTACTTTCGATCTGAAGGTGTCTTTAGGTCTAAAGTGGGTCTCTTGTAAACAGCATACAGATAGATCTTGTTCTGTTATCCATTCTGTTACCCTATGTCTTTTTATTGGAGTGTTTAGTCCATTGACATTTAGAGTGAGTACTGAAAGATACGAATTTATTGCCATTATATTCCCTGTAGAGTTGGAGTTTCTGGTGGTGTTCTCTGGTTCTTTCTTTTTTTTTTTCCCCCTGTTTGTTTATTTTTGAAGGAGAGAGAGTATGAGTGGTGGAAGAGCAGAGAGGGAGACACAGAATCTGAAGCAGTCTCCAGGCTCTTGAGACAAAATTGGATGTTTAACTGACTCAGCCACCCAGGCTCCCCTGGTCCTTTCTAGTCTTTGTTGCTTTTGCTCTTTGTTTTTTGTTTTTGTCTTTTCTCCCCTCAGAGAGTCACCCTTAAAATTTCTTACAGGTTTGGTTTAGTGGTCATGAACTCCTTTAGTTTTAATTTATTTGGGAAAATTTTTCTCTCTCCTATTTTGAATGACCTCATTGCTGAATAAAGAATTCTTGGATGCATATTTTCCCATTTCACCACATTGAATATATCCTGCCACTCCTTTCTGGCATGCCAAGTTTCTGTGATTAGGTCTGCCTTGAACCTGATCTGTCTTCCCTTGTAGGTTAAGGATTTTTTTTCCCCTTGCTGCTTTAATGATTCTGTCCTTGCCTGAGTATTTTGTGAATTTGACTATGATATGCCTTGTCGATGGTCGGTTTTTGTTGAATCTAATGGGATTTTTTTGTGCTTCTTGGATTTTGATAGCTGTGTCTTTCCCCAGGTTAGGAAAGTTTTCCACTATGATTTGCTCACCTAAACTTTCTACCCATTTTTCTCTCTGTTCATCTTATGGGACCCCTATAATTCAGATGTTATTCCTTTTTAATTAGTCACTGAGCTCTTTATTTCTTAAAGCGTACTCTTTTGCCTTAGTTTCCCTCTTTTTTTTTTTCCTGCTTCATTATTCTCCATAAGTTTGTCCTCTGTATCACTGATTTGCTGCTCTGCTTCATCCATCCTTGCTGCGGTGGCATCCATTTGAGATTGCAGCTTAGGTATAGCATTTTTAATTTTGTCCTGACTGGATTTTACTTTTTTCATATCTATAGAAAGGGATTCTCTGCTTTTTTCAACTCCAGCTAGTATTCTTATTATCATGATTCTAAATTCTGGTTCAGACATCTTGCTTCTATCTGTGTTAAGTCCCTGGTTGTCATTTCCTCCTATTCTTTCTTTGGGGGTGAATTCCTTTGTTTTGTCATTTTGAGGGAAGAAAAAAAAATCAATAAAATAAATAAAATAGAAACTAAAAAGCTAAAAACAACACAAACTTAATAAAGGATGCTAGCACCTACGTGTGTTTTTTTTCTGGTTGTTGAAAGAAGCTTGATAGAGAAAAAAGGGAAGGAAAAGATAAGAAAAAGGAAAAAGAAAATGTTTGAAAAAACCCAAATAAGGTAGAATAAAATGAAATGATGAAAGTAAAATAGAATTTAAAAAACTTACAAAAATGTAAGAAATATAACAGAAAAAAATTCGTTCTTATAAACACGGAAAATAAAAATAGTTTCTTCATTTTTTGTATTCAAGAATAAGAAAAGAAAAAAATATTGAATAGATGGATCTGGGAACAGAATGAAATACGATTGAAATTCCATCCAGTTTCCCCTAGAAGTCAAGCCATGAAACATTTTATAGTCAGTAAACTAAGCAGGCGGAGAGATGTGTGGTGTTCCTCTAGAGCAAGTTGGCTCAGTTGGGTGGGGCTTGGTGTAGTGCCTTCATTCTCCACTATATGGTGTTACTTAGTTTACTGGGATGGATCATTGTGGTTCTAATGGCACGTGTGTGCATGTGTGGGAGGAAGAGGTGAGAATGGCATCATCCAGCTACCCTTTCTCTAGTATCAGAACTCTGTGCTCTTGCCTACCAGCAGTCAAACACCCCTCCTTTGTCTCCAGCTTCCATTCACTCCCCCATTCTACAATGTCCATGACCAAGCCATCGGCCTGCCAGGCAACACCTCCCTCCTGAATTTTATCTCAGATGGGTCTGTGTTTCCAAACACACCCACCTCCTGGTATGTTCATGTGACTCTGCTGCTACTGATGCCCAGAGACTGTGGCCAGGTGCCAGCTCACCCCAGAAAAAGTTGGTGCAATCATGTAGCAGCAGTGTTTCAGGGATTTTGGTAAATTAGAACACCCATCTGCCACTAGGCTTCACCCTTAATGTCCTTGTTCCAACACCAGCAAATGTGTCTATTGTCTGGGGTCCCCTGGGACGTTTTTCTGTGTGGAGACCACACAGCCTCTCCCAAATGTCCTCTCAGGAGGGAACTGCCTCTCCCTGTGTGGCCTGAGGACCTTTTGGATCTTGCACTATGCTCCTAGGGATTCACCCTTCCTACCAGAGCTTCACCAGGTATCGAGCTGCAGTTTAACTCTGTGCTCCACTGTTTATAGCATCTTAATAGAATTTAAACCCTCTTCTTTCTCCTTTCTCCCCCCTTTTTTTGTTCAGTCTCTTGGAGTCCCTTTCTCCCTTTTTTTGTTCAGTCCATTCTTTCTCTTTCTCTCCAGCTGCTTTCACACGGGTGGTGCCTTTCCCATACTCTCCCCCCTGTCTCTGTCCTCTCTTCATAAGCAGAAATAGCTCCCTACCCTCTGCAGCTTCTCTCTCCCCCACTTCACCTCTCTATGCTGTGTACCTGCTGAGTTCTGTGACTGAAGTTGTTTAGATTGTTGTGTTAATCATCAAATCAGTTTCCTAGGTGTGCAAGATGATTTGGTGTTGATCTAGCTGCATTTCAGTGATGAGAGAGAAAAAAAAATCCCATACTGCTCCACCATCTTGGACCCACCTCAAATGATTTTTTTAATGTATTGTTGGATTTGGTTTGCTTATATTTTGTTGAGGATTTTTTAAAAAATATATTTATTTTGGGCAGAGTGTAAATGGGGGAGGGGCAGAGAGAGATGGACAGAGGATCCTAAGTGGGCTCTACACTGACAGGCTGAGGCAGTAAGCCTGATGAGGGGCTCAAACTCATGAACTGCAAGATCATGACCTGAGCCTTGGTTGGATACTCAACCGACTGAGTCACCCAGTGCCCCAAGGATTTTTGCCTCTATGTTCATCAGAGAAATTGGCTTGTAGTTCTCTTTTTTAGTGGTATTGTTACTTGCTTTTGGTGTCTGGATTATACTCACCTCATGGTATGAATTTGGCAGTTTTCCTTCTATATTTTTAGGAATTATTTGAGAAGGACTGGTATTAACTCTTCTTTAAATGTTTGATAGAATTCGCCTGTTGTGGACTTTTGTGTCTTGGCAGTTTTTGATCATTCATTCTCCTTGCTGGTAACAGTCTCTTCAAATAGTCTATTTATTCCTCTTTCAGTTTTGGTAGGTTACATGTTTCTAGGAACTTATCCATTTTTTTCTAGATTGTCCAGTTTGTTGGCATATACTTTTTCATAATACTCTCTTACAGTTGTTTGTATTCTATTGTGTTGGTTGTTATTTCTCCTCTTTCATTTGTGATTGTTTGAGTCCTTTCTCTTGCTCTTTTTTTTTCACTCCTTTTTTTCTTTTTCTTTTTCTTTTTTTTAATCTGTCTGGTTAGTGCATTATCAATTACATCGATCTTTTCAGAGAAGTAGCTCCTGGTTACATTGATCTGTTGTTTTTTTAAAATTTCTGTATTATTTATTTCTGCTCTAATCTTTATTTCCTTTCTTCTGGTGGTTTTGTATTTTGATTGTTCTTTTTTTTTTAGCTCCTGTAGGTGTAAGGATATATGGTTTGAGATTTTTCTTCTTGAGCTAGGCCTGTATTGCTATAAACTTCCCTGTTAGAACTGCTTTTGCTATATCACAAAGGCTTTGTGTTTTTATTTTTGTTTCCATATACTTGTTGATTTCTTCTTTTGTTTCCTGGTTGACCCACTGATTGTTTAGTAATATGTTATTTGACCTCCATGTATATGTTGTCTTTCCAGATTTTTTTTTTCTTGATTGATTTCTAGTTTCATAATGTTGTGGTCAGAAAATATGCATGGTGTGATTGTGATTTTTTTGAATTTGTTGAGCTTTGTTTTGTGGTCTAAGTGTGATCTAGTCTGGAGAATGTTCTGTGTGCACTTGAAAAGAATTTGTATTCTGTTTTAGAATGGAATGTTCTGAATATATCTGTTAAATCCATCTGGTTCAATTGGTTATTTAAAGCCACTGTTTCCTTGATTTTTTTTTTTTTTTTGTTTGTTTGTTTGTTTGGATGATCTAGCCAGTGATATAAGTGGTGTGTTAAAATATGCTATTATTATTATGTTACTATTGATTAGTTGCTTTATTAACTGTTTTATGTATTTTGGTGCTTCAGTGTTGGGGACATAAATATGTAGAATTATTACATCTTTTTGTCAGAATGTCTCCTTTATGATTATATGGTTTCTTTTGTCTCTTCTTAGCTGCCTTGATTTTAAAGTCTCTTTTGTCCCATATAAATATTGTTACTCCAGCTTTGTTTGACATCCATTTGCATGATAAATGTTTCTACATCCCTTCACTGTCAATCTGCAGTGTGTCTTTAGGTATGAAATGACTCTCTTCTAGGCTGCATGTAGATGAGTCTTGTTTATCTACTCTGACACTGTATGTCTTAATCAGTCACCACTATGTCTTTCAATTGGAGTGTTTAATCCATTTACATGCAAAGTAGTTATTGATGTATACTTCTTGCTATTTTGTTAATTATTCTATGGTTTCTGTAGTTTTTCTCTGATCCTTTCTTCTCGTGTACTCTCCCATGGTTTGCTGGTTTTCTTGAGTGATCCACTTGAATATTTTTCTCTTTATTATTTGGGTATGTATTATTGGCTTTTGATTTGTAGTTTCCGTTAGGTTTGTATATAACACCTGGGTACAGCAGTCTGTATTAAGTTGGTGGTCACTTAAGTTTGAACCCATTCTTTACTCCTCTCCCCCCATGTTTAAAGTATATTGTGTTATACTTGACACCCGTTTGCGAATCCCTCAACTGATTTTTTTCTGTAGAAATACTTATCCTTTAATGCTTTTGTGTGTTTGTTTTTCATACTGTCACTTACAGTCTTTCCATTTGAGATTCCCCATTAATATTTCTTGCATGGCTGGTTTAGTTGTCACGAACTCCTTCAGTTTTTGTTAGAGAAACTTTCTCTTTCCTTCTATTCTGACTGACAGCCTTGTTTGATAGAGTATTCTTGGCTGTAGGTTTTTCCCTTTTAGCACTTTTATTTATCATGTCACTCTTATGGCCTGAAAGGTTTATGCTGAAAAATCTGCTGATAGCCTTATGGAGTTTCCCTTGTATGTAACTGTTTCTTTTCTCTTTCTGCTTTTAAAATGTTTCTGTATCATAATTTTTTGAGCCTTTTTCTTTTTTTTTTCTTAATGTTTATTTTTGAGAGAGAGAGTGCACATGAGCATGCAAGTAGATGAGGGCAGAGAGAGACGGAGACCAAGAATCTCAAGAATATGCAATGACAGTGCAGAGCCTGAAATGGGGCCCAAACTCACAAACCATGAGATTGTGACTTGAGCCAAATAAAGAGTCAGGCACTTTAATCAACTGAGCCACCCAGGCACCCCTTGCCATTTTCATTCTTGGTGTGGACCTCCTTTGGTTGATTTTGTTGGGGGAATCTCTGTGACTCTTGGACCTGAATCTGTTTCCTTTCCTAGATTTGGGGAGTTTTCAGCTATTATTTCTTCAAATAAATATTCTCCCATCTTTTCTCTCTCTCCTTCTGGGATCCCTATAATGTGAATGTTATGCTTCATGGAGTTGCTGTGTTTCCTAAGCCTATTCTTGTTTTGCATAATTCTTTTTTCTCTTATTCAGCTTGATTACTTTGCATTACTTTCTTCTAGTTCACTAATGCATTCCTCTGCTTCTTCCAGTCTGCTATTGATCCATCAAGTGTATTTTTATTTTTTTATTATTTATTTTTTTTAATTTTTTTTTTCAACGTTTATTTATTTTTGGGACAGAGAGAGACAGAGCATGAATGGGGGAGGGGCAGAGAGAGAGGGAGACACAGAATCGGAAACAGGCTCCAGGCTCTGAGCCATCAGCCCAGAGCCTGACGCGGGGCTCGAACTCCCAGACCGCGAGATCGTGACCTGGCTGAAGTCGGACGCTTAACCGACTGCGCCACCCAGGCGCCCCCATCAAGTGTATTTTTAATTTTATTTATTGTGTTGTTCATCTCAGAGGAGTTCCTTTTTACGTTTTTTCTTTGCTAAGGGTATCATTGATTTCCCCCTCTTAAGTCCAGTGAGTATCTTTATGATCATTACTTTAAATTCCCTATCAGGCATGTTACTTTGATCTTGTTCACTTAGGTCTCTTGCTGTGGTTTTGTTCTGTTTTTTCATTCGTGATGGATTTCTCTTTCTCCTCATTTTGCCTGACTCTCTGCTTCTCTGTGTTAGCAAAGTCAGCTACATCTCTTGCTGTTGAAAGTTGTTGGTGGAAGTGCATTTTTAAATAGGTGGTGCTTGTCCTCCTCTACAGGGGATGTGCAGCCACCCTGGAGACCAGGTGTCTCACTGGTTCCTGAAGGTGGTTGTGTTTAGGATGAGAAGCAGGGGAGGTAAATAGGGCCTGCCAGCTTCTCTGTTCCTGGAGAAGTCCCTCAGGGAACTCTGTGATTAGTTAACCAACTATGCCTCCTGTAAGCCCCATGTGCCTTTCATGTTGCTGCTTCACTGCAGAGATAGCAAGCTATTTGTTGTGCTATCTCTCTAAGGGTGGGGATTAAGGTGCCTGTTGCCCTCTGGGATCTCTCAGAGCAGAGCCAGCTGATTTTTGCTGTTTTTTTTAGGTTTGCCTGGAAGCCTTATGTCCAGCTGGTTGTAAGAATTAAAAAAAAAAAAAAAAATCGGCCCCTGTGATTTAAAGCCAAATGTTAGGGGATTTCTCTTTCCTTTGCAGGCTCCCTGTTGTGATAGACTGGTTCTCACCTGTGTCTGCTCCTATGGCTCCCTCTGGTAGTCAGATCCTTGGGGCTTAGGGTCCTGCTGAGTCTTCACCCTTCCTCTTTGATGTGGCCTCTTCTCCACATTAGTTGTGGAGTTTGTTCAGCAAGTCTTTGGGTCCTTTTCTGGGTATTGGCTCCTATGTGAGTGTTACCTAGTTGTACCCATGGGATGAGATGAGTTTAGGGTTCTCTTACTCTTTCATCTTCCCTGAGAAGTCTCCCATCAAGCATCAAGTGTGTTTTTAATTTCACTTACTGTATTCTTCATCTCTGATTGGTTCTTTTTTTTTTTATCTTTGTTAAGGGTCTCACTGAGGTCCCCCACTCTTTTCTCTAGTCCAGTGAGTATCTTTTTTTTTCTTTCTTTTTAAAAAAAAAAATTTTTTTAACGTTTATTTATTTTTGAGACAGGGAGAGACAGTATGAATGGGGGAGGGTCAGAGAGAGAGGGAGACAAGAATCTGAAACAGGCTCCAGGCTCTGAGCTGACAGCACAGAGCCTGATGCAGGGCTTGAACTCACGGACCGCGAGATCATGACCTGAGCCGAAGTAGGATGCTTAACCGACTGAGCCACCCAGGGGCCCCTCCAGTGAGTATCTTTATGACCACTACTTTAAACTCTTTATCAGGCAGATTACTTACCTCTGTTTCGTTTAGCTCTCTTGCTGTGATTTTGTTCTTTCATTTGGGACATAATCTTCTTTCTCTTCATTTTGCCTAACTTTCTGTGTCTTTCTCTCTGTGTTAGCAAAGTCAGCTATGGCCCTTGCTCTTGAAAGTGATGGCCTTAGGAAGAAGAGGTCCTGTCACGTGCTGCAGTGAGTCCAGTGTCCCCTGTTCATCAGAACCTGGTGTTTCAGGGGTGTCTCCTGTGTGTGTTGCGAGTGCCCTGTAGTTGTGGCTAAGCCACATTTATTTGCCTTCAGTCCAGTCAGCTGCAGTGGCTTTTTGCCTGTTGTGGGCAGGGTTTGGTCCCTGTGGTGGCAGTGGGCCTGTCTGGGGCTGCCTTGGGCTTGAGTTGAGTCTGACCAGGCATTTGCCAGAGACGAAGTAGCACCTGAGAAGCTTCTGTTGGTGGATGGGACTATAGATAAGATTTCTGCCTCCTGTCCCCTGTCTGGGTTAGTTGGATTGGTTTATGTGGTCATCTGTCCCTCTGCCTGGGGAAGGAGTCACCTTGGAGTGGTGGTGGTGGCCCCTGTTGGGGCTGCTTGCATACTGCCGGGCTTGTGGCCCCAGTTTGGATGGGCTGCGGCCAAGAGCATATGGCAGGGGGCAGACCCACCATGTGCAGGGGTGTGGGGGCAGATGGGTGGTGCTGGTTGCAATGTTTGTGAGCAGCTGGTCCTCTGCAAGAGGGATTGAAGTGGGCCTGTGTGGAGGGGGCAGATCCACCAAAGCACAGCGCCGGGTGGTGGGGCATATGGTGCAGTCAAGTTAGGTGGTGGATGTTGGCACTGTGCTGGTTCCCACGGGTGGCCGTGTGTTTATGCTGGGGGCGGGGGTGGGAAATGGTGCCTCTGTTCCTGGAGGAGTCTTGCAGTGTTCTCTGTCCGTCTGGGACAAGCTCTTCGTAAATAACTCTTTTTGTATACCCCAAGCATTTTTTCAAACTGCTGCTTCTATTGACATATCTCCATGGGCTGTTTGTTGTTCCGTCTCTTTAAGGGTGGAGGCTCAGGTTCCTATCACCCTCCTGGCTCTCCCAGAGCTGAACCTGATTGTGAAAGTTAAGGATGTTAAGCCTGACTGATTGTAAGACCTCTAGAAGTTAGGCCTCTGTGGTTTTCAAAGTCAAATGTTAGGGGGATTCATCTTCCCAGTGCAGGCCCCCATGTCTTAGGTCTGACGTCTGCTCCTCTCTCTGTGCCTGTGGTGTCCCTGCCTCCTGCACACAGCCCCATGGATCAGTTTGCTCCCGACCATGTTTCCTGCCTTCCTTTGGCCCATTCTCTGCAATTAGCTGTGGAGAGTCTGTTCTGCCAGTGTTTGGGTTGTGCTGTTTTTTTTTTTTTTTAGGTTTGTTTGTTTATTTGGAGAGAGAGTGTGAGAGCTTGTGTGCGAGTAGGGAAGGGGCAGACAGAGAGCCGGCGAGAATCCCAAGTAGGCTCGGTGCTGCCCTCCAGAGCCCAACACGGGGCTCCATCTCACCAACCCGTGAGATTAGGACCTGAGCCGAAATCAAGGGTTGGATGTTCAGCTGACTGAGTCACCTAGGTGCCCCGTGTTTTTGGGTTATTTATACTGAGCTGTTATCTAGGCTCCTCTTACTCTGCCATCTTCCCAGGAAGTTCTGAATGGGGCATCACTTAGTGTGGAGGTCAGTGCATGCCATCACCGTAGTACCCCCTACTTCCACCCTAAGGTCATGGGCTCTAGACTGTTTTATTCCAGCTGTGTAGTCCCATCTGGGTCTCAGTGGCACGCTCTGCCTTTAACGATCATGAAGGGTGAGTGCACCACCTGGGTATTCTTTGTCCATGACCTTTGAGAACCACATACAGATGTGGTAGTGAGGTCAACCCAAGAAAACCAGTCCTCCTAATGACTTGAGGTCTCACTGGGACGACATAGGCAACCTTGGTTCTGGTTCTGACCATGATACTGGTATTGCGTATCTTGGTAGCTTCATGCAAATCACTTGACTCACTCGAGTTTCTATCCTTTACTTATAGAATGAAGGGGCTGAAGGACTTTCCCAGATGATGTCAGTTGCCATTTCTGGATGAATTAGCAGTTAAGGTAAGGCTACCTGTGTAACACAGGTGCTCAGGGGTGTAACACATCACGTGTTGTGTTGTCATCACCAGTCAGAAACAGCTGGTCAGATGGCCTTCCATGTGATCATCAGGGGCCTAGCTCCTTCCATACTCTAAGTCTGCCTGCCTTTAAATTGGGGGCTTTGTGAGGTTGCCAGGAATGAGTAGACTGACCAATGAATGCTCCAGATGTAGAGGATTCAAAATATGCCCCTTCCACCCACATTCCATTGGCCAAATGCACCAGGAAGTCTGCGAATTGTGGTCAAGCATGTGTGGTGAGGCAAGGGAAACAGCTTTGCTATACAACCAGCCATTTGGATAGAGAAGACCGCTGGCCACTTAAATGGCAGCTTCTCCTTAACAACATCTCCTGCAACCAGGGGACTCCTATACAGGAGGGCACTGTCCTAATCTTGTCAAGAGACAGAGCAGGATGATTAGGGAGTGTAGCCACACATCCAGGATTGCCCAGGAGGGGCCCAGCTCAGGCCTGTGGTCTTGGTAATTCCAGCCAGTTGGTACCCCTTTGGATAACTGATAGTATCACCCTCAGACTACAGGATGGACAGAGCAGAGGAGGGGAGAGAGGACCAGATTTGGCGAAGACCTGGGATATTGCTGAAGAGAAGCCATAAGCCGCTGTTCCGTAAAGACAGTATTTTTTTTTTTAATTTTAAAATTCTGCATCTGAAAACACAGTATGACAGAAAGCATCTATGTACACCTGCAGTGTTTTTGGTATGATACAGTATTTAATACATCCACTGTTTTCTGCAAAAAATTTTGCTTTGTCAGACAGAAACAGACTCCCCTAGACAAAAAAATACAGCTAAGGCACAATTTCGTTGTTGTTTTTCTGCTAAATGAAAAGACAGAAAAGGTGCAAAAATGGGCGGGTAGTGCAATCATTTCCAAGAATCACTGTCTACCTTGAGGAAAAGCATTCGTAGGATTGGAATTTTGATAACTTGTCAATTTCAGATAGTTCAATATCTCTTAAAATACTCCTTTAAATAAATAGCAAAATATCTACATCTTTCAGGTGTGTGCCATTGGAATTTTTTTAAACTTTATTTACAGATTTTTTAAATCAATACATTACAAAATATTTCTGTACAGTTTTATGCATATCATGATCTATAACAAAATAGTTATTTTTAAAAACTATATCACCACATGTCTTTGAAAAAAATGAGGGGGACAGTAATAACTTATCGTGAGGCCTCTAAAAAAAAATACCCAAACACACGCTATTGACAACATATTAGAAACAAAAAAAGACCGAGAACGGACTCGAAGGACGGTTGCACTCAATTCCAGTAAATTTCCTATGAAACCCTAGGGTTGTCTTTGGCCTCCAACAGAGCCTGGAACAACAGAAGGCGCAAGTGTGATCCCTTTGAGAACACGACCCATCGGCTGGGAATATTTAATGCTCTCACTTTCCAGGCAGGAAGGAGGAAGAGAGAAACTGAGAAACTCTCCTGCTTTACCCTTGAACGAAGTACCTCCAAGTCACCACGCCTGGGTGGGGGTGGGGGAAAGAGGGTACCTCGGCAGTGTGCGCGGAGGACGGGCTGACGTTCACGTGAGCACCCGAGCCTTCGTTTCACCCACAGGGACAACAGAAGAGTGCTTCTCTTAAAGACGGCGTTTAGAAGCCATGTGTACGGCATCTGCAAACTACAGACGGGCAGCCTCTCGCTTAGGAGGCTGCCGCGAAAGCTTCAGGATGCTCCTTCTTCTCGGATGTTGGTGGAAGGTGGACGGAGAGGGCAGTCAGCTTTCCAAAAATAATTTTAAGGCCACATTTCAAAAAGGAGAAACCTAAGGCTTTTGGGGGTGAGGGAAGGGAAATGGAGGAGAGGGGAGAGGGGGATGGAGGTGCAAGGGGGCAGAACCTGCTTTTCCTGGGGACTCCGTGGGCAGAGGCAGGGGGGAGGCTTCCCAGCCGGAAGGAGGGGGGCCGCTGTCTCCCTGGGTGGGGCTTGGGGAGGACAGAACCAAAGACAACGTGAGGGGCAGACACAGGTGGCGCATGAAAGCCCTCAGTCTAGGGTCTATAAAGTATCGGATTTGCAACGTAAAAAAAAAAATACTTTTGAGAGACAGAGAAGGAAACAGAGGGAGAGAATTTGCATAGATTGTACATTCAGCTCGAGCAGATTTGGGACACCTAATCGTTTCTCCCCCAGGTAAACTTCTCAGCAGACACAATGAGGTAGCGCCTGTGGTAGACCCATGGGCAAAGTAAGGTAACTGAGGCAAAGCGGGCATCCTGCGAGCAAGCAGGGCTCCCGAAACGTGCGCCAGGACAGCTGCTCAAACGTAGGACTTGGAGAGAGCCGGGCTGCGACCCAGCCTCCTGGGCCCCCCAGCCAACCTGTCATCCATCAGCTCTGCCTGGGCAGGCAGGAATTCTGGAACGCGTGGGCCTCTTTAGGTTGAAGGGGCAGCGACTGAGGTCTCCAAATTCTTTTTTTTTTTTTTTTAAGCACCATCTTGGGACCTAGGACAGCTGAACAAGCCTTTCCTCCTGGAACCCTTCTCTGCAGGACCGTCTCTCCTGGTTGGAATGACTGGTAAGAGGTTTATGGTTTCTTCAGAGCGATTGCTGAGATTGCACCAAGGGTGGCGCTTTTCCTCCTCCACGTGGGCACTGCCTACCTCATGGTAAACCACCTCTCCAGCCAGCGGGTGGGCCGGCAGTGCCCAGAATGAACTGTGGAATTTCCCTTTGCCCACTCTCTCCAACAAAACAAAGAAAAAGCCTTGCCGACACTTAAAGATCAGATTTCCAGTGACCATCTGGATCCCCTGGTCTCCCTGGCCCCACGGGAAGACTGCACTGTGCCTGCATACTCACGTGCAAAACCAGGCAGCAGCCACCATGCTGTCTTACCCCACGATGGAAGGGTCTGGGACCCCTGCCACACAGCGCAGCTCTGACCCGGCAGGTGTTGGCCAGCAGCCGTTGCCAGTACACCCTCCTACTCCATCCCCCCTTGGGTGCTGTAGGGGAGCTTGCGTCCTGAGTCCCCGGTAGACAGGGCTGTGTCAGGGGACAGGCTAAAGCCCTACACGTCTGTACTCTGCCCCTTCCTGGCAAAGAGCTCAAGGTTCCAGCCGGTGTCCGTGCACCAGCCAGGGAACGATGAAGGCAGTGCATCCACCTGCCCCCTGACATCTGGGGTCTTGCTGGTTCTCTCTGAATGTGCTGGCCTTTTAAAAGTTAAACTGCCATGGGGAAATGAAGTCCAAATGATGCCTTGATCTGACCAGAAAGGTCTCTTTCCAAAGGGAGGAAAGGGCACCCTGTGACCCACGGGGTCTAGGCTATGCTTTCTGTCCTCCCTGGAGACCGTTTGGTGAGACTTGGGCAGGCTGGTGGGGAAATCGCACTGCATGCCCCAGCCTCTGGCATGAGTGACTTCAGACCTGGTCAGTGACTCAGTGCCCCAGGCGTTGCCCTTCCAACTATGACAGGGTTTCCAGGGGCTTGTGATTAATCACTCTCAGATTAAAAGAGAGTTCACCTATTAGTGTGTCTCTTGTGGAAACATCTTTTCTCAAGTCATCCTAGGCTTTTGCTTATTTTATTCCCTGACCCAAAAGAAACACCTGGGCTGCCTGCCTGGCATCTCGAATCCCTTGCAGGGAGGGGGCTGCGGATCGTGCCCAGAGTAAGCTGGCCCTTCCCCTCATTCTGGGGGGAAAGCCAGCAACGTGGGCAAGTGTGGACATGGGGCTGAGCCCCACACAGGACGCTGTGGAAAACACACGCTCCTAGCCACTCTGCCAGGAGGGAGAAAAGGCAGGCTCCCTGGGTGGGCTGGGGTGGAAAGAGGTGGTGGCAGAGGCCTCTGGGCTCAAGTTCATGGACTAATGACCTGGGCTTGCACAGCAAGACCCTCCACAGCCCCTGCAGCCCATTGACAGGGGCTAACTCCCAGCTCAGTCCGACTACTCCCCCTTTTTCTAAACTGGATCTTTCTTCTTCCCAGGCTTGCAAAGAGTCAGGTTCCCTCTGTCACCTGCTAAGGTCCCAGGCTCTGCCC
This sequence comes from Herpailurus yagouaroundi, assembly GCF_014898765.1. Classification (NCBI taxonomy): domain Eukaryota; kingdom Metazoa; phylum Chordata; class Mammalia; order Carnivora; family Felidae; genus Herpailurus; species Herpailurus yagouaroundi. Next base: position 5,596,977 of record NW_024412453.1, read on the forward strand.
TGGGTCCTCTCCTTCCACCTGAGTCGTTGGCCTGTTTGGTACTGGAGGCCCAGCCCAGGCTCCCACCCTGCCTGAGAAGGAGGAAGGCTTCAGTGTCGTGAGGGCACCCCACTATCAGTTAGCAGATGCTGAGGCACACACTCTCCTCATAGTGTCCAACACCCCTGCCTTTCTCTCAGGACGTGGAGAATACAGAGCAGACAGGAGACAGACACTGGCCGCGGGGAGGGAGGGGAAGGGGGGGCCTTTCATGAATAAAGGCAGCTTCAGTTAGTAAGAGAACATAACTAACAAGCTGCAAACGCAGCACCTACTATTAGTCATGGACTAAAACATATAAATAATAAATACTGCAAGTGTCCCTCTTCCAGCCCCTCCCTGGCCCGCAGGACATCCGGCCCGGTGGGGCAGGGGCTTGGGGGCGAGAGGCATGGGCTCTGCTCCCTTCACACACACACTGCACAGAGACACAGGATAGACTCTGCAGCAGAACATGGTGCAGCCACGGGTGGGCCTGTGCCAAAGAAAGCCTGTCGTGGGGACGGGGTGGGGGCTGGAGGAGGAAGGGGCCTGGAGCCACGGCTCAGATGTCAGGTTTCTGCACCTCGAGCATTTGGAGTAACACTGCTGTTAAGGTAGTAACCAATCACATCCGCAAGCTTCCCCCTTTGATGTGGCACCTCGCAGGAGGAAGGACATGGAGTTAGAAACCAAATCTGAAATGCTTTTGCAGGGATGTAGAAAGTCTGGTCCATTCCTACAGCACCAGGGATGGGGGTGGCAGGTATGATTCACAGAGGTCTGGAGTGCCCGGACCTCAGGGCAGAAGGGCTCACGCACGGGAGGGTATTGCTGTGCCGTCCAGCTCAGGAGTTGGCTCCCAACAATCTCTGAGTTTCATGGCCGTGGTCCCCAAAGTTCCCACTGGCCGGGACCCATGAGGTCATGGTCTCCTGGCCCACGAATGCCTAGGAGACTTGATGCTTATGAGCATCAGCCTGTCGGTGGCAGCCCGGAGGGAGGCTGGCCTGGAACCCTGGCCCTGGGGCAGTGACACCTTGGGGAACCTTGGCCATGTTCCATCAAAAGGCTCTCCTGCTCATCTAGTGACTAAGGAGGACAACTCAACCCGACAAGGCTGGGGGAAGGCTCAGACAGTCTCCTTCTCCAGCCCAGGAGCAGGAAAATGAGCCCAAGCAGGGGGCTGGAGATCAATCAAGCCCACGGTCTGGGCCGTGCTTTTCCAGCTGGCTTTTGCAGATCCTGTGGGTTCTGGACAGGTACCTTGGGAGGTGCCACTGACAAAGGGACGGCCTGGTGGGCTGTGCTTGGAGAAGAACCTTACACTCCCCAGCTTCAACCAGAGCAGCCTGGAGTTCAACTGCACCTTGAACTTCCCCCTTCCAACTGAGCTTAGTAAACTAAAGTCTGCTGCTCAAAATAAAAGTTTTGAGAATCACTTGTCTGGGGGACTGGGTCACTGGCAGGGACAACAAGGAACCTATAGGCTTTGAGGATCAACCAAAAGAGGTAAGACCACTGTGGCGCGGGGACCAAGCAGTCCTTGCCCCCAGTACCCAGCTTGTCAAATGCAGGTCGTCGGCAGAAACGGCTTTGACCTCTACACCTTCCTTCTCCATCATTCTGTAGCCATGAGAGCTCCTCTCACAAAAGACACCCCTCCCCCCCCGCCGGGGGTGGGAGGCCAGGGTCCAGGTGCCACCGGCCCCCCTGGCTGCTTTCCCTTTGAGATCTGCTGTGGCTCATGTGTGCCCAGTGCTACCTGAGCCGGCCGTCAGGTTTGACGGCCCCCAGCTCCGACTTGGGGTCGGGGCTGAAGGAGCTCCAGGCCGTCTGGCTGCAGGTCTGCATGACGGGGCAGGCAGTGGGGCCCGTGGTGCAGATGTCCATGGCGGCCCACATCCCACCTACCAGCGAGTCCAGCCAGCGCTCGAGGCCCGCGCCAGCCGTGGCCGCGTTCCTGCGAGCCTGCTCCACCTGGGCAGGGCTGATGGGCAGGCTGAGGACGGGGTTCAGGCTCTGGAAGCTCTGTTCCATGTAGGCGCTGCGGAGGGGCCCGTTGTGCAGCCTCAGTGCCTCCTCTGAAACGCAAAGGGATTAGAGCGTCAGACGCACCACAGAGTGGGGGCCGGCTGCGGGCCTTGCACGGCGCGGGGCACCGTCTGTCACCACGTCAGTCACGGGACAAGCTCGGGAAGTTGGTCAGTGGCCCCCACCGCACAGACGAGGAATCCGACCGCAGGGACGTTCCTTCCCCAGCCAGGGGCCTGCTTGGTGCAGGGCACTGTCTGCTCGTCCCTCCGGTCAGCACATGTTCCCATAGCAGCGTCAGTTACTAGTCCACACATTCATGTGGCGCATTTAAAGCACCTCCTATGTGCAAGGCATTCACTCCTTCATTCATTCATGTGATAAAGATGTATTCAGTGCTGCCTGGATGGCTCTGCCAGTCGAGCACCCCACTCTTGGTTTCAGCTCCACTCCTGATCTCCCGGTTTGTGAGATCGAGTCCCACATCGGGCTCTGTGATGACAGGGCATAACCTGCCTGGAACTCTCTCCTCCTCTCTCTCTCTCTGCTCCTCCCTGGCTTGCACACATTCTCTCTCTCTCTCTTCAACATTAAATCTTTTTCCTTAAGTGCCAAGCTCCACTCCCAGTGGTGGAGTGAACCAGGTAGTCAAGAAGATTACGACCCAGGGGAGGAACACTGATGGCGATAAATAAGCAAGGTCATTTCAATCAGCAATACGCAAAACCGGACTAAACTGGGTGTGACCGTACAGCAAGGGGTTGGCGAGCTACAGCCTTTGGGCCAAATCTGGCCCACCGCATATTGTTGTAAATAGAGTTTCAGGGGAACACAGCTATGCCTGTGCGTACCTCTTGTCTGCGGCTGCTTCTGTGCTACCACAGCACAGGTGAGTACAGACCGAGACCGTACGTGGCCCACAAGCTGAAAATATTTACTGTGTAGCCCTTTGCAGTAAAAGCTTGCAGCCCTGGGGTTAGAGAGTGACAAGCGTGTTTCTTTGGGATGAGAGGGGCGAGGCAGGCCTCTGTGAGGTGACAGCTGAGCTGAGTGCTGGTTAATGAGAAAGCAGCAGCCGCAGGTAGATGGCAGGAAAGAGCGTTCAGAGCAGAGGCAACAGTGAGCACAAAGCCTCATTAAGTGCCTTTCTGCAAATCACAGAGGTAACGAGAGGCGGAGCTGAGGTTTGAACCCACGTCTGTCGACCTCAGCTGTCTCTCAGGACAGCCCTGCCTTGCTGAACAGCAGCGCTTCATGCATGAACGAGAAGACGGCAGTCAGGGTGTCTGGGTCTGAATCCCCATGGCCCACACACTTGGGGTGTGGATTCTGATACCAACACTGGGCACCTGGTTTCCTTGACCTAGTACCTTTTGTGATGGTTAGAAGGGTTGACTTCTTTTTAAGTGCTTAAAAAGGCACCTGGTGTTAGGATCCCAAATATAGAAAGAACTTGTACAACTCAACACCAAAAAACCCCCAAATAATCCAACTAGAAATCGGCAGAAGACATCCAGAGGGCCAACGGACACATGAAAAGATGCTCATCATCAGTCATTCTTGGAGAACTGCAAATCAAAACCACAATGAGGTATCACCTCACACCTGTCAGAATGAGGACTATAACACACGCACGTGTTGCTGGGGACGTGGAGGAAAAGGAAGCCTCATGTGCTACTGGTGGGGACGCAAGCTAGTGCAGCCACTGTCACAAACAGTATGGAGGTTCCTCAAAAAGTTAAAAATAGAACTGTCCTCCAATCCAGCACTCACACTACTAGTTATCTACCCAGAGAATATGAAAGCACTGACTTGAAAACACACATGCACCCCTATGTTTATTGCAGCATTATTTACAATAGCCACATTATGCAAGCAGCCCAAGTACTGCTTTAGCCATAAAGATAAAGAAGGTATCTTATGTACAGTGGTATTTATGCAGTGGAATATTAGTCACAGAGAAGAATGAAATCTTGCCATTGGCAACAACACGGATGGAACTAGAGGGTATAATGCTAACTGAAATAAGAGAAAGATGAATACCATACGATTTCCCTCCTGGGTGGAATTTAAGAGACAAGAAGGAAAAAAGAGAAACCAAAAAACCAGACTCAAATACAGAGAACATACTGGTGGTTACCAGAGGTGAGGTGGGTGGGGGATGGTAAACTAGGTGAGGATTAGGAGTTGCCTATCGAGATGAGCACTGGGTAATGTATAGATTGGTTGAATCACTACATGTGCACCTGAAACTATAGAATACCACATGTTAATTATAATGGACTTAAAATTAAACGAGACAAAATCTGGTGCAAACACACGCACACAAGCAATGCCGGGCCTGTACTAAGTGCTTGAAGAAGTTTAGCTAGGGTTACTGTGGCTGGTGTTTTTAGGACACAATCCTCCTACACTCACACAGTCACAGGACCGGTGTTATCATCCCCATTTTACAGATGGGGACACAGGTGGCTATCGTGTGAGACAGATCAGGGGTTCAATCCAGGACTGGCTGGTTCCAAAGCTCGTCATCAGGACACTCTATTTGCAGGCACATCCAACCAACTGGAAGCTTTAAGACTGGTTTTAAGTTTTTAAATTTTATTTTCATCTGGAAGCCAGTCTTTCAAAGACTTGGTTTCCCCATCTGTAAACTGGATACTCATTCCTGATACCAGATTGACCCCGAGGGCTGGCAAGAGGCTCAGGTAAAGGTTCATACGCTCTGTAAACAGTAAAGGAACACGCAGGAGGCTGTGTGGCTCCTTCCCAGGGTTTCAAGATGGGGGAAGCAGAAAGTGCACGTTTGGGCTGAAGGAAAGAAGCCAAGATACTTCTATTTTGGAGAGGTTCTCTCTTATTGCCTACTCTATTGCCAAATACAAGAACAGGTTTTTAAAACACACGGGCCAGTGATTCTGGTGAGTTGTGTTTTAGCAAATCAGCTCTTGCCCTGGCTGAGATAGCCAGGGTTCTAAGAAATGTCCTTATAGGACAGTGTGGCATTCAGAAAACGTTTTCTGTTCGTTTGGCAGTGGCTGTCACCCTCACTGGCAACCAGGAGATCTCAGATAATCCACAGACTGTTTTCTAGTATGTGGTCCATGAGTGAGGTTCACGAAGGGGGAAGAAATACCATACACCTGCAAATAGTGGCATTCACAACATGCCTTGACTACAGACAAGAAAATCAATCCCTCCCTCCCTTCCCTCAATCCCCTCTCGGTCCCTCCCCTTCCCAGAAGCAGAGGGGCTGGGCCCCAAGGGTAACAGGTACAAGAAGGGGTATGAGCCTGCATGAACATATATCCCGGCTTGCTGTGATTTAGCTGACTTAGGTAGGACCTAACGTGTTTATAAATCTGGCAGACGGGGCGGGTAGCTCCTGAACCATCTGCCCAAGAACAAAACCTGTTCTCTCTCCAGCAGGTCCTGATCTGTCCACCAGAGCCTCTCCGTGCCTCCACATCTGCAGAGCTGGTGGTGGGGAGATCCCTGAACTGACAAAAGGCAGGCCATGCAAAGTGAAGAGAGCAGCTAACAGACATCTGAACGCTGGGAACCCAGTATTATGGGTGATGCAGAAAACCCTGATGAAAAACAAGGTTAAGGTGGGGAAATGCTATCACAGCATTAGCCCGTGATGCTTGCCTCTATAATTAAATTTTCCTCAATTCCACCTCATCAGATTTCTCGAGATTACCAGGGACGCATCAATAGCAAATTACTCCTGATGAATCATTTTACAAACTGCATTGCTCCCACCTTCGTGTTCCCTGCCACTGGAACATCATTAATAGACACAAATGCTGATGTGTGTGTGGGGGGGGACAGCTCCCAGTGGGGTACAATGACCCCTGGCTATTCCTGGGCAGGGTTACAAGAGCCTTGCCATCCTCAGAAACTCTAAGGAGGAAAAACTGGAAAAATCAGGACCCAGTTAAAGGCCCCAGGCTATTTTACTGGGGTGAGGAGGTAGATTCAGGACCCCTCCTTTGTTATATCCCACAGGTGTATGTGGAGCAAAGAGGACAAGGCTATTTCTACCCCTCTCTTCTGCATCTTTCTTTGGGAACTCTCAGGGATGCTAAAGATGTGAACCTAACCAGGAGGGCACTTGAGGGCCCTCAGTGGGTGGGCTCTGGCCCAGCTAGTTCTGGATGTGTTCTTTTGCCTGCTTCCCAGGGGAGCTGGGAGGATCAGATTTCCTTCTCCAGAAAATATGAGGCCTGGATCTTTCTGCTTGCTCAGCACAGAAACTTAGAAGAGGCCCACACAAGTTCACTTCAACACCCCCTTGTTAGGATTCCAGGCAACCCCTCCCCATGTCTATGTCCCCCTCTCCTTGTGTCACCAGCTAAATGGCACCCAGCCCAGAACTGAGAGTTTAGCTAACCAGAGGCTGGAGTGCGTTTTTGGCTTCTGGGTTTCTGATCTGTTAGATATAGACCAACAATTTCAAATACAGAGAGATCCAGAAATCCTGTTTCTAAGAATCTATTTTATAGATGTATCTGCATGGGCATAGACAATTTCAAGAATCTTTGCAGCGTTACCTGTAACCCCACCATGACCGAAAGAAACTGTATGTCCACTCAGGGGATGAAAGATAGATTGTGGGTCTTTCTCCCAGTGGAATACGAGGCAGCTAGTAGCTTTATATATATTGACTCGTTAAGTCCAAAGAGAAGTTTCACCCCAAAATGTATCACTCCATTTTCAAACACCAGCAGTGTGTGTGTGACTTATTTTGTGTGTTGATGCTTTAGAAGCCTTGAGAAACCTCTAGAAGGATGAATACCAAAGTGTTGGCAGTGGTTACTCTGGGAGGTAGGACTGAGCAGGGAGGAAGATGTTCCCAGTGATCAAAGGGGGAGGAGGAAAGGACAGAAAAATAAAAGTAAACTCTCTGGGTAAGAAAAGAAAAAGAAGGCGGCACGTTAAGAGTCTGACATCCCTCTCTCTGCTCAGCAGGAACCACTGTCCTGATTTCCTATTAACAACTCGTTTTCTCACAGCTTTTTATGGACAGAGAATCCTGAAATAACGTAGTGGTGGCTTGGCTTGCTTTTGAACTTTAAATGTATGCGCTCTAATTATGACTCTTCTGTGATATTTTCCTCTCAACATTATGTTGTAGAGACTCATCCAGATCAATGCATGGCACAGAGCTCTGCTGTCTGAACAGACCCCGCAGTGTTCATACATCTGAATGTGGGCATCTGCACTGCTTCCGGTTTGGTGCCACTATGAACAATTCTGCTCTACTTCTGCACACATCTGTAGGGCATACACCTTAGGCTGGGATTTCTGGGCAGTAGGAGGTGTGTGTTCAGCTTTGGTAGGAGATGCTATGCCATTTTCTAAACCCGTTTTATCACTTTGCCCCACCCCCCGCCCCATGCCAACACTACGTGGGAAGCCATTATTCTCCAACCCTCCATCATATGATATTGTCTAACCTTCGAACATTTCACAACATAGTGGCATGAAATCGGATCTCTTTTTGCTTTTAATTTGCATTGCTCTCATTATTCATGAGGCTGAGCATCTTTTCATATGTGTGTGGGCCATTTATGCCCTGTCCTTTTTTTTTTTTTCCCCCCTTTCTTTCTCCTTTCTCCTTTGTAGCAAAGGCCAGCAATCCTTTTCTCTAAAGGGCCAGATAGTCGGTGTTTTGGATTTGTGGGCCATGCAATCTATGTCACAATTACTCAATGCGGCCACTGTAGTCCCAAGGAAACCATAAACAATATGTAAATAAATGGGTGTGGCTGTGTCCCAATAAAACTTTACTTAAAAAAGAGGGAGTGGGCCAGATTCGGCCCCTGGCTTGTAGTTTGATTTATGGGATTTCTTTATATATTGTGAATGTATTTTTTTTTTATGTGTAGCAAATATTTTCTTACTAGTCTTTTCATCTAGTGTATCATATTTTTGATGGAAAGAATTTCCTATTTTAATTACTATTTTTAAAACAGTAAGAGTTGCCAAAACTCACTATCTGCCTGGGTTTATTTCCCATCTTGTTTTAAATATAATCAGGGCTCTCTGGAAGTCCAGTGGGAGAGCATCTAATAATTAGGTACCTAATACACAGAGAACATCATCTCAGTGTGCAGGTAGAAGATTAGAAGGCTCTCTTTGCAAACAAGCAGGGAAAAATGCTGAGCAGAGAGCACTGTTCTCGGAGGCAGCCCACATGCCCCCCACCTGCAATGCCTGAGGGAGAAGACCCGGGAGACGCCCAGGATGGATTATTTCCACCCCCAGAGACACTAGGAGTACTCACCTGGTTTGATGGGCTGCCTATTTGAGAAGGTCAGAGGTGCAACGAGGAATTTGGTCTCTGCAACTGGCACCCAGTGGTGAAGAATTTTCACTGTCCAGACCCCAGGCCTCAGGGGCAAGTTCAAAGGGGGCTTGTAGTGAGTGAATTCGGCAGTGGATTCAATCAGGATGTCATAGGTGGCTGCGATGATGTTGACGGGATCCACCCAGATGACAGTCACGGTGACATTGGGGCCCTTCCCCCATTTCTGCATGCCTACCGGCTCATCCATGGGCCCCAGGAGCCCCCCAAAGTTGCGGAAGAGCCGCTCCTTGGCATCCCAGTCAGTGCCGACCTGAAAGAAGAGAACAAGTCTTGGAATCACTGAGCCGGATTTAGGATACAGGGTCCCAGAGAGGCCTACGATCCTGCTTGTTGGGCTACATACACCCATTTTACAGATGAGGGAAGCTCTCAGGAGGTCAGCTGCTCAAGACTGCAAAAGTGGTAGTAAGCAGAAGATTTGAGATTCGGACCCAGTCTGTGGTCTGTTCATTAAACCACTAGGCCTCCTGGGCCTCATACAGCATTTGACACTTGGAAAGAAAACACACAACATGCACTGAATCAATCAATGCCTGCTGGCAGGCCATCCCGAGGACACATACCCCCACTGCTAGGCAGGTGCGGGCGGTTTCCACTTTGGTTCTCCGTCTTCTAGATCAGGCACCTCCATCTAGTATGACATTCTGAACATGAATGGAGCTCAGGTTTCTGAGCTGCTCTATCACAAGCTGGGAAATAGGAGGGTCCCTCAGCCTCGCTTATTGCTGGCAGTTCACATGGCTCTCCCGGGAAGAGACCGCTGTGGCCTCCCTAATGCACTCAGAGCTAGATCTTAGGGGTGGGAGGTGGCTGTGACACCCACCCTTCCTGCCAGCGAGCTGGTGTCTGTGTGGCTCTGACTGGCAGGGGCCTGCTCTTGGCTTCCCTCCTAACACTTGAGTCGCCTGCAGTTTGTTCTTCAGCCAGAGTGGCCAGGAACAGCCTCTGAACTGTCCTCTCGCTGCTGCTCAGTGCCCCTGTGGCCTGCTTCACTGTGCTTTCCTGGTGCCTAGCACCATGCCTGGTGCACAGCAGGTGTCCGTGTCTGGTTAATATCTGTCACATCACTGAGTGAGTGACGTCGCAAAGAAATGAATGGACTACACAGATCCCGGATACTGAGCTGTTACTATTTCAAACCAATTTAAACGAGGGGTCTTCTGCTCCCCCAGGAGATTTAATTTCATGTTTTCGAAGATACAGCATGTGGGCAACGTTGTCAGCAGATAACGAGCACACTCTAAGGCTTGCCTGTTTCTGTGGTCTTTCCGTGACCAGCATCTCCAAGGTGTGCGTGTGGGTTGCGGTACAGGTGCATGAGAAGGTGCACCAACACCCCGAGAAAATGCCTCATGTACAGGAGCTGGCTTACTTTCTTGTTCGTGCCACTGGTTGCTGCGTCTGGTCTTTCTCTTAGACCCAGAGCTCCGTGGCTCATGCTTCCCAAAAGCTTACCATGGGACTGGCTTAACGCTGAGCGCTCCAGTGAACCCACTTGTTTGACCCTCTCCGCTCTGTGAAGGGGAGACACCATCATTATCCTCATTTTACAGATGAGAAAACCGGGGCTCAGGGCACTGAGGTCACTTGTTGTGGTCAGTGAGGGGCAGAGCCAACAAGGAGACCCAGGAAGTCCAACCCCAGAAGCTGTGTTCTAGTCCACTCTTGTGTTGCTGATCATTCATTCACTTGCTCATTCACAAGTTCACTCACACAGACGTGCCAGACGCCTACTGTCTGCCAGGGATGCACGCTCCCACAGCTTGTTCCAGGTTTCCATGTTTACACAAGAGCCTACGGACTGGGACCGAGGAGCTGTCCTAAGGGCAGCGGAGGTAGGGATGGCTGTGGCACTTCGGCAGGGGTGGCCGGCCCTCCCAGATCGATGATAATGCGGCATCCGCTGCCACCGTGTGGATCAGCTCCCCCTGAGGACCCTTGTGCTAGCACAGTGGCTGGAACACAGCAGGAGGCAAACAGCTACCATTAACCGAAGAAATGAATGAATGAGCGCACGAGATTCCAGATAGCCTCCATGTCTCGGAGAGTTTTCTCAAGAAATGCAGTCCTGTTACGTCCCCTACATCCAACCCTTGCTGGTCTCAAGTCCAGTCTCTCATCCCCATCCTGCGAGGTCTCGTCCCTTTCTGTCTGGCTTCATCTCCGCCCCCCAGCCTCCCTCCCACTCACCCCTGCTCCAGGACACCTGGATGTCTCGGCGCCTCTGTGAGGCGGGCTCTCTCTCGTCTCTGACCTTTTCTTTCTTCCTGGCCCTCTGGCTGGAACAGTCTTCCTTCCTTTCCCCACCGTCCTCCTGCCCAGACCGCACTCCCCACGGAGAGCTCAGCCAAGGCATCAGCTCTACTAAGCAGCCTTCCCAGTTAGAGGCACCACCCTGGTGCTTCTCTAGTCTCTTTTTATAAAGGTGTTTATTTTTGAGAGAGAAAGAGCATGAGCAGAGGAAGGGGGAGGACACAGAGAGAGGGGACAGAGGATCGTAAGTGGGCTCTGTGCTAACAGGAGAGAGCTCAATGCAGCGCTTGAACTCAGGAGCCATGAGACCTTGACCTGAGGGGAAGTCGGAATTTTAACCGACTGAGCCACCCAGGCGCCCCGAGGTGGGTGCTTCTCTAAGTGTTTGCCCCTCTCAGTTTTGGGTTTTTCTTTTTTTTGCACAGTTTTACAACTTTTAATTTATGTGTCTCTTTCCTGAGCTCTGGACTGTCAACTCCATGAGGAGAGTGGCTGTGTCTGGCCTGTTCACCAATGTATCGCTGGTGCCTAAAGCAGTACTGAGCACATGGTGGTGCTCGTCTGACTTTATCCATCCATCCATCCGTCCATCCATCCATCCTCTATTCATGAATAATTAGGGGCAAAGCACACGGACATCCCTATGCACCAGGCCCTCCACACGCTGGCTTTCCCACAGACACTAACAAATGGAGGACTGGTCACAAACTTATTGGGGTCCTACTTAAGGAAGGGCTTTGTGACCATTTAGAGCAGTGTGGGGATGCTCCAGACCAGGGTCCTTGGATTCCCCAAAGAAAGGGGGATGACCAATTCTCTTAAGTCTGAGCTCTAAAACCAAGATAGTCCAGATAGAAGATCTGTAGAGCAGCTGTCAGTGGAGAAGTGGATCTCATTTCCAATCCTGGAAGAGTGGGCAGAAGCCTGGCTGCCTCCCCCAAGCACAAGCAGGGCTGCCTGAGATGGCACCCCACTGCTGTCACAACCTCTGGGGCTTCAAGATCTTTTCACAGACTCACCGTGCAAGCCCATAAACGCTTACTACACAGTGATCACTACTCAAATTTAAGTGCCTGTTCAAGTTCAACATATGGCTCCCCAACTTCAAACCGACTAAAAGCTTCTCACTGCATTTCAAATACAATCTGAGCTTTCCTTCCATGGCCTTCAAGCCCCCCTCATGATCTGTCCCATTCCCTCTGAGACCTCCCTTCTACCACTCTCCCTCTCACGGTGCTCTGGCCACACTGGCCTTGCTGCTCCTTGAGTGTGCCAAGCTCCTTCCTGGAGGCCCAGGGCCTTTGCACATGCTCTTCTCTCTGTTTGGAATGCTATAGGTCTCCCAGTGGATGGTTCTTTTTTACAGGATTCTGCTCTGCAGTAATCTCCTTAGAAAAGCTTTCCTGAATGAACCATCCCATTGGAAGTAGTCCCCATCAGCCTCTTCAGTCCTCAGCAAGGACAGGAATGAAGTTTTATGTTCTTTAGCTGAAATGTTTTTCTTCGTTTATTTGCTCACTCACAGGCTGCCTTACCACCTGACTATAATTCCATGACAAGAGCCTGTCTAGGTCACCGTGGTCTCTCTGCACCTAGTACACTGTAGCCACTTGGTGACTGTCTGTAAAGCAATGAGCATCTTTTCTGCCAGCCACCAGCATGGCACTCTCATGGGATGGAGAAGTCCCTCTGATGGCCCAACAATGGCCACCTGCTCTGAGCCAGGCCCTGCGCAGAGTCCTGGGGCTGTGCTGCCACCAGGCGGTGGGGGGGGGGGGGGCATTCCCTACAGTTCTTTCCTTTCTTTTTACCAGTTTTATACTGTTTGCCTTATAAATTATTAGGAATTCAGAAAAAAATTCAAAATACAAGATCCAGGGCCCCCTGCATCACACGCTGTTGCTCTGCCAGGGGTCTTGGTGGTTCTCACATCAAAGTTACCAGCCCTATGGTAGGAAGCCTCACAAATCACTAGCCATTGAGTGGCCAACCTCATTTGTCACCACCAGAAGTGCCCAGTTACCCACTGGCAGGCTGATAAACAGGGAGAGCCCAACCACCAGGCATCCGTCTCATTAATGGGACGTTAATGTCTTCAGTTGGCCGCCTGGGCCCCCCGGCACAGGATCCAACTGGGGCAGTGTCTAATGGCCCCCTGATGCTGGTAATTTATGGGGTCGACTTCCATGGCAGCTTGAATCCAGCCAATCCATTTGGATCCTTAATTGAGAATGGTGGCTTAACAAGAAACCCCATGCAGTAGGGCACAGCTCGGCCAGGTAGGCCACAGGTGGCTGGTGAGGGACCGGCAGGGACATATGAGCAGGTGGGATCCTTCCTGCCTATCCCCGCCCACTCCCAGCTTTTCAAGATACTCCCTATTCTAAAACTAGACTCTTTGTAGTTAACCCAGCAGCCCAGCTCACTGGGACTGCTCAACTGCAGAGATGCATCACCTTCTCTGGCTCCTTGCTGATATGGGGAAGGCAGAAATCAGGTGCTAGAGTTTTGTGTGGGCGACCCTCACCACGCTGGATCATGCTTCCTTTCCTCCGGCATCCCCCACCCAAGTGGACATACTCCTTCATTCAGAAATCGTATTCAGCACCTACAGATGCTGAGGACAGGGAACACAGTCCCAGCTTTCTCGAGGACGATCAGCAAGTGATCAGAGAAACCAACAAGATGATGTTTAAATGGTAAGCGCTAAGAAAAGAAAACAATAAAATAGGTACATGTCAAGTGGAGAATTTGCTCTTGTGGCATATGTAGGTGGGAGGGAAGGCTTCTCTGATGGTTCACCATTGGGATGCAGATCAGAATGACAAAAAAAAGCTATGTGAAAACCTGGGGGAAAGTATTCTAGGCCGGAAGATGAGAATCTGCCAAGCTGGAGGCAGGAACAAGCTTGGCATGTGTGACAACAACACAAGAAGTGTGAGTGGGGAGGAGAGTGGTAACAAATGAGGCTGGATACATAGAGGCCAGACTGGGTCTGCAGGTATGGCTGATGTCATAAGGGTGGTGCTGGGCAAAGAAACAAAAACAAAAAACAAAATAAAAACTAAAAATGCATCCCATAGATTCATGTACCCACACACCTGTCTGTCTATCCAGTGGCCCACCTGCCCATCCATCCACCCACTCACCCATCTATCCATCCCCACCTGCCCATCCATCCACCCACTCACCCATCTATCCATCCATCCATCCATCCATCCATGTATCAATTCATCTGTCCATCCATGTATCTATCCATGTATCCATCCATTCCTCCATCCATCCATCCATCCATCCACTCATTCAATGACTGATTTGAATAAAACCCTGTGCTAGGAATTGGGGAGACAGAAACACCATTAAGCATGAGATACGTGGGCAGAGATACCTGGGCTCAGTTTGGAGCTCTACAACTTCCTAGCTAAGATCCAGAAAGTTCTTGGCCCTCCAGAGGCCTCAGTTTTCCAGTCTGTAAAAGGAGACTAATGCCATCACTTCATTACGATACTGGTTTGTTCCGTCTATTGCTAATACAGGCTTAGGAGGAGTCACTGGGTAGGATAAAAAATTAAGATGATTCTACTGTTAAAAAAAACAGACCAAGGCTTCAGGTCAGTTTGGACCACTGAGAGCGGCCACACACTCTGTCTCTCTCCCTCCTCTCGTTTAAGATGCCAGTTCCCGTGCACTGGAAGATCTGCAGGTATGGGGTTAGCTATCGTCTGGGCTCTCCAACTCCCCTTCCCTTCCATCTCCATCCTCAAATGCCAGACTGGGAAAGAGAAGCCGGCAGGGGTGCCGCAAAAGACGAAGAAGCACGACAGGACTCCTACCTCAGAAAATTGGAGCCTCCCGAAGTCACTGGGGGGACTTGCGATCTTGAAGACTTTCTTTGGCATCACCCATGTCTCCAGGGTCTCAAGTTTGCTCACGGCCAGATTGGTAGCGTGATGCTTGATCAGAAAGCCCTGGAAGCGGTCCGCAAGGAAGTAGAGGTGGACGGATGCTGGGTGGCCCATCGGGTAGTACCTGTAACAGATGCAGTCTTACGTGGGCTCATGTGGTAGGGCCAGAGGTGTGTGGGCTCACAACGGAGTGCGCTACCCATCATACTGGGGCCGTTCCAAAAACAGGCCCCGTTTTACACAGTGCAGACCATGGTCCTTTGCACCCTCCTGAAAGCTGCTCCCTGTGTATCTCAGGTCCCAAGAACTATAAATGACTTCTTGGCTGTTTATAAATGTAAAACATGCTGACTGAACAAAAGCACAATAAAGAAAATAAACATTATTACTTTTGATGCTTCTTCCCATGGAGGATGTCAGTTCACAGTTATTTATTGATCCTCTGGTGCTAGGTACCAGAAAGTGACAACAGTATGCCAACGGTGCCATATTGATGTCTTACCCTTCAGCCTTATTTTCTATGCATATATTTGCATATATCTTACATATTTGGGATCATAATATACCTTCTGCTTATATTCTGCTTTTGCTTCATAGTATTGCCCAAGCATTATCTCATGTCTTTGAAAAGTCTCTGAAAACATGATTTTTGTCTGAGTGTGCGCACACACACCACTCCACTGTAATGCCATAGGTCATAGAGCAAGTCCATCTTTAGATGTTTAACGTGTTTTTTGTGTTTTTTGTGTTTTTTTTTTTTTTTTTGCAATTCTAAAGAATGCTGCATTAAACATCTTTTAATAAAAAACCTTTTTTGGAACATCACTGTCTCTCATCTCCAAAAGGCTCTTTATGTCTGCTGTTCAACTTTATCAGAAAGGTTGTACGGATTTACATTCCCACTGTCCTTCTCACCCCACAGCATTGAGTATTATCCTTAAAGACTATTGCCAATCCAAGAGATATACACACAAACAGGTAGCCCCTTAATACACATGCCTTTGATACTCAAGGTCTCTGGGCTGAAAGGGGCAGGGAAGCTAAGCAGAGGTACCCCAAGGAGGTGGGGGGGGAGGCACAGAGAGAGGGGAGTTGTGGACAGCTCAGCTCTTTGTCCTTCCTACGCATGAAATAAAAGCTGTCGGCCTCTGCAATGTGTTAATAGCATAGCACTCAGATGGTGCTGGTGGCCCCTAGGAAACAGCATTCCACAAATTATTGCCCCACCCCTTGTCCTTCCTGCCCTCTGGCTCCAGTCAGGAGTTTAAGTCTTCATGTCCAATTATAATGGTCAGGGAAGCTGCCTTCCTGTGTTGACACATCTCTCGAAGTCACTGTCTTGTTGTTGGGATGCCTCTGGGGCTCTGAGAAAAAAAGCTTGTGCTGTCTTGGGATTGCCAGTCGAACATTCAGGGCTTATGCAAACCCGCTTTGGGTCTGGATGCTGGGAGCCACAAACCCCCCTCCCTGGACTGTGCTGCCGAACTTTCTGCCATGATGGGAATGCTTTTCTCCTCTGCTGCCCAGTAGAGTAGCAACCAGCCACTGTGACTCCTGAGCGCTTGAAACGTGGCCAGTGTGCCTAAGGAGCTGACGTTTGAATTTTAGTTAATTTAAATGTGAATGCTCGCTTGTGGCTGGTAGCTACTGTGGAGAGCCTAGAGTTGTGGAGGGGTCTTGGGGCAGCCTGCATTCATGTCCCCAGTTCTTCACTTCTGCTGTCTCCACACTCTTTTCCATTTGACTCTGTACGTCTCCTTGCACCAATGAGACAGTCTAGTTCTCGGTCTTGAATCTGTTTTGGCTAGAAGAGTGTGGTACAAGGGGTGTCATGCCAGGTCTGAGCCAGAGCCTCCAGAGTCTTGTACATTTCTACTTGGCTCTTGCTCTTTTGTGCCTACCTTGAGAGCATGCCTGAGCTTGCCTGCCAGGGGAGGAGGCACGGAGAACAAGAACAGAGCCATCCCTACCATCCCAGCCGAAGCCATCCTAGATCCGCTGACAAGTCTCAGCTACAGACAACAGAGCCCCACTTGTGACCTGCAGCTGGCTGTACATGCGGAAGAGACACCAGCTGAGACCAGGAAAACTGCCCAGCTGACCCACACACTTGAGCGCTGTGTCAATGCTGATCCTTTCAAAACACTGATTTGGGACTTGTTATGTGGCATCATTACAATAGATAGTCTGTCCACGTTTGTTCTGTAAGGTGGGTAGGGTCAGTGAGGGTGGACGAAACATAGGAGAGCTTGTCATGAGAGTCAAGAGAAAAAAGTGGTTCCAGAAGGGAGTGGTCAGTGGTACTAGGTGCTACTAAGGGATCAAGTAAATGAGCCATGGTCAAGCACTCTAGAAATCCAGGAGTTAGTCTTTGATTGCTTGCCTTCCCTCACCTTCTATCAGGAAATCCTGTTGTTCCCACCTGAATCCATCCTCTCTTCTCCTTATGCACTGCTAGCATCCTCATCCAAGCCACCATCACACCCTACCTGGCCCTTTCCAGGAGCTTCCTTGCTTGTCCCTTCCTACTTTGTCCGCTGTAACCCATTGTTAGTAGCCATATCCACTGTCCACTGCTTACATACCATAAATGGTTTGCTTGATGTCTATGATAAAATCCAACCTCCCCATGTGGCCAACCAGGTCCTGCCTCTCCTTCTAGCCTCACTTTGTTTCCCTTTGTCCCAAACCCCTACCTTCTAGCCACATGGATTCTTTATTTTGGGTTCTTGAGCATGCTAAGCTCATTTCTACCTTGGGACCTTTGCACAGGATAAACTTTTTGCTGGGGATGCTCTTCTCCTGTTACGTTGCACGTCTGGCTCTGTAGTCCCATTCTGCACAAATGTTACCACCTCAGAGAGATCTTGCTTGACCACTGAATCTTAAGTCACCAACTCATTGCTACCATGTGGCTTTTGTTAGGTATGCTGAGGTACTGTCTTTACACTAGAATGGAAAATCCTTGAATTCAGGGGCCTGGTTTGTCTGGGTCACAGCCGAGTGCCCAGTGCCTAAGAGGGCCTGACACGTGGGAGATGCTCAGTAAATGCATGTTGATTGAGTGAAAATTCGAGAAGGGTTTTCTCTTGAACCTTTGGCTTCTAAGGGGCATCTAGGGTACATATAACCCTATATATAACTGAAAACAAAGTCCTGTGATACCTCCTCTTGACTGTATATGGTACTTGAGCAATTAAAACTAAAATGAGGGGTGTGCCTGGGTGGTTCAGTCCTTCAAGTGTCCAACTTCAGCTCAGGTCATGATCTCACGGCTTGTGAATTCGAGCCCCGTGTAGGGTTCTTTGCTGACAGTTCAGAGCCTGGAGCCTGCATCAGATTCTGTCTCTGTCTCTCTGTGCCCCTCTCCCACTCACTCTCTCTCTTTCTCTCAAAAATAAACATTAAAAAATTTAAAAACAGTAAGACAGGTCGTTTTAATTAGGTGTAGTACAATATGCAAAATCCAACAGGATATGACCCAAAGGGTGCCACAGATGCATCCCATCTGGCCCAAAGGGGTTTTCCTTATTTAAAGAAGGTGGGCATTGAAAAAACTTAGATTCACACAAAAATCTGGATTTCTAATTTCTCTTGAAAAATCAGGAGACCGGTTGGCAACTTCAAGTCTGCAATTCCCAGAAGGCAAGGATGTGCTGGAGCTCAGTACCAGGGCCCATGGGTACTCCACACTGGCATGGTCAGCCCGCCCCATGAGGACTGGCACTGGCTGACACCTGCTATTCCCTGGCCCTGGAGAGCATTTGGATTTAAGCGCCTGTATTAAAATACTGACATGGTTATCTCTGGATGGTGGCTCAAAAGCAAACTTGTATGTATGTAGGTATTTGTTTATTTTGTATTCTCTCAATTTGCCATTTCAAAAATTTCTGCAATGACAAAAAAACGTGTCATTTTATAATGAGAAAAAAATCAATAAACATTACTTTTATGAAAGGTTATACTATAGACTGGAAGGACAATTTGCATGAGATGCCCAGAGGAAATGAGACTCCTGAAATAAAGTTTTCACTTGCTATTTCCCCAGATACCCCACAGGCAGGAATTCACTCTCTTTTGCCTTTTGGGATAAGGGTCCTTTGTCCTGATTTATTTGCAGGCACATATCCATAAATATATCTGCTTTGCCCACAGCAAGGCACAATGGTTCTATTATAATAAAAAATGAGGCAGAAGCCAAAGGATTCTAGGCTTGAGGCAACTTGATGGCTTGTTTAATCCCCAAACAAATACCAGGAGAATATTTCAACAACCCTAAATAAATTGTGGGTGTCTTTTGGAATTTCGTATCAGTCATTTACCTTATCAATTCCATCAAGTCTGGGACTAAAACTATTCTTGAACAACATTTGCCTCCCCAGAGTCAGACACCGAGTTACCTACAGGGATGCATGTGGTGGCTCTGAAAGCCAGGATCCTGTCCCAAACTAGCAGGAGGGGAAAGACACTGGTGACGACCTTGACCCGGGGCACCGCACCTATCCGCAGTGGGCGTGTTGGAGGGAAGTCTGAGCTACTGGCCGCTTGGGAGAGGGAGGAGTGGGGCTCTTGGGGGAGCCCCAGATGAGCATCACAGAGGCCTTGAAAGTGACCTTCAAAGACTGGGGAAGGGTGGGCTGCACAGGAAGCGGGGAGGCGCTGAGCACAGGGAAACAGCCAAGGAGGAAGCGGTTCATACCCTCTACGAAGCGTGCAGCTCTCACACCGGGCTCAGTGTTGACTGCTTTTGGCAGCTTCCTGATAATGGCAACTGAGATACCAACAGTGACATGCGTCCTTAGTGAGCACTTAGCGTGTAAAACACTTAAATGGGGATGATAATAGTAACAGTGATACGTAGCTCATGAGGCAGCGTTTGAAGATGATCTCCGTTAAAATTCACACCACCTTACTGACACTATGTGCATCTTACAGACGAGGAAGCTGAGGCAGAGAGATTAATGACTTGTCCAAGGTCAACAGGTATGGAGTGCAGTCCTGGGCTCCCGACCCAGTCTGGTCTCCCTTCAAACCCAATCAGAACTCGCACAGAGAGGAGAGGCGAAGTGTGAGGCCAGGAGGAGAGAACGGAAGTGTCTGCTGCAGCCCAGCTGGGTATGCACCAGGCACTGGGCGGATACTCCCATGTTTGCAGCTTGGAGGGAACAAGACAGTTCCTCTTTCTTCTCTTCTTCCACTCCCCAGATGAGGAAACAGAAGAGCAAGGAGGGACACCAGGGGAGGCCTCAGTGTGGACAGACTGTTGTTCAAAAAAGAAAAAAAAAAAATAAAAAAAAAAAGAAGAAGAAGAAGAAGAAGAAATGTTTTCTCTTTGTAGTTAAAGAAGGGAGGTGGATGACGAAGAGAACGGAGACCAAGAAAGAGAGGGAGAGTGATCAGCACTTCTGGGAATGCATCCTAAGGAAATCATCAGAAAAGAGAAGGGGGAGAAAAAAGAGGCTTTTTGCACAAAGATAGTCATCAGAACATTATTTACAATGGTCCATTACTGCCAAGGCAACGGGAAAGGGCAGAACCAGGCAAACTCTGGAATTTCTACTCAATGGAATCCTTGCAGGCATTAAAGAGGATCATTATCATTAGGGAGGCGGCAGAGCGGCATGGGGAAAAGGGGCGAATATTACAACGTCAAGTGAAAAAAAAAAAAAAACAACCAGGGCTCCCAATTCTTGGTGCAATTATGTAAACATCTGCAATGCGCATTGCTGGTACGGAAGAATAGGCAGGCAAAATAGACCAGGGCTGGAGGGCTTCGCGAAGGGGAAGGGGCCCAGGGTGAATGATCTTCTACCTTCCCCTCTTCTTTCCATATATTCTAGAACACTCTTTTTCAGGTCTCAACTGGTACCTGCTAGTGGTGGGTGAGATGATGCTAAGCGGTACC
Source organism: Herpailurus yagouaroundi (assembly GCF_014898765.1). Taxonomy (NCBI): domain Eukaryota; kingdom Metazoa; phylum Chordata; class Mammalia; order Carnivora; family Felidae; genus Herpailurus; species Herpailurus yagouaroundi. The sequence continues at coordinate 5,617,468 of NW_024412453.1, forward strand.
TGAACATCTTAAATAACAGTTCTGCATGTTAATGACGCTTCTGGTTATATTTTTAGGTGTGTCAGTGACAGTATGGCTATGTATTAAAAAGGAGTCTTTATTTTCCAGAGATACGTATTAAAATACGTATAGCTCAAATGAAAGGTCGCCTGGGATTTGCTGCAATCAAACTATCTGAGAGGAGGGTAAGTGGGCAAGGGCGAAGAGAGGAAATCGCCTTGGCCCTGAGCTAGAGATTGCTAGAACTGGGTGATGGGAGTGTGGGGTCGCACTCTGCTATTTCATATATACTTGACATTTTCTGTAATAAAAAGTAAAAAAAAAAAAAGTTCTGCATTTTCATGGTTACCTTCCACTTAAGACAGACATCACTATACAACATGGTGATCTAAAGCTTCCCTGTAAGATACATGTACTTAGCTTAAACATGAACGCGCTGCGAGGGAATAAGTAGGTAAACAGTAGACTTGGTATTATGAAAAAGCGGAAGAGTGACCGTGGCTTAGGCTTAGAGTGGAAGAGTGCCGGCCCTTGGGACGGTTCAGATGCTTTTCAGGCCCTAGGAGACTGGGAGAGGTGAGGTGCGCGGCTACAGCCCCCAGAGAGGTGGAGGTCCCCACGCAGCGCCCCCTTTTGGTGCTGTGCCGCCCGCCCCTCCTGCACCCGGGGACGATTCTCCCCACCCAGGGGCTCACCGGCAGCTGTTCTCCCCCTCCACGTGCAGCGACGACTCAGCCCGTCGGAGGCCCAGGCGGGCAAAGGAGTGATACAAGGTGAGTGCCACGTCGCTCAGGCTGTGGGTGCCATCCGGCTCATCGTACACATTCTCCCAGTAGGAGCGGAGGCCCGGGGTGCCCGCGGGGTAGTTCCCGTACAGGTAATAGTCCAGCTGCCCGATGATTTCCTGATTCACCACGGCTTCGAATTTTCGGGCAAAGAAGGTGGGCCTGGCTGTCTGCTGTGCTCATGGGATAAAAAAAGCAGTGTCAGGGAGTGGGATGGGGGAGGGAGTGGGGGTTTGGGGAGCGGGGCTCGGCAAGCCACCCTGTCTGGATCCACATCCCAGCTCTGACACTTTCTAACCTCTCTGTCCTCAGTTTCCCTATCCATAAAGTGGAGATCCTCAGAAGTGTGTTAGGACTGAATGAGTTAATATTTGGAGAGCATTTAAAGCAATGATGGGCACAGAGTAAGCATCATTTAAATGTCTGTTAAATAAATGACGTCCTAGATGTTTATAGCTGAGATGGATCTCAGGAATCATTTAGCTGAAGGTCTGGGGCAAATATAGCCTACAGATATATTTTAGTCGTCCAGCAGAGTGTTTTAAAATTGAATTAGCTGGCAATATTTAAAAAGTACAAGAGTTCACAGAAACAATTTTTAGCTTTCCTTTAATTTTTTTTTTCAACGTTTATTTATTTTTGGGACAGGGAGAGACAGAGCATGAACGGGGGAGGGACAGAGAGAGAGGGAGACAGAGAATCGGAAACAGGCTCCAGGCTCTGAGCCATCAGCCCAGAGCCTGACGCGGGGCTCGAACTCACGGAGCGCAAGATCGTGACCTGGCTGAAGTCGGACGCTTAACCGACTGCGCCACCCAGGCGCCCCTTAGCTTTCCTTTAAACAGAAATACATCTGGCAACAACCAGGCCCCTGTTCCTACATGGGAATGACTGCTTTAAGCTGGAGAGCAAGGGGGCGCCTGGGGGGCCCAGTCAGTTAAGTGTCCGGCTCTTGATTTTGGCTCAGGTTATGATCCCAGGGTCTTGGGATCGAGCCCCGCATCAGGCTGCACTGAGCGTGGAGCCTGCTTGGGATTCTCCCTCTCCCTGCCCCCTCTTCCCTGTGTGCCCACTCTAAAATAAAAAATAAAAGGGCTGAAAAGCAGCTGTCCCTTTAGATGGGCATATCCTCTTCAGCTCACTATAGTCTCCACTACTCCCTACTGCCTCCTGGGCACTGCAGCTGATTTACAGACTCACAAGGAACTCCGAGAGGTACTGATCAGAACAATCTGTGGGAGTGAGACTTAGGAATCTACATTCTTAACAGGTTTTTGGGGTGATACTCTTCTAAGACTCCAGGGTAAGGTAAATGGTGCCTGACTGGGCTAAATACCACAGTCAATTGAACATTTTTAAAAAAATTCAGATTCTGGGGTCCATCCCCAGGCCTACAGACTCAACATCTCTGGAGATGAGGTTTAGGAATCTGGAGGCCAAGAAGCTTCCCAGGTGACCATGGGGCAGTATTAAAAGACCACGTATGTAAACCAAGTTTTCAAGGAAACTGAGGTCCAGAGAGGGAAAGGGACTTATCTAAGGCCATACAGCAAGCTAATGGCAAAGCCAAGATGAAGATCCTGGGTTGAGGATAAAGAAGGAAAATTCTGAGCCCGCTGTGACCTACTGGGTCTTATACTAATATCTGGGCAGGGATCAACAAAGGGCCATAGTAACTATTTCCAGCTTTGCAACTACTCAACTGTTCTGTCATAGTGTGAAAGCAGCCACACAGTAAATGCAGCTGTGGTCAATGGGTGTGGCTGTTTTCCAAAAAAACTTTATTTACAAAAGCAGGCAGTGTGCTGGATTTAGCTCAGGGGGTGTAGTTTGGTGACCCCCGTCTAGGACTCTGGAAACAAAACCCAGCCCTCCCTTGAGGAGCTAATGGTCTAGTGTTATTACTGACCTTAAGCTGGGTCTAACACTGTTTTCACTGCAGTGGGTTAATAGCACCAATGACCATAAAAACCACCGAGCACATACTATATACACCGAATGCTGCGTTGTATCACCACCTCGAATCTGCAACACTGCAAAGCAGGCATTATGAGTTTCATTTGACACAGAAGGAAACTGAGCTCAAATACAAACTCACACGGCTGCAGGACTCTCAAGCCCAAGCTCTTTCCACTATGCCATCCCAGGACTGGGCTGCTGGGTAAGCTGGAAGCTCCCGAAAACAAACATCCTTGGTATTATCCTGAAGATCCCCTCACCTCTCGGCTTCATGAACCCTGTGGCGGTTCACGGACAGTATTTAATAGTATTCTCACTCTCCCCGGGGGGGGGGGGGGGGGGGGGGGGGGAGAAAGTTCAGTTCAGTTACCTTACAGTAGTGCTGAAAGGAGACCACTTGGGGTCAAATCCTTACACTGCTACTTCCTAACTATGTCCTTAGGCAAATCACCCAGGGCTTTAGCTTTCTCATCCTTAAAATGGGTATAATAAAATATGTACTAAGCACAGAGTCTGGCACACGGTGTTAGCTATTATTGACTATTGTCACTACTCCCCAAAGCCTGCTACGAGGGGCTTCTAGACCTTCATGTTCTCGAGGCAGAGAATGGACTCAGAGGCCGGCAGCCTCCCTCGTCTGCTTGTGATTCTTTATTCACAGCTGTATCTTCTAAAAGGGCACGTTTCTATATTTATCACTCTTCTTTGAACAAGAACTCTAAGTTCCTTACAGGCAGCAGTTTCTTAGACTCTAGATGTTGGGGGATATTCTTGATCTCTGTTTACTGTGAGAGGAATAGCTGTGAGCACGTGCGAGGTCTCTGTGTGAGCTTGTCTTTACCAGAGACCACGATGTTCCTGGGAGGCTAGAGCTGCAACGCAGATGCCGCCACCAGGGGCAGCGTCCCACCAACTGCCGTGGCCATTTGCTCTAAACGATGAAGGTCCTTGGCATTGAGGCAAACAGTTGGTCCTCTACAAAAGTGGGAATCTTTTTTTTTTTTTTTTCCTTTTGAAGAGGTCAGCTATTTTCCCCTGCAACCATCTTTCTGCTCAGTAGATCCTTTCTCCATGGACAAAGGAGTTAAATGTCACCCAAGTTCATACCTAAATTAACATGGGTTTGAAGAGGTCCCTGGGTAGCTCTTAATCTGCCACCAAAAACAGGCCTAAAAGAATACTTATTGCAGCAACCGCTTACAGAGGTGAAAGATGTTAGGTGGGCACCTTGAGGAAATCCGGATAATGAGACGAAACCCTCTGTGTGTTCTGCACCCATGTGGACACAAAACCAGGGTGGCAGTGGGGTTTGATGGAAAAGAACCAGGTCTGCAGCTGGAGGCATCTGGGAGGGACCTGCAGCCCTGCCACTCCGCTCTGTGTCCACGGACAAGGAAGTTAGCCCCTCTGTGCCTCAGTTTCCCCACGTGCACAATGGGGATGCTGCCTACCCCAGTGAAGCCAAGGCCCACAGAGGTCCTGGCACAGAGCCTGGTACGGGACAGATTCCTACTCCTGTGCTTCTCAAGCACAAATAGCCTCCTCCTCTACCTGGGAATCTTATTTATGTGCAGATTCTTCCCCAGGCCAGCTGGAGCAGTGGAGACGGCAGCCTTCTAACAGCTCCCTGGTGATGCTTATGCCAGCTCCCTGGACCACACGCTGAGGAGCCTGCTAAGAGACTAGAAGCTCCACTCGGGTGGGGGTGGCCGTGTCCTCCCATGGATGGTTCTATTATGTGTCAGAGTGAGTCTGCGGGGGCGCCTCAGCTCGGGTTACCCACCTGCACTCCCTCTGTGTTAGTGGTTGGGGAAGAAGTATACCATCTCCACGGGGTGGCTCTGGTGGCCTCAGAGTGATGTGTTTAACCACTCTGTAGCATTCTGCTTGCCCTCTCAGCAGCAGGTGCCAGGGCATGGTGAGGGGGGTGAGGCGGGAGCGGGACGGGCACTCACACAGGACGGAAGGAGGCTGCCATCCAAAAGAGGTTTGGGCGCCAAGCATCCTTGGGGCTCATGGAAGCAGATGGAGCATTTATGACCCCCTGCCTCTGCTCCCCGCAGAACCGTAAGTTGCTTGGCTGTGCCGAGACACTGTGACGGCAGTAACGTTTCTACCTCTTCTGACTTCTTCGGGTTCATAGAGCGCGGTGTTTTGCAAACCTGACTGCTCATCAGGATTCTCCAGAGTGTAACACATCAAAATAAAAATTCCTGGACCTCAACACAGATTAGGAATTCTCAAATGGGGGTGAGTTTGCCCCCAGAGGACATTTGGCGATGTCCAAAGACATTTTTTTGTTTTCCTAACTGGAGTGTGTGGCTAGATCTAGCGGCTAGAACCCAAGAATGCAGTCTCACACCCAACAACGCACAGGACAGCGCCCCACAACAGAGAACTATCCAGCTACCATGTTCGGAGGGCTGAGGTTCAGAAACTCTGCCCTGGGTACACTCAACTTGGAACCCAGAAATGTATTTTTACTGAATATTTCAGGGGATTCTGACTGAAAAGCAGTAGAGAGAAAGAGATTTGGAAACATACATAGCCCTATGGGACCTTGAGTTATTTTACCTTTCTATGCCTCAGTTTCTCTATCTCTAAAATAGATTACTGATAATATTATCTTGGGATGCCTGGGTGGCTCAGTCAAGCGTCTGACTTCGGCTCAGGTCATGATCTTGCAGGTCATGGGTTTGAGTCCGCTGTCGGGCCAGAGCCTGGGGCCTGCTTCGGATTCTGGGTCTCCCTCTGTCTCTCTCTCTGCCCCTCCCCTCCCCCCTCAAAAACAAACAAACATTAAAAATTTTTTTAAAAAACCAATAATACACTATGTGTCACACAAGGGTGATGTGGGGTTCATGAGTCAATACAGGCCAAGTGGCTACAACTGTTGTGGCCTGGGGGGTAAGTGATCAAAACCCGGTGGCCACAGTTGATGCTGTCACTGTTACTACGGACACCCAGGTCTGGAAACCGCAAGATGAGAAGACTCGCAGGCCCGGCCTCAGAGGCCTGTGGATGTGTGCCGGGAGGGCGTGGGCCAGGGGCTGGCAGGGGCCCCGGTGGGCTCACCTGGAAGCGGTGGAAATCCTGCGGCTTGAAGTCGTTGGGGGAGCAGCCGCACCAGTCCACGATGTGCTTGTACTGGCACTTACAGCCCAGCTTGCGGTTCCAGTTGGTGATGCGCAGGTTGTTGTCCACCATGGTGTCGCAGTGGGGGCTGTTCTCCAGGACGGTGTGGAAGAAGGACTGCGGGGAGACAGGGACCAGCCTGAGACCTCCTCCAGCCTCCCTCGAGTGGGCTGAGGTGGTGGTGGTGGGGCCTGCCTTCCTCCAGGACCACCTGACTGCGCAGGGACTCCCCTCTCCTGGACACTCATTGGGTCTCTCTGCAAATGGGGTCAGCTGCCAGCTTGGTCCAATTCAGGCTACACAGGATGTTTTGTCCAAGTGGCTTCATTCTGTTTGCAAGTCTAACGCTCTGAGTGTTTCTCTAAACTGTCTTTCCCCAGCAGTCTACAATCTGATTGCAAGACGTTTCCTATTGTTCACGACATCTCTGTCTGCCCGGCAGAGAGGAAAAGTCCCTCAGGTTATGTCAACACACGGGTACCAGAGGAAACGTGGTGACAATTTTCCAGAAAACCTTGGGCCAAAAGGGCTCCTGCTTTGCAAATAGATCTGAAACCAAGGGGATTCCTGTCTGAAATATCTAGAGAACAAGGACTGATGCTCTAGAATTTCACCCCTTGGTAAAAGAAGCCAGATTCAGGGATGTTTCAGTCCCGGGGTGTGTATGGGGGTGCGTCCCAGGCCCCCCTCCTCCTGCCTCAGCCACATGGGTGTGGCTACGACACAGGGAGGGGTGGGGCAGGGCTGCTCGCTGTCCGTGGTGCTGAAACAGGCTCCATTAGTTTCTTGTAATCCAATAACTCTTGGCCAACCTCTCCTAGGAATCTGAGAAGGAAGCAATGCTGAGAGTGAAGAAAGAGACCAGAGAGAGGAGAGAGAGGAGAGGGGGAGGAGGGAGAGGGAGGGAGGGAGGGAGGGAGAGAGAGAGACAGACAGACAGACAGACAGGCAGACTTCTGTTTGGACACTGTTTTATAACAACCCCAGATACCAGGCAGATACATTCTCCCTGCTCTCTGCTCCCTAGGGGGAAGATGGTGGGGTACACATGTCTGCCTCTAATAAATTTATAGCTCAGCCTTTAGATTTACTCTAAACTGTTTTCCTAGAGGTGGTCTGGGAGAAGGGAGGGCAAGGTATGGATCCTGGAGTGTTAAGTGCCTGTGTGTGCTGGGGCGGGGTTGAGATAGACAGAGCCAGCATCATGAACGGCATCTTGATTAAAACAACCAGAGCCTCCAAACAGTCCCTTCTCAAGCGGGGGATGGGCAAAATGAGGCTCCACCCACGAACTCCAGCTGCCCTGTGCTGCTAAATGACATATGCCCATGAACCTGGATTTTAAGCTTAAATTGTCTACAAGCCCACAGAGGCACATATTCTCCATCAAACAGTGGGGAGAAGTTCCCAATTACCAATTACCCTATGTCCTTTCATAATGATACAGAAATTCCCTGAAGATAATGGATGAGGAGGTTATCGACATTGAGAGAAAAGGTGATTTTCGCTGAAAAAGGATTAAAAGCTGATTACCTAATGTGTGTGCAGAATAGTAAAACCTGGCCCAGTGATGACAAGCCCATCATCCCTCTGGAGTGACGTGGGCAGTCAACCCTATCAGCTTGGCACTGCTCCAGATGTTGGTGAGGGATGTGGAAACCATCAAATGAGATACGTTGTCTTGTCTGACCTAGACACACAGCCTGAGCCTGAGGCACAGCCAGGAAGAAATGGTAGACCACTCACAAGAGGTGTCATGGGCTCAACAGAAGGGCAACCAGCTCTGGAGTTTCCTGAAGTCAGAAATTAGGAGGAAAGGGAACTGGAGGCCAGAGAGCTGAATCGAGAACCCCCCAGTCAGGTCTGTTAAGAAGGCTGCTGGCAACATTTCAGAACTGTGTCCACCCGCGTCCCCCCCCCCGGCCTTTTCCAGATGGACCTGGTACTGTTTCAGAACAGGCTGCAATTGTACACAACCAGGCTTCTGAAATGGACTGCATGTTTGCGTCTCCTCCAAAATCCATAGGTTGAAATCCTAGCCCCACAATGTGATGGTGTTAGGAGGTAGGGGCCTTTGGGAGGTGATTAGGCCAGGAGGGTGGAGCCCTCATGAATGGTATTAGTGCCCTGGTAAAAGGGACCCCAGAGAGCTCCCATGCCCCTTCTGGGATTGAGCACAATGAAAACTGTCAGTATGTAATCTGCAACCCAGAAGAGGGCCCTCGCTAGAACCTGACCATTCTGACACCCCAATCTCAGACTTCCAGCCTCCAGAACTGTGACAAGTACATTTTTGTCGTTTAAAAGCCACCTAGTCTATTGTATTTTGTTATAGCAGTCTGAACGAAGACACCTTCCCCTCACTGAGATCTGAAAAGTGGTGACAGGCTCCCTGGAGCTTTTCAAATGCTTCCGGAAGCCATCAGGAAATGTTGAGTCCCAATGGCTGTCAATGCAGGGGCTAGTACAGGTCCAGCAGAAGCCCTGGCTCTCTGTCTTTGAGATCACTGGAATTTCTATTGTGACCGATGAGGCCAACACTAATGTCTATCATGATACGATTAAAAAAATAAAAAAAAAAACCCCTCAAAATTAGAAAAGGGATTCTTCATGTTGAAAAAGTGGTTATTACATGATTGATGACTGTAGAGGATCTGTCAAAAGTTGATGTGGGTGTGTCCTGAAAGAGCCGGCATATACAGTTGTGCGGGTTACACACTGCACAACCCTAGTGGGACACCATCAACACTGTAGGTCTGAGAGGTTTCAATTTTTTTTTTTTTTAAGTTTACTGGAAAATGGCAGTGAAGGGTCTCGTTCTATCAAAATCAGTATATTGTGATGATTTTATGACCAATGAGAGCCAAGTGTCTTAAGGAAGAGCTGCCTTTTCTACTTTGCACACATATGCTGTGTGGACTACTAGTGGCAGTGTTGTATGCCTGTCTATTCCATACCAGAGGCCGGCTATGACAGCACGGACCGTGGTGGCGGATGCAGTTCTCCAACTTCCTGGATGTTTGCAGTCCTGGATGTTTGCAGGACTATGTATTGGATCCAGCATTGCTTTGCAAAACCTTCGGCAAAAATTCAGCATCTGCTTTGTTCCAAAGGCTGGAGCTGGCTCTTACCTTGCTGAGGAGCTTTTCCTTAGACACTCACCTCAGCAGGAAGCAGGGTATAGGAGTAAAATTGCTTCATTTTGGTCACCAGATCATCTGTGGAGAACGTCACATACTCCACAAACTTCCGGTTCAGCAAGAACCAATCCGAGCCTCCATCCACAGCAATGCCCTCTGGGATTCGCCGGTCCCCTAGGCGCCACATGTGGGCGTCACACTCCAGGAAGAGTCGGTCCAGACCCTGTTTTCGGATGAACCTGTGGAAGCCAAAGTAGCCCTTAGCCCAGAGGTGCACAGAATCCAAATGAAATAGCACAGTCATGTCAGTAAAAGCATGTGATGACACTTACTGTGTGCCAAGTATTTTTTTTGATGTTTATTTATTTGAGAGAGAGGGAGAGAACAAGTGGGGCAAGGGGCAGAGAGAGAGAGGGAGAGAGAGAATCTCAAGCAGGCTCCACGCTGTCAGTACAGAGCCTGATGTGGGGTTCGAACTCATGGACTGTGAGATCACGAACTGAGCTGAAACTAAGAGTCGGACACTTAACTGACCGAGCTACCCAGGCACTGCTACTGTGTGCCAAGTACTGAGCCAGGGGCTCTGTGTGTAGTTTGCCACTTTTTCTACACAAGTGAGACAGGTCCCTATGTCCCCATGAGGCAAGCACTGTCAATATGCCCATTTTATGGGTGAGGACGCTGATTAGAAGGTTTAGGGGGCTTGCCCAGTACAAGTAGATGGCAACAATCATCTGCTACATCCACTTCTTCCCTACGGAACTTTTGAAATCGCCTTTTCGTGCCATGAATGCTTTAGCACTTTGGTGAAAACAGCCTATGGAAGCTCATCTTGGAATAATGCTCTTAAAGGCATACCTCAAATATGTAGTATTAAAAAATATTACAAAAACCCTAGTTATGATGTAATTCATATGGTTTTAGATTCACACAAGAAAGGATTACAAAATATTTTTCAAAACACCAAATTTGTGTGTGTTTCTTTTGTAACACATGAGATAGCAAGATCTTGTAGCAGGTCTAACAACTGGTGTAATTTTGCAGAAGAGGGGAGCATAAATGATACTTAGAGGTATACGCATCAATCACAGTGATAGGAAAATACGTGATTCCTTACAGTTACCGCGAATACTGTTGTGGTTTGTTACCTCCATTTAGCTGGATTTCAATTAGAGTTCAGTGAAAATAAAGATCACTTTCTTCCCAGCCAAACTTGTGGGCCCCTAGAATTCTATCGGAGAACCCCAGATTAAGAACTCCTGCTCTGGAGTGTATACATATTTGGGATTTGCAAGGTGGGCAGAGCAGAATTGGCACTTCCTGTTTTGTAGATGCAGAAACCAAAGATCAAAGAGCTAGCAAAACGGATGTGTTGGGAAGGTGGGCCAAACTAGAACCAAGCCTTCTGACGTGAACCCTCAGTTCCTTTGCAGTAGGAGACCCACGCCTGCTGTGTGCCAGGCACTGTGCTGGCCTGGTGTGGGGAAGGGAGAGGGAAGGATGTTGCTGTTCCTCAGGGTGCTGTCTCACTAGGACCTATAATCTCCTAACTATAGTCTCCTAACCCAGGGGCTTTGCTGCTTCTTGAGCTCATACAACATAAAATCAACCATTTTAAAGCATGTAATTCAATGGCATTAATACATTGACCATGCTGTGCAACTGTCACCCACGTAGTCTCAAAATATTTAAGCACTCCCAAAGGACACCCTATACCCATAAGTAGTCACTCCGTGTCTGCCTTCCTTCTAACCCCTAGAAACTATCAATCTGCTTTCTATATCTATGGATTTACCAACTCTGGACATTTCATACAGATTCACACATACAATATGTGGCCTCTTTGGGTCTGGCTTTCTCTACCAACAGTAATGTTTCCAAGGCTTCATCCTGTGTTTCTGTCTACCCAGCATCCACTCCTCATTCCTCTGAGAATCACACCTTGATTTTACTTTGGACAGCCACCTATCTTTAACTCTCACTTAATTTGGGTTTGCGCCCCACCCCCAGCACCAAGCGGTGGCGACACGACCCAGCCTGGTCAGTCAGAGTATTCCATCTGCCTGGCTGCCATAACTGATTCAGGGATGGGTGAGTAACGCAAGCTAACTTTTGAGATTGGGCCCTGGATTTTTGCTGGATCTGCTGGGAAGGAGGGCTCTTCAAAGGCATTTTCAGCTGAGAGAATGTAAGCCTAGAGCAGCTGGCAGCCATCCTGTCACCATGAGTACAAAGGTTGTTTGACAGTGGAGGTAACACAGAAAACAGAGAGAGGAAGGGAAAGAGAGAGGGGGAGAGGGGGAGGGAGGGAGGGAAAGAGAGAGGGAGGGACAGTCTTCATGACTATGCTTGAGACCCTGGATCCCACTGTGCCTGACTCACCCGGACTCCTCAGTAACGTGCTTAGGGCATTTTGAAATGGGATTCTGTCATTTGCCGTTGAAAAAGCCCTATACATTCCTGAACAACTTAAACTTTTATCACTACCATGATGGATGTGAATCATCTCAGTCCCTAGAGAAAGCAGATAGCCAGGGACGTGGCACATAAATACCTCTCTTCCACTATGCCAGTCTGCACCTCCATCATGTGTCTTAGAGGCCTTTGAACCTGCATGTATTCAGATTAGAGTTACCAGTCCCCCACCAGGTAGATGCTATTATCATTAGAACTGACTCTGGATTCCTCCTTTCTGCTTTCCTCACAGTTCCTAGGACAGTGCAAGGCAGTGACTCGGGAAAGATCTACCGTGATGCCCAGACTTCAGGGTATAAAAGCTGTAGATAGTTCCATTGTGCTGGACATGCTGAATTCTACAAAGAATCCCTCCCAGTGTGTCCTCCCAAATCCACTAGCATCCAATGGAGGGAAGTGTGTGGAACCTCACTAATAAATCCATATCCCCAGTACTTTCCTCCTGCTTAAGGAGAGAACTTGCCCATAGATACTGGTCACTCACTGAGCATCATGATCAGTAATTCAGCATTCAGCAATCCACTGAATTCTTAGCAAAACTGATGACTGTATTAAAAATGTTGATGACTTCATTTTTTAAATATAATTTATTGCCAAGTTAGCTAACATACCATGTGTGCAATGTGCTCTTGGCCTAGGGTGTAGATTCCCATGATGCATCGTTTACATACAACACCCAGTGCTTGTCCCAACCAGTGCCCTCCTCAATGCCCGTCACCCATTTCCCCCTCCCCCTCCACCATCAACCCTCAGTTTGTTCTCTGTATTTAAGAGTCTCTTATGGTTTGCCTCCCTCCCTCTCTATAACTTTCTTTTTTCCCCTTCTCCTCCCCCATGGTCTTCTGTTAAGTTTCTCAAATTCCACATATGAGCAAAAACATTATGATATCTGTCTTCTCTGACTTACTTCACGTAGCATAATACCCTCCAGTTCCATCCATGTTGTTGCAAATGGCAAGATTTAATTGTTTCTCATTGCTGAGTAGTACTCCATTGTATATATAAACCACATCTTCTTTATGTTGCTGACTTATTCTGCTGAAATGTGCTTTCCATCTACATGGTGGTGCAGCTCTACCAGTAACGAGTTGAGTGACTTTGGAAAGTGATGACCCTGAGTCTTAGTTTCCCTTTTGGTAACATGACTTTGGAAAGTGATGACCAAAGTTGGGCTAGGTCTGGATTGTAATATTAAATGCCTACAGGAGTCAGACGGATAATGGAAGCATCTGAGGCAGGCTGGGTAGAAGACCACAGGGTTGGTGGAGTCAGAAAAGTAGAGAAGGCAGTTTTTGAAAAGCACTCAAATTCATTAAAAAAAAAAAAAAAAGGTGCTCTGATTCAATAAAACATATCCCTAGCCTTGAAGCCAGCACATGGGCCATCAGTCATAACAACCATGGGTTAGGTAATCGTAAGGTACTTCCCAGCTGTGACATTCTCTAAGTCACTCTGTTATATCCAGGAAGAGGGGGTGGGGCAGGCATTCCAGACAGATACATGGGATCCCAGAGAAGGCTGACAAATTTTCCACAGACACACAGAGGATACAAGCCAACCAGAAGACCCAGGTATCCCTCCCAGGTATCCCTCCTAACACGTTTCCAAGTGCAAATCCACGCTGTCAGCAAAGCCACGTTCTCTCTGGGAGTCACTCGAAGGTTTTCCAATATACTTACCGTATCACTCCACTGACACAAAACTCAGCTCTAACTGGGTCCATTAAAGGAAGCCCCTGAGTTTAGGAAAATAAAATCCTACCTCAGCTCTGTCTGGTGCTAATTATATAATAATATTAAATTGCAGACACTTAACCCTGCTTAAACCTTTGCATTTTAGGTAACTTCTACGAGAACTTATGTGCTAGCCAAGACTAACTCACTCAGAGAGACAAAGAAACAAAATTCAGGTGTTGAGGACATGCAAAAGTTTTCTTTCCATAGGCCAGCCTTTTAATTTTGTGTTCCATTATGTGGGAGAATAGCATCGTCTTGCAATTTTAATGTGATGTCCCAGACCATAATATCCAAATACAATATTTATGCAGTAATCTCCAAAATGAAATATTCATGGGGTGGGAGATTGGTTGCTATATTTACTTGCATTTGAAAACTGATAAGCTGCAAATGCATGCTTTGGTTAATTATGAGTAAACAGAGACAAACAATCCCCCCAGGTCTCAGTTCCTGGGTTAAGAGGGGCGTTTGGACTGGGATAAAGCGGCAGAGGCCCAGAGTCCGGGTATTTAGCAGGGGAAAGGAATCAACTGCTTGGACAGTGATTTGCATTTTGTTTTCTACCCTATGCATTTGCCATCTCTTGAAAAAGGGAATGGCTGGAAATCAAGGTAAGTAGGCAAATACCTGGGTGTGCCTTTTCATAAATGTTGGTTCAGCAGTCAAGGGTGTGTGATTCTCTACCTGAGGGGTGGAGAGCAGATTTATTTAAGCACTGGGCCAAACACACAGAAGATGACCAAAGACACTCTCTTATATTTAGCTTCATTTCCAGATGATTTGATTATGTGAGGGCAACCGAGTCAACAGGTGGAATTCAGAGCAGACAAAAAAAGGATCTGGGTACTAATGATGACTCTGTCTTCGCAGATGGGGAGATATGGGGTTGACTTGACTCTCTGGAATGCCAGTTTCCTCATCTGGAAGATGAGTTCCATGACACCTGTGCTGACACCCTCCTGAATCAGCTGTGAAAGGCTGACAGATGAGGTTTACAAAGGTCCTTGCTAAGTATTCAGCAAGCACTATTCATTCCAGCAATGGACTGAGCCAGTCATTACACAGTGAACCATTCTTACATAGCAATTATACCCTTCCAGAATCCCTCACATCTGTGACCACCATTTCATGCTTTATTTTTCTCCATAGAACTTAAAAATTTGTACTACTGTATACAAGGTATTTATTTAGTTTACTGTCTCCTTACTAGATGTAAGTCCCAAGAAGGCAGAGAGTTTTTTGCCTGTTTTGGTTCAAAGCTGTATCCTTAGTGCCTAGACTAGTACCTAGCATACAGTTGGTGCTCAATAAGTATTTATTGAGCCAATGAATGAAGGGAGGAGTAAAAGCCATGAAATTGTTCAATAAGGAAGTAGCAGCCCTTAAACAGGTATCTGATTCTTCTAACAAACATTGAAACACAAAGGAACTCAATCCAAGAAGGTTAAGGGTGTTCCCCAAAGTCACACAGCTAACAGTCCTGGACTCGAATCCAGGTCTGGATGAATCCATCAAGCTCTTAACTGCTCTGTCCTGATTGCCAGGGTCCTTGTAAAAGGATCCAAAAGGAGTATCTGAGAATTTTCACTACCTCAAAAAGACACGGTGCTGAAATGAGAAAAGTGACAGAAAAGGGCTCATTGTTGGTCTTGGAAGAGCTCCCTGCCAGATGTCACAAAGACTTCTGTCTTCAGAACAGACTACCTGAGGGCAAACATGGAATCAATTGCATTTGGTTTTACCTCCTAGGATTTCAGGGAGGGGTGGTTTGCCTTCCAGGGACTTTCTCTACTGGCACAATATGGAACAAAGTCATAACTAAATAGGATTCTACTGAGATGTCATAGGGACCAAGTTGTACTCAGCTGAGCATCAAAGGAAATTGGATGGAAGGGGACAGGGGTCCTCATTCTCATCCGTGTGTGAAAAGGTCAGTTAAGAAACCTTCTGTATCCTTTGAACATGATCTCAGAAAAGGCAGACAATGAAGGTCTCTTAATTCAGTTAATTCCCTGGCTACAGTCTTGGCATATTCATTGAGTGTGGAATTATTCCAGAACTGTCTCGTCCTATAATGAGTTTGAAAAGGAAGAACTCTGCTCCTCAGATTTTACAGCGTGTCTGAGTAAGAAGGAATCTTAGCAATCAGTTAATATAATTAATTCTATAGATTGAAAAAAAAAAAACCCAACACACTGAGAGGATGTATGATTCAAAGACATCCAAAGTCACACAGCCTAGGAAAAAAATCTCCCCTTCTTCTCTTTTCCTGTCCAGTGATCTGTCACTGAATCCAGATTACTCCTTTAGCCTAAGTACAACCTAAGCATTTTAGTTAAAAAATAAAGTCATGGAACAAAGCACGAAAGCCCGCAGTGTATGAAATCAGCCAGCTATGTGAATGTGCTGACACGTAACAGCCGTATAATGCAGGGACCAAGCTTTGGACTACACAATTCACGTGCTGGGTAGGCCACCAACCTTGGACGACCTGAACACGTAACTTCACATGGAAAATGGTGATGATAGTAACACTTACTTCAGAGGGCTAGTGCAAAAGTTTAAATGAGATTATACGTAGAAACGGCTTAGGGTAGTGCTCAACACACTGTAAGTGCTCCATAAATATTCACCAAGATGCTTAATATTTTTCCTTCATCAAGCTACAAATTTAAAATTTCTATCTCTCCTCTTCTCTCTCCTGTGATTTGGTAGACAGGAATGGGCAGGACACCTCCAGAACTAATTACACACCTCTATGTCCAGAAAAAGCAATGATATTTCAGCACCAAGGACAGAAGCCCAGAGCCCCACACAAACAGTGAACTTCATCTCCTGTGATTATTTTAATAAGCAATGCCCATGGTTGTGGTAGTTGAGGTGACAAGGGTCATGGGCACCTTTCTAATTCTGTCCGAGCAGTATGAATACATCATCTTTTCATGCTACCAGTCAGCAAGGATTCAGCTCATTGGGACCTAGTCTGGCAGCTCCACAGGGACCCTACTGGCTGTTTCTTTCAGGCCCAGGCTGGATTGTCCCCTTTCCTGACCTCAGCTGGGGTCAACTGTTATGTCTCTACTCTGAAGTACCGGAAGAACAGGGGGCTTGGAGCATTCACTCGTTCAGCAGCTCCAGATAGCATCTTCACTACCCCAGGTCTGTGTGCTGAGAATCTGGTTGTGAACAAGATGGACATCATCCCTACCCTTCTCCATCTTCCAGGGAGAGACATAAAAAATAGAATAACACCTACCATTTATTGAGCACCTGCTACTTTCCAGATCCCATTCCTCACACTAAATCCATATTCTCTCATTTAGTCTTTACTACAACCCTATGAAGGTTCATTTTACAAATGAAGGAACAGAGACACGGCTAAGTAATTTCCCCAGAGCCATACAGCTGGTTAGTGCCAAGGGTGCGATTCTAACCTTAGCCGTCAGGCTCTGGATGCCATACTTTTAGCCATTGAGCTATAATCCTGCTCTTAATAACTTAGTAAGTAGACACAAAGAGCCACAAAACACATTAATATGTAATTAGATGTTTGTGATAAGTGCTATAGAGAAAAACTCAAGGGCGCAGTGACAGAAAATAAAGAGACAGAGACGTCATTAGTGAAGATTGTTGGGGAAGGGCTTCACTGACGAGGTGGCATTGAAGCTTCACGTCAAGGATGAGGAGGAATCAGTCATCTGAAGATCTGGGGGCAAGAGCTTTACTGGGGACCAAAACAGCATGTGCAAGAGCTCAAATGAATGGAAAGAAGTCAAGGTGGCTGGAGTGAGAGCCTTGCTGACACATCTGAGCAGGTCAACTGCGAGAGAGGCAGACCCTACCTGATTGGTGGGGGGAATGCATCATCTACCTGGATATGGCAGGAAGCCCCACAGTGAACATGCTGAGGGAATCAGTGTGATACAGAGCCTAGGAGTACAGACCCTGGGGCCAGATTTCCTGGGTTCTAGTCAGCCTCCCCACTTATAATCTGTGTGTTTAACTTAGCTAGCCTCTGGGCTCCCATCTGAAAACTGAGCCTGATAGGACTGCATTTCCATCATGGGGTAGTTTTGACACTTGCAAGAAGTAACCTCACTAAGGTATTTAGGACATTCCCCAGCACACAGGAAACCCTTCACATGTGACTGTTACTACTGCCTTGTGCGAAGAAAGCGGACTTGTGTTTGATATCCAAGGGTGGGGGAAAAAAGAAGACTGAGAAGAGATGCCAAGTCAAGGGCCCAAATCCTGGGACCCAGAATCCCCTGACTTGGTAGCCATATGTTCTTCATGGTGCTTGGTGCCCAATCAGCTTCTACTTCCAAGAGGCTAAAGGTCCACTGAAGGCTAAGTGGTTTTCCACAATTTTTCACACATTTTAAAAAACAGTGTTTATTGCCTTTTGTTCTGTTTATAAATGTAATGCACATCCTTCACGGAAAACTTAGAACAGAAAGAGAAAGCAAAGAAAAAAAAAATCAAAGTCCATCTCTCAGAGATGACACCCTGAACATACTTTTGTCGTAGTCTTTTTTCTAACTTCGATGTGTATTGTTTTGGAAAAAGAAAAGTTCCCAAGTTGACCTCAAAACGCATGTGGGGGCCAAGAAAGGATATGCATACACAGCTTTGTGTGGGTGCTGGTGCAACGCAAAGCTTTATTTTGACATGCCTGCTATAATTGGATTAAATACAGTGAACATGCAAACAGTGATAAATGCACTGGTTGGGTTTAAGAAAAGCAAAGGGGAAATGCAATCTGCTTTCCCCATTGGAAAGGAGATATTAATTATCTCCTCACATCAATCATGGTGCTATAAGACAGCTGGGGAGTGAGCCCATCTCTTCATAAGCAAGTTGGCACCAAAGGGCCTCCTGAGCACAGATTTGCTTGGAGGAGGTTCCTGGCCAGGCTCTCAATGGATTTGCCAACTATTGGCTAAACAGTTGCCTGTTTATACATCAAGGGAGGTGTGGGTCTGAAGATGAGTTCAATGTCAGAGAGAAAGGGCTGCTGAAGCTGCTTGGCTGTCATTCTGGTGCCCAGTCGGGGGGAGTGCTGTTTAGAGCAGGTGGGGTCCAGACCTGACAGCTAGAAGAAACTTGCTGATGTCACTTCCAACCTCAGGGCTGGGACCCCTCCTGGTTTCCTACTGGTCTAGCCTTCTTACCCGTCAAACGCTAGTTTCCATAAGAATTGGAGGAGTGCTTGCAAAATGTTAATCATATGTATGCCATTTTCAAGATTCTTCTCCATCATCACTGTCACTAAGTTGACACGCCCAACTAATTGTTCCAAGAGTTTATCCCTATATTCTCCCATTGAATTCTTCTAACAACTCTGACACACAGGTGCTTGATGTCGATGTCACTCAGCCAAGGTCATACACCTAGAATCCAGAGTGTGGATTCCTACCTGCTGTGCCAAGTGCTTTATGTATAGCACTTACAGGAAAGCTCCCTTAATAATTTTCCCTAAATCAACTTTGAATAGCTTCAACGGTGTTTTGTTTTTTTTTTTTTTTTAAACTGAGTCTTACTCTCAGCATAACTTCTATGAAACCATGGGGGCAGACGGCTAATTCTATCAATTGTTGTTGATATACTTGCGATCAGTACCTAGCTTTCCCAGCACTCCTGTCTGTGAAGTACCTGAATCCACCTCTCACGCTACGGGTGGATGGGGAACACACTTTGGGAGACACCGACTCTACAAAGGAGGGGAAGAACCCGATCTTTCCTCTCCTCATCATTTCAACGATACTTCTGCTTAAAGTTAGCAGGATTCTGTTCTTTCAGTTGTACGCCCCAAAGGCAAAACTGCAGGTCCTGTCAGATGTGGTCATGAATCACGGCGTGATAAAATCAGGCCTTGAAAGCCAGACCGAGCCATGTTCCAGTCCCAGCTCTGCGGTCTGCTCGCTGTGGAACCTTAAGCAAGTAAAATCAACTCTCTAAGCCTCAGCTGTACTCGTCTCGAAGATCTCACTTGCCAAGTGAGCTGGGAATGAGACAACACACCAGAAAGTGCCTGGTTCAGGGCCTTCCCAGGGTCAGCGAGGACACTCCGTCCTCCACAATGCCCATCTCCCTATTCACATTTTATAAAGATGAGGAAACAGAGGCTTGGAGAGTCAAAGCCATCTGGTGAAGTCCTATGGCCATCACATGAGCAAGCCAGCATTTCAACACAGGTGCCAGGCCTCCAATGTTCATGTACCTGCCCCTGTACCACAATGTGTCCCTGGGCTCAGCATGGGGGCCTGTGGACCTTGGATCAGCAAGAGAGCTCAGATGGACTGAGGCAGAGAAAGTGTCAGAGGAAACCCTATTCTGGCTGGTAGAAAGGATCTTCCCTTTCTAGCCCCTATCAGACCACCCCCCGTCCCAGGTCCCCACAACAATCAGGTTGCAGACATTTGGGAAACTTCTCCAATGCTCCCTGAACAGAAGCCAGGAGTTCCAGGGTAACTGCAAGGACCTATTTAGTCTGCAAGGACATGTTTAGTCCCTCAGTGAGCTTTAGGACACCTGCTTCTGCTCACCCTACAGAGGCTAACTGGGAAATCAGTAACTGTGCTGCGTGCCTTTCATTGCATCGACTTTATTTTTGGAGGAAAGCAAGGAGAAATGGTGAACACAACACTCCCCTTCATTTAATTACAGGAACAGTCAGGACCAATTTGGCAACTATTAAAATATTAGTTTGCCTTTATGCCATCCCTGCGGAGCAGGAGCTGGGAATCCACACTGGCTGCCAAGGGCTGGAGATGGGGACAGAAGGTCAACACTGCTATTAGGAGCCACGTGGAACTAAAAACCGAGGCACCCTGTGGCCTATTTCGTATCTTACTGCTTGTTTTTGGTCCCTCCACATCGTTTGATCTTTTAAACTCTTTGCCTTTGTCACAATGTCTTTTACAAGGGCTGGTCCAGGAGCAGAGAGCGTCAGAAGGAGAAGTGCCTTCGGAGACCATCTTATTCATCCACTTTTCTTTTTTCAAAGGGAGAAAGTGAAGCCCAGAGAAGCAGAGTCGCTGCCTGAAAGTCACCCAGCATCCTGGAGGAAAGCAGGCCCAGAATACAGACAGGCTGCATCATACAAGGGTTATGAGCTTGGGCTCTGGGGACACAGGCATCTGGGCCGGAGTCCTAGCACTGCTGTAATTATGTGGGCTTCACCAAATTACTTCACCTGAGTCTCAGTTTCCCCGTCTCTAAAATGAAGCTACTAAGTCACCATTGGAGCCAGAAAATCCAACCAACACAAAGGAAAATAGAACTAAACAAGGGAGTCAAAAAGTACACACTTCCAGGTGTGAAATAAATACGTGCTGGGGGGAGGTGATGTATAGCCAATAATACTGTACTGTGTATTTGGAAGTTGCTCAGAGAGTAGATCTTAGATGTCCTCATCAACAAGAAAAAAAAATGTAACCATGTGGGGTGACAGATGTCAGCTAGACTTATTATGATCATTTTGCAATATATACAAATAATGAATCATTAGGTCATACACCTGAAACTAACATAATGTTGTATGTTCAATTACATCTCAATTAAAAAAATAAAAAGATTCCCCTCAGTGAACTATTTGGCTATTTGATGTGTTTATTTTACTTTAACCCACTCCAGGAATAGTAAATAATTAAATGCCCCCCCCCCCATAAAAAGGAAAAGAAAAGAACTAACGGAGTCTAGGTGTGATTAAAGCATTTGAACTGCTTGATTTAGCCATATCTGAAGTCAGAGATCAAGGTTTTCCTTCCATTAACTTCCTTTACCCACTGAGTCTAGTTTAAGCTGGGTTTCTGTCATCTGCCACCAAGGGTCCTTTATGACACATCACCCGTGCAGGGTCTGCAGCCTAGCCATGCCCAGCTCTGTGCGATGGGGAGGGGACAACAGAAGACGCCCAGTGGCTAGGGTTACTCATCAGCAGGTGAGGCCCCAGCTGACAGAGAGGAGAGGGTGGCAGGTAATGGCTCATTTTACTATGAAATTAATACGACATTACTGCCCTTCATTCATTCAAGTAAGAGAAAACCAGCCAAGGGCTCATTCCTGGGTAGTGGAATATGGGAGCTTTTCTGTTCAGAGATCCTTGGGTTTTAGTTTTAGCAGGAAGTGCCAACAACATCTTAGCCGGAACCTTTATGTTGTTCTGTGCCATGTGGGTATTACCTGTCAGCTACTGGCGCACATCCACCAGACAGGTATTCACACACCCAGCGGGGTAACTCTAGCCCGAATACCATCTATTTATTTCTCCCACCACAATATTTTCATCCTACACTTATCATAGCCATGACATCACCATCATCATCACCACCATCACATAGGGCATCTACTATATGGTGGATGCTTTATATGCAGCATCTCATTTAATCCTCTCAACCCCAAGAGTGTAGGCCTATTGTTATTTCCACTATAAAGGTAAGGGAACAGGCTCAGAGAGGTTAAGACCCCTGTCCAATGCAACATAGCTAGGACATGGCAGAGCAGGACTCTGATCCAGGAAGTACAACCTCAAGGCCCACGCTTTTAACCTCTGTGCTACATACCCAGTCCCAAGCACTGGGCCTAGAAATAGTGGACAGAGAATAAATACCAACTAGGCAGGAATAATAATACCAGGGTGGATAATAATTCAGACACAAGTCTATCAAATTACAATGGGCTCCTTTCTGATGAAACAACTTTGCACAAAACACATATTACAAGGTTACCTGGAGGTAACCTAAGGGCCTAGACACTAACATCTGGGCCAGTTTTGATAACTAACACCTGAATGGAATCTTGTTCAGCTCTACCTTGCTCCCATGGGCTTTGGGGTCAGAGAACTGGGTTCAAATTCTAACACTTACCAGTTGTGTAACCTTGGGAAAATCATTTAGACTCCCCCAAATCCCTTTCTTCTCCTGACAAATGGGGATAATGATTCTTATTTTGCATTGAGTGGCCCTAAGAATGAAATTGGATCCCACAGGGAAAAGGTCAGCGGAGCAAGGGCACTTATCAGGAACACATCACACAGTGGCTGTAATTCTTGATCTACCCAGGCCTCTCTCCCTTTAGCGGTGGGAACATGCTCACGCTAATCTGTAAATCATGCTGATTTACAGAGCATCCTCAAGTCTGGGGGCTCCTTCTAAATGTAAAAAATGCAGGCTGTCAGTAGGATGGGAACAAGCTATAAACAGCTGGATGAAATCAGAGTTAGAATTTAGGCAATGACACAACAAAGGATTCTGGGGTTACATCTGGAGAGCTCAGGAGATGGAGCTCAAGGCTACCTTCTGGTCCCCCCCGCCCCCCCCCCCCCCTGCTGTAGGTACCTCGGTAAACTGAGTTACAGAGCCAGCCAGAGGGCAGGTCAGTCAGCAGTTGCACAGAACGCCTGAAGCAGACTACAAACTGAAATGCCAGTGGGGGCCAGGTAGGGAAGGGGCACAGGAGAGGACAGGAGAACACGGGCTTTGTCTATGACCCAGGTGATAGCCTCCAATGAGAAACCTGAGGCCCAGAGTCAGTGGACCTTTGGATCTTTTAAGATGAGCTGGATGTGCCTGGGAAACATTGCTATTTTTATTTTCATTTTTATTTTTTTATTATTTATTTATTTATTTTTTCAACGTTTATTTATTTTTGGGACAGAGAGAGACAGAGCATGAACGGGGGAGGGGCAGAGAGAGAGGGAGACACAGAATCGGAAACAGGCTCCAGGCTCTGAGCCATCCGCCCAGAGCCTGACGCGGGGCTCGAACTCACAGACCGCGAGATCGTGACCTGGCTGAAGTCGGACGCTCAACCGACTGCGCCACCCAGGCGCCCCAACATTGCTATTTTTAAATGGGGCTATTCATTTTCAAATGGAGCACTTGAACTGAAACAAAACAAAACAAAACCAACACAAGAGCCAAACCAAACAAAACACATCAACGAGCTAAAATTATCCCATGTGCTGCCAGGTTATGGTCTGAGTTCAAAGCTAGAAAAAACTGCCAGCATGTCAGTGATCTGGGCTGGTTTTTTTTTTTAATGGTGTTTACCATCGGGACGGTGAGGCCTATCATGTGATCTCCCCTAAAGGGGGCGCTTGAGACTGAATCCCTCGTAGCTGATCTCTGGCCACAGAGATATTGACCCTGCTGAAAGTGGGACTGCAGCATGCTATTTGTGGATCCAGATTGGGCTTCTTGGTGCCTTGAATCCCTGCCAATGTCTTGGGCAGCAAGAGTGAGGCACTGGTGAGGGCAAAGGGTGGGAATCAGGATATATGAGCTCAACTCCATGCTGGCATGAGACTCTTTTTCACCAGGAAGTAAGTTCCATGAGAATGGGGGTTTTGTCTTGTTCAGCTCTAGAAGGGTGCCTGGCACATGCTTGGCACTGGGTGAGTGTTTGCTGAATGGCTGACCCAATGAGTGATCTGGGCCATCACTTAAATTATGGGGCTCAGTCATCCCACCAATAAAGTGGGAATGAACAATGGCTGCCCTACTTACCTCAAAGGGTTGCCATAATGAGATAATGGACCCGGGAAAGTGCTCAGTGTGTGTGTGTGTTGGGGGGGGGGTGTAAAGGGCTATTACGAGAGGAGATGCATTTACTATTATCCCTGTCCTTGGCTGACGGGAAAGACTGCTGCAGACCCGACATGGAAGGGGCAGGGGCCCACCCGAGCCATGCCTTCCTCCTGTCCTCTACTTTCCTCTAGGCTAGCCTCAAAGGAAGCCCCAAAATGATCACTCAGATTTTCATTTCCATTTTGCACATGGGTAGGGGGAGGATGTGCTACCTTGCATTGTCCCGGCCGTGTGACTTCAGGAAATTCATATCTCGGTATCGGGAGAGAAATGCCACCAGCTGGTCATTCGTCCTGTGGAAACAAACCAAGAGGAAGGTCAGGGTCCTCCAGAGACCATGGACACTTTCTGAGTCTTGGCTCCCTTCGTGGTCACAGAAATAAGGTCCATACAGGCTAATAAAGCATCTTCTTTCATGGGTCACCACCCTAGGCTTACCACACTACATTAAAAGGGGATATTAGCGTGTTTGTATCCTACCTATCCTATAGCCTGTACACTCTTTGAGTATAAGCATACTACCTTAGCTGTTCTGGAATCTCCAGTGCTCAGCACTGGGCGTGGCAAACAGTAAGTCATTAGTGTGTAGCTCAATGCGATACACAGCAATCTCAGGGTCTTTGCACGTGCTGTCCTTGGGAAATTCTGCCTTGTATCTTTCCAGGTCTGGCTTGCTGTTATCATCCAGGTCTCCTTTCAAATGTAACCTCTTCAGAGACGCCTTTTCTGGCCACCCAACCTAATGTGGCATCAGCCTCCCCCACCCCCATCTTTATCATATCCCTTTATTTCCATTACTATTTTATTGTCACCTGCAAGTGTTAAACTTGTTTACGTTATGATGTAAGCTCCATCAGGACAGAACCTAGTGGGACTTGCTCCTCACTAGCACATGGTAGGAGCTACATTAATGGTTGCTGGATGAATGAATACTAAGTCCTTGAATAACCAGTGGGCTACCAATTGAGAGAGCTTTAAAAAATATGAAGTGCGATTGAAACAGATGACGTCGTTCCCAGTATTGTTATCCCAAATTTATCGCCATCAATCTCGGTGCAGGCAGTGTAGTCACAGCTAATCAGCTTGTGCATACAGCTGTGACAGTATTTTAAAAGGCAGTCACACGGGTCTCCATCTGCCAGAAATGCAGTCGCCTCTTCTGCTGAATAAACCCAAACAGGTAAACGGTGCTGAAGTGACAGCTCCTTTATCATCTGCTCTGCTCAGGAATTTTTACTTAGAAGGAAAGGGTTAACCATTGTTTCAAAGTGGGAGACCAGATGGAGGCGGTGGAAAGGAAGGACACTCCTGGAACCGAATGGAGGCTCTCAGAACTTTGGGGGGCAGGTAGGTGCCTTAGAAAGCAATGCCTGGGCTCTAGAAGCAGAAAGGTCTAGAGGCAGATCCCAGCTCCACTCCTGACCCAAGGGTGAGTAATTTAACATCTGGGTGGTAGCCTTCTCTGAACCCCCCTGACTGCCCAGCAGACAGTAGGCTCTCAGTACGTATATAACGAATGGATAGCTGGGAATATTTAAAGGGCATATAGTAGGTGCGCAATAAATGCAAAGTGCTTTGCTCCTTCCACCTGCCACCATCTGGTCTAAGCAGCCCCCACGCCTCACTCTTCATTTCCCTGCAACTCCCTGCAGCCGCACCACTGCAAGCCCCTATTCTGTGATTGGATGACGCATGCTGACCAACTCATAATTCCAGCGGAGGGGGCACAAAGCAGTCAAGGGACGCTGCAGTGAAAACGAGCCCTGCCGATGTCCCATCCTATTACTGAAATGAACACCAATACACAGGCGGCCATTCTAGCGGTAGCAGAGAGACCCCCGTCCACACTGAAGTAAATCCGATAGGAACACGCAAGCCAAGCCCTGCCGCGGCGCACAGAGGTAAATTCCAGGGACGCAGCCAAATGGCTAACCCCACGCATCTGCAAAACGGTGCATCTCGTGTGTGGACAATCCTGCCCACATGCTCCAAGGTAAAGCCCACGTGTGCCTCATACCAAGTTACAGACAGCCATGGGCAAAGGGCCTCCCGAAGTTGCGGGGAGAGGTGGGAACAAGATCAGCCCATAAAAAAAAAAATGAAAGCAATCTCTCTTTCCAAACCCTCAAGAGGCCCATTCGATCTCCGTGTCTCAGCAGTTCCTGTTTACCAACCCCCTTGCCACTCTGGGACAGTTCATTATCGTCGTCCTGATGAATACGGGGACAAGTTAACCTCTGAATGGGTCCCTGGCAGCAGGAATAATAAATAGGGCCTCTCAGCGGCCTCAGAGGGAGGATTGAAGGGGCCGGGCCGGGGCTCCTGGGCCCCCGTGCGCGAAGCCTCAGGCCTCCCAGGGTCAGTGGCTGCAGCTCCATTTGGCAACCCCAGAAAGCGCCTTTCAGGGTCCTGAGCTGGGGCCATTTTCACATTTACCGCTTCACCGAGTCCCCATCTGACGGGGATGAATAGGCATTTAGCGAATTTACTTAGCGATGCTTCCACATGAAATCGTCTCAAAAGATGACATCTTGGGGGAGGGAGGGTGGCTGGGGAGGGGGCTGCGGATTCCAGGCCCAGAGCCCGGGGAGGGAGAATGCGGGGGTGGGGTGGGGGGTGGGGTAAGGCTGCCTTTCAAAGCAAAGTGCTGTGTGCCTGGCTTGGCTGGACTGGCGGGGTCGAGGGGACCCCTAACTCCCCCTCCCTGGGCTCCCTCCATCAGCCCCCTCACTCTTCCTCTCTCTCAGAGTAAAAAGCTTGCTCTGCACACTGAAACCAGTCTCCCAGCCCTTCTTCAAGGGGACACGCAATTCGGCTGGGGCCCAACTTTCCTATCACTGCTTTCCAACGCCTGCTATAATTGCCTCCATAATATTTAGTTCTCCTCAGATAATTAACAGCTTGCGATCTGTTGACATTTTACCCAGTTCCAGCCTCTCTCTCTCCCTCTTTCCCCACCACATACGTTTCTCACTCTTCCTCTTCTGGTGGAGTCATGTGCCAAGTGGCTCCCACCACTCATCACTTGTGCCTGTCCCTACCTCTTGTGAAAACCATTAGGAGACATGTTTCTTCGTCCACAGCCACTCCTCTATGACTGTGACTCTAGGCCCCTCACTGGCAGCCTTCGTGGCCACTGGGATGTCTTTGTGGAAATACGTAAATAAGTAAATGTTAAAATAAGTGATTTATTTTAATAAATAAGTCATTTATTTCAATTAATAAATTGGCTATAATATAAACAAACTTACTGGAACCATGTGTTGAAGTGAGGGAATAAGTGAATGATAAATAAGCTCCAAACATTAAAAAAATTTTAAAAAAGGGGCTGCCTGGGTGGCTCAGTTGGGTAAGCGTCTGACTTCGGCTCAGGTCATGATCTCATGGCTCATGAGTTCGAGCCTCAGGTTGGGCTCTGTGCTGACAGCTCAGAGCTTGGAGCCTGCTTTGGATTCTGTGTCTGCCTCTCTCTCTGCCCCTCCCCTGCTCGCGCTCTGTCTCTTTCTCTCAAATATAAACATTAATTTTTTTTTTGAAATAAGCTCTAAACCACGACCATTTATGAAATTGTCCACCATGCCCCAGACCCTGGAGCAGATGTTTGCCACATTTTATTGCATTTAATATTCACAAAAACTCTATAAAATGCGAGTTTCATTCCCAATTTACAGATGGGCAACTGAGACTCAAAAATTGCCGCTTAGTGAAGCACAGTGTCAGGATTAGAATCTGGATCCAGATGTCAGAGAGTGTCATGCCCTTTGCTACTAGACTGTTTGCATAAATGAATGAGTGAATGAATGAAGGAATGAGTGAACAAATGAGTAAATGAATGAATAAATGAATGAACGAGTGAACGAATGAGTGAATGAATGAGTGAACAAATGAACAAGTGAATGAATGAGTTCCATGCCAGGCGTAGGTACTCAAATGCCCCCCTATTCAGAGCCTGGTCTTTGGATGAATGCAGTAACTCAGGCTCCACCTCGGACCTACTGAGTCAAATTCTGCATTCTAACAGGATTCCCAGGGGATGCGTGTGCCCTTTAAAGTTTAAGAAGGGCTGCTTTAAGTGAAGCATGAATATGGTAGTTAATTCTCTTCCTCTTTTCCTTCTTCATCTTTTCCCTAAGGCCTGCTCCTGAAAGCCTGGACTTGCAGCGAGTTACTTTCGTCTCAGTAAGCCTCAGGTGTTGGGAGTATTAAATAAAATAATTCCTGAAGATCTGTGCTGTAGCACCGGGCGTATAGTAAGCCCTTGATAAATGTTAGCTGTTATTTAATAGTATTATTATTGCCATCTTGAATATCAGAAGCTTAAGACATTTTGAACTGGAGACAGCAGTATAATGACCCAGCCAGATTTGAACTTGGAAAGCTTTCTGTGCTTAAGCCCCAGAGGATGCCCTGTGGAGCATGGTTTGGGAAATGCCCCATCGAACGGACCTGTCTCCTCTCCCGGCTGGTGTGAGAGTTAGGAACTGGCTCCCGGGGGGCCACCTCGACACTGTGTGTGTCTAAGATGCATAATGGTTCTGGGCATGAGGACACGCAGAACTGGGGGGGAGGAGGACAACTCAGCTCTCAGGTCCCTCTAGTACCCAGGAGCCCCGTCACAGCCAAGCCTGCCTGCTGGCAGCCTGAGACAGGGCGAGGAGGGAACAGGGACCTTCTCAGCCTCCACTTGGAAAGAGCACAACACAGAGCCATCCCTCAACTGCTCTATGTTCCTCCTGCCCACCAGGCTGTGGCCCAGAACCCCCTTCTCTGATACAGGATGCTGAGAAGAGTCTGCCAGAGGTACTCCCGACGACTGGCAAGGCAAAAGCTAAGCACAGAGTTTTTGTGAATGTCAGGACTCAAGACTTCCACCCGCTGATGCTGCCGGGTGTGTGCAGACCCCGGGGGCACCAGATCAAGGCCTCGTGGATGCGGGCGGGTGGGCCATGTGAGGAGCAGAAATGTGTGTGGGTGGCAGGGGGTGGAGGACCAGGGCACTGGGCAAGCTGATCGTGCTAAGGATGGAGGCACCTTCAATGTGAGCTCAGAATAAACACGCCATATTTCCCCAGCTTCTTCCACTGCTCTATCATCTGCACGGTTCTTTCAGACGCATGTTCAATTTAACGTTCAATTCAATAGCGCTTCAGCTTTACCCTATGTGACAATATTTGCAGTATGTGATGTACTTTTTTTTTTTTTTTAACAAATCTTAAATTCTGGTAAAATACACCTAACAGAAAATCTGCCATCGTAACCATTTTTACGTGTTAACAGTTCAGTCGTATTAAGTACCTTCGTACTGCTCTGCAACCACCAACCCCCATACCTCTCCAGAACGCTTTGTATCTGGCAAAGCTGAAACCCTGTACCCATTAAAACAAGAACTCTCCATTTCCCCCTCCCCCAGCCGCTGGAAGCCCCTGTTCTGCTTCCTGTCTCCGTGAACACATTCATAGAGGAGTCAAACTCCAGGAACCTCCTATAAGGGGGATCATACAGTACTTGTCTTTTTGCAACTGGCTATTTTTCCCCTTAGCACAATGTTCTGAAGGTATATCCATGTCATAACGTGTATTTCCGTTTCGAGGCTGAGTAATTCTGATACACCATTTTTATGTTTTTCCCCCCCTGTTACACATGAAAAGCAATAATGAGTATGTATCTGGGTACCTCCTAAAGCACCTGGGCCACCAGGGGCATATGGAGAGCAGTCAGCTGTCCCGGTTTGTCCAGCCCTGAGAGGGGATCCAGGACACACATGTTTCAGTTTTAAAATCAGATGGTCCTGGGACACCTGAGTGGCTCAGTCACTTAAGCGTCCAATTATTGATTTCGTCTCAGGTCATGAACTCACGTTGGAGCCCTGCATCGGGCTCTGCGCTGGTCATGGAGCCTGCTTGGGTCGGTCTCTCTCTCTCTCTCTCTCTCTGTCAAAGGATTAAATAAATATCAGATGGTCCTGGCGAACCAACTTGAGCTGGTGGCATACATGTCTGCTGAGAGCCATGTGACCCCAGAAAAACGTCATACTCGTCCTTTTCTGAGGAGCCCAAGAGTGCAGAAAACCACGCTGGGGGAAGCACGTAACCCTTCCCTATGCTTCTGAAATTACCATCCTGCAGCTTAGCCCACAGCAAGACAGACCAATTAATGGCAAGAGCAACAGAAAGAACATCTAACACTTGAGGGCCTGCAGTGGGGACCACTCTCTGCAGCACTCTGCATCTGTTAACCCACTTAGTCCTCATGGCACCCCTATGAAGCAGGTGCTGGGACACTCACACCCCTTGTCATTACAAAAAGGGGAGCGTGTGTGTCCATGGCTTTTTTATGTAAGGATCTATCATGCTGATCTGTCTAATCGGCACATAAAGTAGACGTCATCCTTCTAAGGGCGACACAGAATCTCATGGAAGGGACACAGTCATTCTCCTAGTGATGGACATTTATGTTGTTTGCTTCCCTTACAGATACCGCTCCTAGGAACCTCCTTGAGCGTTTCTCTTTCCCGTATGTGGGTCTGATAGCTTTCTGTAGGATTCAATTCCCAGATGCAGCATTGTTCGTGCAAAGGGCACTTTTTAGTGTCTCTTTGCTTTTAGAAAGGCACGCTACGTAGACTGAGGCTAAGCCCAGAGCCAGGACGGGGCTCACACCACCACGCAGGAACCAAGCCAGTGGGCTCCCAGGAATATGGGGAGGGGGAAGGAAATGGCAAAGGTGATGAAAGGGGTGGGGGAGTTGTCCTGGAGAGGCTGGTGGGCTTCTTTGGCAGGCTAAGCAGGACTAGCAAGGGCCTTCTGGCTTCCGCATGGTACCAACAGCCAGTGGGACAGGAATGAGCCTCCGTCAGGCAGCGAGGTGTGTGTGTGTGTGTGTGTGTGTGTGTGTGTGTGTGTGTGGTGTGGGGTGTGCGCAACTATCCAGTGCCCGGGGCAGCTGCTCCAGCTGGTGCCCATCTGTCTGTTAATAGCACAGGGATTTTCAACCAGGGCACCTTGGACAATACTTTTCAGGAGCCTGGCTATAGTTGTGAGATGGGTGGGCACTGGATCGAATTCCGGTCTGTTCTTCCTGGACTTGACACCAGATGTGCAACAAATAATTGCCATCGTTCTTAATAAATGCCCCAGGGGCGCACTGGCCTGCAGGGCTCGTGGCCATCAAGGCAGAGAGCTCTGTCATTCGCTTGTATGTATGTCCCTGCCTTTGACCACAATGTTTCCTCTACTGGACTTGCTTTTCCCTGTGTCTTTGAACTGGAGGGGGAGAGGGGAACGTGAGGCAGTCAGAAAACAATTAGTAACGACTGCAGGAACCATGCCTGTGTTGCTGATCGTGTTAACTCTGCCTCCCCCTTTCACCCACAATTCCCCCATCACACAGGATCTAGTTGATACATGAATAAAGTAGGACACAAAGAGATTTAATGACTTGGCTGAAGTCTTGCAGGAAGGTGGGCTACAGACTTGGACCTTCGCACTCCAGGCCCAAAACATGACTCTGTGCAATCCTGATCTCCTCGTGCTGGATCAGCTTTAGGAGTGCCCTCCGTTTCTTTCCAAAGACAGCCAGGCGGGAAACAGGCACCTGAAACTGCAGCCACCTTCTAAGGGGACCCATCGTCGAACACACACTGCATGTCAGAAGGTGACACAGATACGGCCTCCTAAGTGTGGGCCTTTCTGCTGCGCTGGTGTAAAATCGGAGCCCTAGCCACTGGGTTTCTCTCGCTGCCTTCTGGCTCACAGATATATTCAAACCCATTTTTCCACATGGCTTGTTTCTTTCTGGGTGTTGGGGAGAGGGGGGAAGATCCTGTCGATGCTCTGTCCACGACCCTCCAGGCAGGTTTTGCTTGGACCTTACCAAGTCTCCTTGTCTACTAGCAAATCTCTCAGGAAGGCCAGAATCCCAGAACAACACAAAGAAAGGTCAAGTTCAGGGTTCTCCGCAGACGAGCCGAGAGCAAGAGCACTGGAGATAAGACAAGGGCAATCACTGATTGATCTTATAGAGCCAAAACGAGGAGTGAGACCCACTTCTGCGAAGACACAGTGGGAAATGTATGGAAAGACCTAGCTACTGTATTTCTTCCTCGGCCCTGTGGGCGTACTTACAGCCACTGTTGGTACCCAAGGAAAAGTGAACTGGAGAAAATGCTGCCCCAGCTTTCAGGTTCCACTCTAATCCATCCTCCGGAAAGCAGCTGCAGGATTTTTCTAGAACCTAAGTCTGCTCGTATCCCCTCTCTACTTAATACCCTTCAGTGGCACTTCGTCCCCTGTAGCACAATGCTCTTAACTCCTCAGCAAGGTGTATAAAGTGGTTCGTGAGCTGGCCTGGCTGCTGAATCTCTGGCATTGTTTGAAGTTTTCTAAATGTTCTGTGTTTCCTGTGACTTTGAAAACTCGCATAAAACTGTGCTCTCCTGGAAACATGATTTCTTACCCCCTGACAGGGCGGGTGCCAGATACCTGGAACAGCAGTTAGATGAGGTGGTCGTGGTCTCTGTCCTCCAGGAGCGCAGAGGACAGTGGAGAAGGCAGACAGACACGTAGATTCTTATGATATGGAGTGAACTGCCAGGTGAAATAAGGCACCGAGCATCCTGGAGACACCAGGGGAACAGCTCTTCCCCTCCACGCAGGCGGGCAGCAAACTGGGGAGCCACCTGGCTAATAAAACTCAGTCACTTTTGATTGGATTTATCTTTCTGTTACCAGAGAAACCGATGCAGAATTAAAACATGCTCAATGCATTGGCAGGAACTGGCAAACCATTTCTCAAAGCCTCAACGCTTTCACAGAACACTTGTAAGACACACATTTTTCATTTTAAACATACATAAGCCATTCTAAGAGGCAGTTTATCTGACTTTCCATCAGTGGGAACTCTTAACATGTCAGCCCTTCCTGCAGACGGCTGTAATGGAAAGGTAACTGACAAGAATCAGCGCCCCGGAGGCCATG
Source organism: Herpailurus yagouaroundi (assembly GCF_014898765.1). NCBI lineage: Eukaryota > Metazoa > Chordata > Mammalia > Carnivora > Felidae > Herpailurus > Herpailurus yagouaroundi. The sequence continues at coordinate 5,650,265 of NW_024412453.1, forward strand.
CCTGATCCTGGAACACTGCTGGAATCATGAATGCAGAACTAAATTGCCATTCAGCCTTGTGTGTGTGTGAGCGCGTGTGTGTGCATGTGAAGTCTGTTTGATTGTATTTTAATTTTCTGAAATCTGGTTGTCCTCATATGCCACGAGACATCTCAAATGAGCAGAACATTTGGTTAACCAAATTCTGCATCCCCTTACGATGACTGATTACAGCCAGTTATTTGATTTGCTTTTGGGCAAGAAGAGGCCTGCTTTGGAGGACACAGAAAGACTGAATCTTAAGAGTAAACGTGATCTACGGGAGAGAACCAAAACTTGGCTACAACGGAAGCTGTGTCTGCAGAAATTTCTCCCTGATCTTTGCCACTTTGTTGCTATTTGATTTTGAGCAAATTCCTGAAGCTGGCTGAGCCTCAGTTTTCTAATCTGCAAAACGGGGATAAAAATGGTACCTGAGGCACCTGTGTGTTGTGCGTATGGCACCCATAGTCCCTGGCCCATGGCTGGTGCTCAGTAAACAGAAACCCCCATATCCTTTGCTTCGAAATGCCAGAGGAAAGGCATGCCCACCACTTGCCAGACCTCCATCACGCTGTGTGACATTTCTAATCCTACCTGCCTGTGTGCCTAGCCCTAGAATAAATTACGTATGTTCAAGTCCCTTGACTGTAAGCTACCCGATGACAGGAACTTTCTCTGATTCATCTTTATTTTCTCAGTGTCCGGCATAGGCCTGAAACACACATTCTAGCAGCTTGATGTCTGTGAGTCCCCCTGCTCATTTCCGAGGGTCTCAGCCCATCTGTACTGCATTCCAGAATGAGGATCTTTGTTCCCTATGCTGGGACCATCCTTCCCATATATTTGCCTGTTAACCCCCAACTGTCTTTCCAAGAACTGGCCCAGGGTCACATCAATGGGAACAGGCTGGAGTATAAATGAGAACTAAACTGAATGAAATTTTATTGATAAGCTCAACTCTCCATCTGCGTGTATGGCTGAGAACAGAGTTCTTTTCACCATTGCACACTCCCCTGGGTTTGCTCGAATGACAGCAGTGACCCATCATAATAATTTCTCTATTCCAGTTTCACCGGATGGACATCCCTAACACACCAACAATAAATATGCTGATGTGTGGAGTGTTCACAATAATGAGCCTGAGACCAGAGAGATGTCGGTTCAAGTCCCGGTTCCACCACTTACCGGCTGCGTGTCCCCGGGCGTGTCATTTCTGCGATTTGAAGCTCAGTTCCCTCATCTTTAAAACTGAGGATGAGGATGTCTACTTCATAGGGTTGCTGTGACGATTAAGTCAAATACAACAATATTAACTGTTGCCTGCTACTGAAAGATCCAGGCTGATACAGATACACAGGCACTAGGAGTGCTGTAGGACAGGATACTGAATGGTGGGCAGGGGAAAGCCGCAGACAGAGACTGGGTAACCTAGGCCGCAGAACGCTACAATGTAGCTACTATTAAGGCTGCTGTTACTCCTCTTACTTCTCCAGCACTAGGTTCTGTATTTTGCAGCTGACAGGATACAATAAGCATCTCCATCCCCTGGAACTTCAGGGTCAGGTCAGTTCTGATTTCAGTCCCAGAGCAGGACTGAGCTCAAAGGACAGCTGACTGTCATGGATCACCTTGGGCAGCCTGCCAGGTCCCCTAGCCTGTCCTTTCCGGAATAGGATCCGAATGCATTGGAACACAGAAGAGAAGCCACATACTCCTCCGTGGAAAAGCAAATGTCGTAGCCACCTCTGCAAACCTCAAGCGGACACAGATTCTTGGCTCAAGAGACTGATTCTAGGGAATGAGGGCATGCTGCATCCAGAATCTTCTTTCCTCGCAGATTCTAAGCCTGTTTATTTATTTTGGAGGGTTGATGAGAAGTTATACAAGAAATCAGGCTGTTGAAACAGAGGACACAGGCTCTGAGGTTGTAATTTGGCAGTTGCTAGAGGCAAAAGCTTCTGAAATGTTTTAAAAGAGAATTTATCACATAGATGAATGGTTCTCAAACTGCGTCTGGGGCAGCGCTAGGTTCCACTTGGCCCGTGGGGCCTCAGGACAGCTCACTTGAGATTTCTCCAGAGAAATCTGTCACCTACTTTCCATACTGGGAGAAGTTTCAATTGGTAGTAAAAGATTTAGTAGAATAACAATATAAGTTGAAACGTAATTAAAGAGGATGGCCAATTCAGATTCTAATTTGGGGGGGAGGGGCAGGGAGGGCAGGGTATAGCAGGTGGCTAAGTCTGTGTTGCAGGACTGGCTCAACTCCACCCTCACTAGACTGTCTGACCTTGGGCGGGAACACTTTCCTGGAGCACTCTTGCATTCTGAGCAATGGGCATCATGATAGGACACATTTTGTATGGCTGTTTTGAAGATAAAGAGAATGATGCATGGAGGTTAAGCACTTAGCATGGGTGCTTGGTATACAGCAAGCACTTAGTAGGTACTAAATGTGTTACTGTTGGGGCTGGGGAATAAATTCCTTTCTTCTGCCCTCCCTCCCTTCTTTCCTCCCCTCTTCTTTTACACATTTTTGAGCATTGCCTAAGTGCCAAAAATTGTGTTGAGTTCTGATGTTAGAGAGCAATTCAGCTTTTTAGACCACTGGTATCACTTTGAGTCACACAGACCTATTTCAAGGAGGGGTAACTTTCCCAGGTTTTATTGGACTATGAACTCAGACTTCCTGCTCTTTGGGTAAAAGTCATTCATTTCCGGATATTCCTGAGGTGTTTACTCAGAGGGAATACCTTACATCCACTCCCCTTGTGTTCCTGACTTATAGTGACTGACCTAGTGTTTCTTAAAAAAATATTTAGGGGCACCTGGGTGGCTCAGTCAGTTAAGTGTCCAACTTAGGCTCAGGTCATGATCTTGGGGTTCATGAGTTTGAGCCCCACATCCGGCTCTGTGCTGACAGCTCAGAGCCTGGAGCCTGCTTTGATTTCTAGGTCTCCCTCTCTCTGCCCCTCCCCTGCTCATGCTCTGTGTCTCTCACTCTAAAAACAAATAAACATTAAAAAATTAAAAAAAAAAATTTACTGTCATCTGGGACTATTCCGAAAACCTGTTCACATATAATAATGCTGAAAGGTGCTACTACAAGTTCATCGATCACTGATAAAATATTTTCCAGTGCTGGTCCTTGGATATTTAAATGGTTTGGATCATAAAAGAGGTTTATGTTGTAAACTGTAAAACACGATGTGTGCCAGATGGGAGCATGTCTGTTTTGTTCATATCACTATATCCCACATTCATCCAGTCAGCAAACATTACCGTTACACCTACTACATGTCAAGAAACTGTTCTGGATGTTGGAGGAACAGTGACGATTGAGACCCAGTCTCTGTGAGAATTGACCCCTAGTGTCTCGAGGCACCCACCGTATGCCTTGGATTAGCTTTTCTCCCATGTATTACAAACGGTACTAGTTATAGGCCATTCTTGCAAGAATCAAGAAAAGAGCCATTCTGATCATTTTCTGTGTTCTGAGGTTCCCACAAGGAACCCCCGTTAAGAAAGGTGCGGCTGGCACAATATAGTTGCTTAACACCTACAGGGACAAACGCTGAATGGAATCCCTAAGGCTCTGCCAGGTTCCTGAAATGGAATTCATAAACTCACATGGCATCCCTTTCATGCTAAGGCAGATAGATAAATGGGCAGGTGCAGCTGAGACGAGCCCCACTGAGTGACCGCCAGATGTGCCACTGGTCTGCAGGGACATTGCTCGGCATCAGGTGACCTGGTTCTAAAGCCTACTGTGTGAACTTGCAAGCTGCTTTATCCTGAGTCTCAGTGTCCTGGTCTGAGGGGGGTAGAGAACTGAGGAGATCACGTGTGTGAAGGTTTATTGGCCCAGGGCCCGGCACACAGGAAGTGCCTGGTTATCCCAGAGCTGTTGTTAGTCCCTCTGAGGGATGGACAAGGAGGCCTGGCTTCCCGAGGCACACCACACTGCAAGCTGCAGTCAGCAGGTGTTTCCCCGGGGAAGCCAAGCCCGTGGGGTGCTGACATGGCCCAAGAGCTTGAGAACAAAGCCGAGACTAATGTCTGTCTCTCTGCAGCTGGTGCCCTTGCTGCCCCCTAAAAGGCTGAGGTCGGCCAAAAAAGGAAACCCTCAGAAGCTGGAATCCCTTTTTTCCTACCTTATCTTCTTACTATTTCTTCCTTTTCTCTCCTAGGCAGTTGAACCACATACAGTAAAAAGTCACCATAATACCCAGAAGAATTGAAAAGCCAGTGTTGAAACAAAAACTTCTATATAAATGTTCACAGCAGCACTATGCACAACAGCAAAAGGCGGAAACGACCCAAACGTCCACGGAAGGGTGAACCGAGAAACCCAATGTGGTACATCCTTACAGCAGAGTAGTATTCGGCCGTAAGACAGAATGAGGCACTGATATCTGCTACCATGTGGCTGGACTTTGTGAACATCATGCTAAATGACACCAGCCAGGCACAAAAGACCACATATAACAGGGTTCCATTTATATGAGGTATCCGGAATAGGTAAGCCCATGCACACTGGTGATTGCCGGGGCCCAGGGACAGGAAGGAACAAGGAGCAACCGCTTACTAGCTTTTCGGGATGACTCAAATGTCCGGCACCGGGGTGATGGTGGTTGCACCACATTGTCAATGTACCACGTGTCACTCGTGGTGATTTCTATAGGCTGAACTCCAATATTCCAAAGCGAAAAAAACAAAGTTCATCATCACACAGCTCCGACGACAACCATGGTAGGCATGTTGTAAACGTTTCACGCACCCTACGTGTTTATCCTCACAACTCCCCTAGAAAGGAGGCGGCACTGGACTCCTTTCACAACGGACACACTGACTTCTCAAGCCGGCCTAGCTTCTCTAGTACCAGGGCTGTTGCGGCTGCTAACTATGGGGGACAGAGGTCAAGCGCTCCAGGAACCGGATCTGTGTCCACCCTCACTGTGCCTTCCCAAAGACCTCACGTGGTGGCCGCCATTATTATCACCCATTTTGCAGATGAGGAAGGACAAAGAAGTTCCATGACCTCTTCTGGCTCAGACAGCCCATGTGTAGCAGAAGCGGCCACCTGACCTCAGAGTCCCAGGGCTTTGGCACAGAGGCTTGGTCACGGAAACGGAGGGAAGGTGGAAAGCACAGTGTCTACCTCCCGGCCCTGTTCGTGGAAGACGGTTCCCTGCCACATGACGTCCAGAGATCACTTGGGATCTGGACCCTCTCCCGGGCTGCAGGGAAGCCAGCAGTGTGATGTCCGCGGCCGGGCAAGTATGATGTGCCACCGTCCCCCCCTGCTGGGCTCCCACACGGGGGCCCCCCCTGGGTCTGTGCTGGCACCTCCAGTTAAGTGGAGAAGCAGGAGAGCCAACTTGAGGATTTATGAGAACCCATCACGGCTCATTGTTCTCCTGAAATCGAGTCTCTGGTGCGTTGGAATGTTCTCCATTTTCATGGTGGGAAAATCTGAAAATGCCTCTAGCTGAAAGAAATAAGTAAAGACAAAACCTTTCCACTGGTCTTCAATCCACGACGAAGCTCAGAGATGCCATTTGATAGTTGTGGAAGCGAACAACATGGGACGAAGGATCAGCGAGTCTTCCGCCACGTAGGAATAAATGACAGCAGGGGCTGCCGCCTGCCGCCATTGTAGGGGGTGGCCACCGACCGTCAGTCTGCTCCTACAGCCCTCGCTGCGCAGAGAACTCGCTGAGCTCCTGCGACATGCCAGGCACTGTGCCAGGCACTAGAGACACAGCCTCAGCAGAAGACCTGTCACTGCCGTGCTTGCGGAACTGTCAACCTAGCGAACTGGCCCGTCTAGGTCACCCCACGGTCGTTGTGCATTGAGCACCTGCTCTGTGCCAGGCAAGGCCCTGCAAGTTCCACAGCTCCATCCCCACAGCAAAGGCTGCGGCGGGGCACTGTGACGCTGTCCATGTTACAGATGACAAAACCGAGGTGTGCCAAGCGTGAGCAACCTGCCCCAAGCTTTCGGGGCCAGTAAACGAGACGACTGGATTCAGACTCTGCGGACTCCCCACGCGCACACTTCTGATCCTTTTCCTACACTGCCCGAAGGCCCGCGCCCCAGAAAATTTCTGCCAAACGGAGAACGGAAAGAGGGTTTCTGGGTCCAGCTCCAGCTTATAGTATCTCCCCAGGAGCCCCCCGGGGCACGGAGACGAAGAGCACTATGTGCCGCAGAGAGGCCCAAGAGAGAAGAAGTAATAGCGGTGAAACAACAGGGGGGAATAGCCTGCTGGAAAGTAATCACCTGAGCTATCACGCACACATCCGCTCGCACAAAGTACCCGCTATCATATTTCCCTTCTCCAGCAGCCTGGTCGACTTCTCTACTTTTTCTTCTTTCCTTCCTTTCCCCCCACTGCCAAACAACCGAATAGGAGCTGAGGCAATCTCATCATGGCACTTTCCAACCTAAAACTTTCCCAAGATAACCTGCTGCTTTTAGGATAAACTCAGGCTCTCAGGGTCTCAGGCTGTCTGGGTCCCGCCTAACTCTCCAGCCTGGTTCTCTATGTGCTTATCCCTCGGCCCACACCTGCCGCTATTGACCTGATGCATGGTCCGTGTTGCCTCGTGTCTCAGGGCTTTGTAGACCGCTCTGCTTGGAACACTCATGCCCCATTGTTCACCCAGTTAATTCCTTCTGTCCTTTCAATTCTCAGCTCAGAGACACTTCTCCAGGGAAGCTCTCTCTGACTCCTGAGAAGAGAAACGGTTATATGCACAGTGGTTTCCTATGTTATATGCACGTAAACTTCCTTCCTGACAATGGCATGAAGATGTGATTATTTAATGGTCAAATCTGTGACGGCAGAGATGTTAACTACCCTACTGGTAGCTATAACCCCAGATCCTAGCAAATGTCTGGCATGCTGGATGTTTCTACAAGTGTGTATTGACTGACTGACTGTCTGAATGACTCAATCAATCAATACTGAGGTCCTAAAGCTGATATTTCATTAGAACGCATTTCGTGGTCATTGTCTTGGTTAAAAATTTCTCTCTCCCTAAATCAACGTGGCAACCTATGGCAGACTCGTGAGACAGATTACAGACAGGGACCCCAAACACATCTAGGTGGGGAACCGGACCCACAAGATCAACCAGAGATACAGAAGGTAGAAGTACACGGGTCTGGTCACTCTGGGAAATCTTGGAGAATTAGCTGGCATCACGGCATTCATCAGCAACTTGCCAGGTCAGCCGAGGAAAGAGAAACGAGTCTTGTGCTTTCAGGGGGAGCAGGAAGCTGGGGTAAGTGCTGAAATCAATGAGTCTTGGGATTCAACATCATTAACCTTTCTGATTCAGAATGAGGAAGGTGGCACAGGGTGAATTACAGTGCTAACGGGCACACGGTATTTCTGACGGGTTTGTACAGAGAAGGCTGGTGGGAACAACGTATGATCTTCTCTGGCTGAAGGATACTACGTGAGGCTGGACAGGCCTATAGTCATGGAGGACACTCTGTGAACAAACTCCCCATCCCCTCTCGGCTGGCATGGTCAGGAGACAGGGATGGGGGAGCTGTAGTTCACACACTGCTTTCCAGCTCGAGTTTAGGACTGGTAAGCGATGCAGGTTGGGGAAAATAAAGTAAAAGGAGACTATTGTTTAGTGTCAAGTTCAGCTACCCAGGGCTGAGTGGGAGTCCAGGCCAGGGTCTGGGGGAGGTTACCAGAAGCCCTTACCATTCTTCCTCTGTCCAGGGTCATAAAATCTGAAGCAAGGAGTGGATCGCATGCCGGTGCCTGGGTGGGCAGAACCATCTGTAAGGGCCACGCATGGGAAGATGGTGGGTGGGGAAGCGAATCTACAGAGGCTGAAACCTGTGTGTTCTGGGCAAGGCCGTGACCTGAAATGTGGGAGACCTGGCAGAATGGTACGGATCACGGGTCTGTGAACAATGGTCTGCCCTTGCTTGCGTAAATAAAGTTTGATGGGAGCACAGCCTAGCCTGTCTGCTTATGTATGGTCTGCGGCTGCCTTATTGCTACAGCGGTAGAACTGTGTCACTGTGACCATCTGGCCCACAAAACTGATGTAATTACTATCTGGTCCTTTATAAAAAAAAAAGTTGATCGACCTCTGCCATTGTGCTTCTCTCTCTGTGACCCTTCACACACCTTCCTCTCAACTTGTTGCCTTAACCCCCTTTTTAAGTGTCTTCTTGGGCCCTCCCTCCTCCGTCCACACTGTACGTTCCCTTGGACACATTTCCACTGGATGTGCCGTCCACCTGCTGATGTCTTGTCTCTTTCCTTCACCAGCATGGAAGGAGGCACGGCATTAACATACTTTATTTACTGCTATACCCCAGCAGCCAGAAAACTGCCGGGCATACAGTAGGCACTCAATAAATACTTGTGGAATTGACTGAAGAGCCACTTACCCCTTGTATACTTGCTTTAACATTTTCTTATTTGGATCAACTGTATTTTTACTTTCTTAAGGTTATTTATTTTGAGAGAGAAAGTGAGCAAGTGTGGGGGAGGGGCAGAGAGAGACAGAGGGAGAGAGAAAATCCCAAGTGGACTCTGCTCTGTCAATGCAGAGCCCAACGTGGGGCTCGAACCAGAAATGTCAGATGGTAACCTGACCCAAAGTCAAGAGTCGGACGCTTAACCAAACGAACTACCTGGTCGCCCCTCAACTGTATTTTTAAATAAAATTTCAGCCTCAGAAATCTGGGGTATGTCAGGTCTTCCTTGTATGTGTTAATATAAATAAATACTGACGTTTTCAAAAATGTCTGCATACCACTTTAAATCGTCTTGCACGCTGCAAGTGGCTTGTGAATTAGACTTGGGAAGCCCTGGCTTGTGGTTAAGGATGCGGGTGGGTTTAAGTCCGAGCTCCGTCTCACGGGAAGCGAGCAATGGTGCGCAAGCTCATGTCCCTTCTCTCTAATGAGGATGCTGAAGGTCCCATCTCACCAGGCAGCTGAGAGGTTAGGGGAGATTTGGGAAGCACTTGGCTCCGTCCCCCGCACATACTCAGGACTGGACGTACAGAGGTGGGGACGTTTGGCAGAGGGGTGTCTCCTGGTAAGTCAGTGTATGACCACGCAGCTGTTTTTGCCTCCCAGTCCTGCGGCCGTCGCTCCTAGTGAATGAAGCCGGGCAGAAGCCACCCCGGAGTGGACAAGGTTCCACCACATCCCTGGCAAAGCAATTTGGATTAATGGGACTATTTAGCTGTAGGTGCCTGGAGAATGCATTGTTTAAACTAACGTGTTAGAAACATCCCCAGGGCGGCAAACTTTTAAACAAAGATTGACTCTGTAATCAAAAACTGCTTGGCCTTAAACCACATTCAGCATCCCAAAGAGTGCAATTACGTTGAGAAAGGGGAGGTGATGTTTGCGCCTCTGGCTGGGTTTGCCAAGTAATGTTGACTGATGGACACGATTAAATTGCACTGGGGAGAATCCTCTGGAGGAGTAAAGGACACAGGAGGCAGGCGGTGGCTCTGGGGGACACTGTTTCCATTCTTCCTCCACAAGGGAGCACAACACTGATGTGGGATTCCACTGGGCCCCTCACCCTGGGAAAACTGGCCCGCACCACCAACTGACTTCCTCTTTCCCCAACCTCTACTTGATTATGTGGCATTATGGGCAATGGGCCAAGGCCAGAATCCGGGTTCCAGATGATCCATCTGGCTTGGGTGGGGCTTCTCACTTCAGAAGGACAGGGGCGATGGAGAAAGGCTTCTGTTCGTGACACTATCCCTCAGGCTTTGGACCCATCCAGATATCTGAGACACGTTCTGACCCTGCCTAGGGGCCTTGCAATGGCCACTGGGTTGGCCAGAGGAGAATCGCTTGAGCCTGGGGAGAGGGGTGGAGCGGCGAGGACGGTGAGTTGGTTTAGGAGTAGAACTGTGAAGGCACATTCCACCTCGAAACCTGAAGGAGACTGTAGCAACACGGATTCAAGAGTAAGCCGAATGGAGAAGGACAGTGGTGTTTCTGCCCACTGAGCTCAAGCAGGCTGATCAACAATGAGGGTCTTTTCAAACAGCCTTACTGGGGGGCAGGGAGGTGGGGGCCAGGGTTGCTCAACTGCAGACACATCCCAACAGGGCTCCGCCCAAGGCAACAGCCTTCAGGACTCCCTGTGACCACCGCATCTCCTCAAAGGTACGTGTGCGCGCTCTCTCTGGGTCTGCATTTCCATAGCAGTACAAGGATACAGAGAGAGAAAACACAGGAAGGAATAAAGAAAACGACCACAAAAAAGGCCAGAACACACTTTTTTTTTTTGTCTACAGTTAAGAACTGTGACGGATTTTTAGCTTGCATGATAATAATAGGAGAACCACTTCGTGAGCGCCTGTAATAAACGCCCAGCTCTGGCTTAGGTCCTGTGTTTGAGTGTCTCCCAACGCCATAATGCCACCCTGAGGAAATGGCTGTGGGGAAGGGGCTCTGGTTGGCTTTCTCATATTAGGGCCCCATCTGCTCATCTCCTTCCTCGACTCTCCCAAAAGGAGAAGGAACTGATGGTCCGATTATGCAGTGCCAGAGACATTTCTTGGACAGGGTTATCAGGGGCTGGGTTACCATCTGGTGAAAGCCCCCACCTGCACTCCACTACTTTTTCTCCCATTTCTTGCCTCAAACCTCGGCTGTGCCCGAGTCCTTGGGGCGAGGACCAGCCACACATTTCTCTTTTGCCTCTTCCCTTCGCGCAGCTGGGTGGATACAGTAGCGAAGGTCTCCCCGGCAGACCTGGCATCCCTCTCTCCTCTGTGCCCGTTGGCACGGCTGAGCATCCTGGTCCCGACATTCAGATGGCGGTAGGGATGAACATGAGCCCCCATGGAGGTGGGAGCCAGGCCTGAGCCGTTGTGTTCTAACCCGTTTGTTTATCAGAGAGCTTGCGGAGTGGGACTTCAGTCAGGCAGGGCTCGGATCCCCACGTGGCTGCTGTTCCTCACGTGGCTTCCTGACAAGTAACATGATCACCTCCCTCTTCCAGGTGAGAAAACGGAAACCCAGGAAGCTTGGAGCCACCTGTCTCAAGACGATACGGGCAGCAGGGGACAGATTCAAGCCCAGGTCAGGCCGACACACAGGGCCTCTCATGTGCCCTGGCGGAGTGAGGAATGGTGCAGAAAATGCCAGCGTCGGTTAGGTTTTGCTGCAGAACAAGTGTGCATATTTGGAGGGACGGCAGCCATTCTTTCTGAATTAGCCTTGCTGGAGGCTAACATTTAAATGAGTGAGGGTTCCATCAGGCACCGCGGTCCAGCAGTTAGGGGAAGACTCTGAAGGGTGAAATCAGGAGGGGACAGGGTTATAAAGGAACTTGAAAGCCAGGGCAGTCCCAGCTAATGCAGGACAGCTGGCTCCTCGGTCTATGCCTTGAGCAGAGACAACTGGTAGAGTCCCGATCTTTTACCGGCCAGAGAGGGAGAGCGCCCATCTGGAAATGGGGCCACTCTAGCCACGGCGGCCACGTGCTGGGGTTCAAGTTCTTGTCTGACTGGCTTCTTCCCCTGGGGTCAAGGGCTTGTGCATCGCGCTGGCCGACCTCATGGAGCACAAAGCACACTGCACTTGGGAGTCACTGAGCCTGCGTGCCAATTCCCGCTCGGCCACTGCCAAGCTGTGTAACCTTTGGCAGGTCATTCGGACTCACTAAGCCTCGTGCCCTTCTCTGCCCCACCCCCTCCTCCATCCAGCGGAGCTAAAGCGGAAAGCGATGGGGGCTTGGCAGCTGTTGAACACGGACGACTCTGGGTTCAGCTCCTGGACATGTCTGCCTCCTGGACTCTCATCCAGGTGGAGAGCACGTGGACTCACATGGGAGGACGCGTGGGAGAGCCGTGCTGCCCACTGGGTGCACGAGGACGTGCTGGTGAAGAACTCAGCTCTTGTCTCTCCTCCGGTGATAGAAGAAGTGTGGGTTCAGACTCCGGCTCTGATCCCCACCTGGGGTGAGGCGTGGGGCAGATTCCTTAACTTTTCTTAGCCTCATTTTCTTCATCTGCAAGATGGGATACTGCCACAGCACCTGCCTTCTGGGGTTGAGGACACACTGGCCGGGGATTCCCTGGATAGTTCAGTACCGGCAAAATGCTAGCTGATGAGCATTACGATTAGCTACGGGAGTCTGGCAGATGCCTTTTTTTCTTTATTAAGTTTATTTATTTATTTTGGGAGACACAGAAAGTACAAGCAAGGGAGGGGTAGAGAGAGAGAAGGAGAGAGAGAATCCCAAGCAGGCTCTGCACTGTCAGCGCAGAGCCCGACGTGGGGCTTGAACTCATGAACTGGGAGATCACGACCTGAGCCGAAACCAAGAGTCAGATGCTTCACCGGCTAGGCCACCCAGGCACCCCAGGCACCCCCAGGGTCTGGCAGACTCACCAGGCATCTACTTTGAAAGTCCACTACGGACCACTCTCTACAGTGGGCAATGACTCTGAGTGGCAGCAAGGGGGAGGGAGGAAATATATAAAAATAATAATAATAATAATAATAATACCACCACCACCCGCAAGTTTCCATCCCAATGGCTGGATCTTAACCCTGTCCCTTGGGCCCATCGCATGCAAACCGCTGCTATCATCAATAAAAAAAGGGAGCGGAAACATTCCTCCCTTATTCCACTTGACCTCTGAAGACATGCTGTCCCTCCAGACTGCCCTTGACACTAACCCCTACTGGCAGGGGGATGTGAGGGGGGAGGGTGTGGAAGAACAACGGGCTCACTGGTGCAGATCACCCATGCTGTGGACCACCCGGGGCTCACAGCCAAACTCCCGGACTGTACTTGGACGCACCTGGAGCATCCCAGAACACATACCACCCTGCTCTCGGCCACTGGTGGGCAAGACACATAAATGAAGGCTTTGCTTTCCTGAGAAGCACACATGCAAAACGCACCAGGCAGGAAGATGCCCAGGGAGGGAAATGTCCCAACCCCAGGCACACAGACAGCCGCTGCCAAGGGGAAGCAGCACGCCCTGAGCTCTGGGGAGGGAAGAGTTAGGAAGAGCATACGCTGCGAAATTCAGTGCACAGTCACACCGGGATCCCACGAGACTGGCATCAGACTGGCAGAGGACAGAGGCCACATGGGTTTCTGAACTGGCGGCATCCAGTCTCCCTCACCTTGTGGACAGGGGTGCACTTCTCTCCAGCGGAAGTCTTTCTGCCCCGTGACACAAACGGAAGGGCCGTGAAGGCAGGAGTTTTTGGTTGCTTTTGTTCAGTACTCCACCTGATCACCTAGGCCTGTGCTGCTTGATATGCTATTGGTTTACATTCAAATTAAAACCAAATCACATTTAAAATTTAGCTCCTCAGCCCCACAGAGCACATTTCAAGCCCTTCTTCTTTTTGTTTTTAAGTTTCATTTCAAGCTCTTCATAGCCTCATGTGTCTAGTGGCTGCTGCACAGTCATAGAACATTCCGATCACCGAAGTCCTATCGCACGGTACTGCTTACAACACTTCCTGGTGTCCAGAAGGACCTTAGCATGTGTTGAATGAATGAATGAATGACCAAAGTGCTCTACTTCTGCTGGCAAAGAATGGACATAGGGGGCAAGATCGAACCACCTTTCCCTGGGACTTGGAATTTTTTTTTTTTCCAGTAATGAAAGAATGGAAAAATGAACACAATGGTAAGCACAGAGACAATGTGGCTGGAACGTATTTAAGCCAAACAGCGGCATCCCTTGGGTGAAACAGTCACATCATTCTGCCCTTCTTCCTGCAAACTTCTTATTCTTGCAAGAACATCCTTCCTTATCTGGTAGCCAAGACAGCACTTTAAAGCGATATGACCGCCCTTGGCTTTCTCAAGAGCCTCAGTGCTTTTCCACCAAGTCCCATGGGAACTCCCCGAACCTGGGCTTCACTCCGCTTGTCCAGGGGATGCTCTGGACAGTCCTTGCCCTTCCCCCAGAGAGCCCGATGGGTTGTCCAACCGAAGATGCAGCTCAGGAAAGAAACCCAGACCAGCTGGCAAGAGGAAAGCCAACCACATTTCTGCTAAGGCAGGAGTGCTCTCTGTCAGGCTGAGAAATAACAGGGCTGAGGAAATGATTATTTTGCTACTAGATGCAAACAAAACTGCTAACGGCATAATTACCGGCATGTCTTTCCAGCTTCCTCATGAACAACAGCCTGAGAAGGTACACCCTTTCCAACTCGCACATTATCTGGGCGGAGTTTGCCTCAGAAGGCGTCACACCAGGGTCGGAGGGTCTCAGGAGAGAGGATGTGCATCTCTGAGCATCCGGAGAGTGAAAGTGGCTAAATGCCGAGAAAGTGGCCAACCAGAGATGGTCACACCTGCAGACCTGGGTGTTGGGCCCCCAAGTAGGACTTCCCACAAAGTACTAAGGCTACTACAGAAATTTCCATATAGCATTTACCTTACTATTTATTACTGTAGTTAAGTGACCACGTCTTTCCGACATCAGTGGTTTTCAACTCTTGCTGTGTCTTCCAATCATGTGGGGAGCTTTAAAAAATACACAGATTCTTGCTTCTGGCAAGGAAATTATTTTCAACTGGTCTGGGTGGAGTTGTGATGTTTTAAAAGAATCTGATATTTTAAAGGCATCTGCAGGAAATGTCCAAACATCACATGGAACCCTGACTTTCCCCTGTTGAGAACTATGTGACAGGAGACCGTACTCATTGTGAAGGGACCCTATCTTGCTGCCTGCTGCACCCCCAGGACACGGTGCGTGGTAGGTAGATGCGTGGGGACATGGCTGTTGAATTTTGAGAGACACAGGGAGGGTCACACCGGGATCCCTTAAAAAGGAAGGAAATTCGGAAGTGGAAAATACCAGTTCCATCCCAACATGGCGCCGAGAGGAGGGAATCTACGTAAGAATTGCCTTCATAGTGGGGTCCAGATGCTGCTGGAGACCCAGGACAGCATCAGCCCATCTCACAGGGCAGCTGCCTCATGTGCTTGGCCCAGCAAGGGGTCACGGGAGGCCAAAGGGCATCCTTCCTCCCCAAATCTCCACCCACTTGGCACCTCAGAAGGTGACCTTATTTGCAAAGAGGGTCTCTGTAGATATAATTAGTTAAGATGAGGTCATAGTGGATTAAGGTGGGCCCTGAATCCAACCACTTATGTCCCCATAAGGTCATATGAAGATGGCGGCAAAGAATGGCATGATGCATCTACAAGGCAAGAAGCCCCAAGGGAGGCCTCTCCCCTAGAGCCTACAGAGGGAGCATAGCCCTGCGACACCTTGATTTCAGACTCCCCGCCTCCAGAGCTGTAAGGTTCTGCAGGCTGTTTTGAGCCACCCAGTCCATGAGAATTTCTTTTAGCAGCCCCAAGACACTAGGACAGAGGCTAAGGACAGGGAGAGAAGAGGTAAGTGGGCAGGAGAAGGAAGAGGGGCACAGGCCTGGTAAGTCTCCTTGTGTGTTTCTCCAGACTCTGCTTCTTTCCCTCCCCACTTCTGTTGCTCTGCTCCACCCTACTACTCTTCCCTCTCATTCCTGAGCTCTGCGGGCTGTTCTCTGCCCCAGGGACTTTGCCTATGTTGTTCCCCTTTGCCTGACACCTCCACTCCTGTTTTTTCCATAGTGGGCCCCATTTTAGGACGTGGCTTAAACATACTCTTGACAGGCATTTTATCTACCTCGACCACTAAAGTAGGACCCCCTTTTATTCTCCATCACGGCACCGTGTCATTATTTAACTTCTACAATCTCCGTTTCTCCCAGAGATTGTAAGCTCTCGAGGTCTCGAAGCTCCAGCCCATTTTCAGGCTCTGGAGCACCTCCGTCCTCCTGGCGGACTCTGATGGCCCAGGTATGTGGCGAGGAGGGTCTGATGGGCCGAGACGGAGGGGATTGAGGGTGGGAATGTACATGAGAGAGACGGCTGGGGCAGAATCCTGCAGACCTGGATGGAGTGACGAGGTGGTGGGCGCACAGGTTTCCAGACACTGGTGAGCGGGTGGCCCTACTCAGCACAGTATGAAATGAAGTTAACTGATGGAGGCTGGGAAGAAGTTCTAGAAGAATCATTTGAAAGCTGTGGCCTGTGGGGGAGACAGTTCCCTGCAGTTCTAGGGAGAGCTATGTCAGCTATTCAAAACTTCTAAGGGTGATAGGGCTCTCTGCTCCAGGAATCTATGCTCCTTAAAAAGAGTAAGAAACACCTCACATCTATTAGGATGGCTACTATCAAAGAACCCAGAAATAAGACATTTTGGCGAGGATGCGGAGAGACTGGAGCCTTGTGCATGGCTGTGGAAAATGGTGTGCAATGGCTGTAAAAAAATAAAAAATAGAATTACCACACCATCTAGTAATTCTACTTCTGGGTATATCCCCCAGAACCCCCTGAAAGCAGGGAGGTGAAGAAATATTTTTACAGCCATGTTCACAGCAGCATTATTGATGACAGAAAAGAGATGGAAACAACACAGGTGTCCATCAGTGGGGGATGAATGGGTAAGCAGAGTGTGGTACAAATATAATGTGGTGGATTATTTCTCAGCCTTAAAAGGGAAGGAAATTCTGACACCTGCTACAACACGGATGAACCTTGAGCACATTATGCTACGTGAAACAAGCCAGTCACAGAAAGACAAACACTGTATGATCCCATTTACAGGATGCACCTAGAGGAGTCAAATTTGCAGAAACAGAAGACAGAGTGCTGGCTGCCAGGAGCCAGGGAGGGGACAATGTGGACCTGTCGTATCAGGAACACAGAGCTTCAGTTTTGCAAGATGAAAAGGGTTATGTGGACTGGCTGCCTAGCAGTGTGAAGGAATGTACTCAACACTACCAAACTGGACACGTAAAAATGGCTAATACGGTAAATTTTATGCTACTGTACTTTGCCATAGTTAAAAACAAATGAACCAAGAGGGGTCTTGAGTCACATTCTTCTAGGGTCCTCCCACTAATCGCCAGGCTGTCCCGGCTGCCTCACGCTCAGTGCTGTCCTGACCGCTGGGCATGCCGGCTTCTCTGCACCAGCCCCTGCTCTGTGAGTCTCCCCAGTGGGGCGGTTCCGTGCAGGGTGGGATCCTGTTCCCCAAAAGAAGGCGGCTGCCGGGCTCTGTGTGATGAGAAGACTAAATGGCTGTTTGCATTCAGGCAGCGCATGACGACTCCCAGGATGCCCACCTCCAGAGAGGACTGGTGAGCATCCGGGGGGTCTCTAGGCGTGCTTCTGGGGTCAGCAGAAGCAACCACCTCCTTCCCTGCTGGGCTCTCCACTCCCACCTGTGCTCCACCCCCCACCCCCCGCAACTGTCTGCCACAGCAGCCTAAGTGATCTCTTCATACTGTGAAGGTGATTTTTCCTCCTTAAGACCACACAGCTCATGGCTAAGAATTAAACCACCCACCAGGTGATCCAAAATCCCTGCAGGGACTGGTCTTGAGCTACCTCACTGGTAGAAAGGCACTCCCTTGCTCTTTGTGTTTCAGCCACATTAGCCTTCTTTCAGCTCTTCAAACAGGCCGAGGTCCCTCCTACCACAGGGCCTTTGCTCATGCCACCCCTTTCTCAGAACACTCTCCTGGCACCCCTCATGCTCTACTGGGGAACTACCACCCATCATGCCCATCTCAGCTCACACGCTGCCTCTTCAAAGGCTGTCCCAGGCCCCCAGCTCAGGGGAGCTACACTAACTGGGTGCTTTTACACCCCTTCCTTCCCTTCAGAACACCTGCCGTACCTTGTAATGGTATGTGCATCTGTGTCATCATTCTGATTGATGCCCATCTTCCCTCTATTAATAACAAGGGCTGTCACATGGACAGCACTACTGTGTGCTAAGCACTTCATACACAGGAACTCATTTAACCCTCTTAGCAACCATATGGGGTGGTCCTGTTATTATCCCCACTTTACAGATGAGGCGATTAAGGCACCGAGACATTAAGTGATTTTCTCAAGTCCAAATTCACACGGCTAGTGAACAGAAGGGCTGGGATTTCAACCGAGGTGGTCTGGCTCGAGTCCACACCCTTGACTGACCTCTGATGAGGGCAGAGTCTAACATGCTTCTCCTCACTGCTGAACACCTGCTGCCCAGCCCAGTGTCTGGCACACAGTAGGAGCTCAGTACCTATTTACTGAGGGACTGAGGAGGTCAGAAGGAGCCCCATCTCCTGAACTCATTGTGGGAGTAGAAGTCTGTTTTCAGCTGCCTTCAGAAGGCGTCGGGATGATGCAGGAAGGAAAGAGGCACGCTTAATGCTCAGATCCTAGGCCTTCATTTTTCTACCTTCAAACCCAAATCTGTTTCAGCCAACCAGAGACACTGAAAACTTAGTCAAGGAGGGCCAGGCTGAGTGGGAAAGGTCACTGGGCCTGTGTGGACAGGGATATGCCAGATCGTCATCGCCACCCGGCCCTGGCATCCCCATGACTCAGCCCTGAGTCCCTCAGTACCACGGCCGTGTATAGTCTCGGGCAATGGAGCTACAACTTCTTAAGCCAGACGAGGCCCTCCATTCATGGCACACAGCACAATCCAAACCAAGAGACAGGGCTTGTGGGCAGCCCTAAGAATTCTGGGTCCATCAACTGAGGAACAGATAGACTGTGATATATCCAGACAGTCGAAGAGCAAAATCAGTAATAAAAAGGAACGAAGTACTGATACATGCTACGATGTGGATGAGTGAGAAAACACGCCAAATGAAAGAAGCCAATCGCAAAACGTCACACATCGTATGATTCCACTCGTATGAAATATCCAGGAAAGGCAAATCCATAGAAGCAGATTAGTGGTTGACGGGAAATGGTTGGGGAAGGTGAATGGGGAGGGACTACTTAATAGACACAGGGTTTCCTCCTGGGATGATAAGAATGTTCTAGAAGCGGACAGCGGTGGTGAATGCACTCCGTGCCATGGGATCAAACTCCCCAAAATGGTTAATCACACGTTAAATGAATTCTGCCCCCATTAAAAGAAAAAAAAAAAAAAGGGAAGTTCTGCCACTTTACCGGCCGCATCCTCCTAGTCATATTTCTTAATTATCTTTGTGCCTCAGTTTTTTCATCTGAAAAATGGGGATACTCAAAGTGTGTACGTCATAGAGCTGCTGTCGGGACTATGTCAAACACTCAGAATTCTGCCAGGGATATGCATTCGCTGTGGTTGCGATTTGCTATTAACAACAGGAGTTCTTTGAGCACTGAAAGATCACTGAGCAACCAACGGAATGAAAAGCAGGGAAGCAACTGTACACAGATGCCTGGGCATCCGTACTGGTTAACGTAACTTCAAATCATAGGCTGACCAGGATCTGTGCTGTGAAGATTACCCAGGGTCTGACTTCCTGCAGAATTTACTCGAAGTTCTGTTTTATTACTAACCTCCTTAAATTTTCTTACACAGGAGAAGTTACATTTTGAGGAATGAGGATTGAGACAAAGTGTATGTTAAAAGCCTCAGCAGAGGTCCTAACACACAGTGGGTGCACAGTAGGTATTTGTTGGATCTGGATGTGAGTTCGGCTCCATCGGTCCTATGTAAACATTGGTCTAGAACAGCAGAGAAGTCCCTGACACACCCAGTTCCTGTTGTCATGAGCTGGAGCTTCCTGCTGAGGCACCACAGATCTGCTCTTAATGCTCCTGGCCTGGGGCTCTGCTGTCTCATGACAGCACTTTGGGTCTATGGTCAGGTGTAACTTCTGTGGCCACATGGTGGGCCCCACTGGGTTAGACCTTACTGCAGCGGATCCGCAAGAGGCAGAATTAGTAGATCCCAGATTTAGCTTGAAAATTTTCAGTACTGTTTCCCCTGCCACATACATGCATGCACACATGCACATCTCCTGCACGCCAGACAGAAAGTGAGCCCTGGGGGTGCCTGGGTGGCTCAGTTGGTTAAGCTTCTGACTCTTGGTTTCGCCTCAAGTGATGATCTCACGGTTTGTGAGTTCGAGCCCTGCATCGTGTTCCGTGCCGTGGACAGTGCGGAGCCTCCTTGGCATTTTCTCTCTCTCCCTCTCTTTCTCTACCCCGCCTACTCTCTCTCTCAAAATAAATCAACTTAAAAAAAAAAAAAAAGAAAGAAAGCCTCAGAGGGGCCATGGACACACTCAACCCTCCTTCTGTTTGCATCTGCTTTGTCTGGGACACAGGGCCTAGTGTAGGATAGACAGTGAGTGTGGGGTCTCTCACGACTAGCTCAAACCAGCAACAGTGAGAAATATTTTTGGTTTTGTCTCTAAGGCCCATCTAACTAGAGGATACTAACTACTGGAGCTTCCTGCCTAAGTAAGTTCAATATACTCAATAAAACCATCGTGTCCTTTGAAGACTCGACGCCTAGCAGGACCTCGGCGTTTGAAATATCTATTTTCATCCATGCCCTGCAGCCATAACCAACACCAACCAGAGCCTACACGGGCCAGGACGTCATGTCACATCACAGCACAGCAGGAGGGTCTGGATTCTTTAAACACACTTAGCTTGCATATTCCAAATACAGGGCTACAGTTCACGGTCACAAACAAGTTGGTTCTGTCCTGTTTTCTTGAGACATTTGGACTTCATTGTCTAACTTTGCTTTTCCCACTTTTAAAAGAGATGGGAATTCAAGTAATATTTTACCAGTCTTTTCTTCAGTAAAGGGAACAAAGGAAGCAACTCGGTTGATGATGAAGTCCCGCCTGTGAAGCCCTCATGATTCCACTGCTGGAATAAGAATAGCCTGTATTTATCCAGAATTTTCTAGTGTCAGGCACTGTGCTAAGCCCTTGATGTAGTATTTCCTTGATCCCTCCTAACATTCCTATAAAATAGGTGCTAACATTGTGTCCCTTTCTTAGGTGGACAAACTGAGAAGCAAAAAGCAGAGGCAACGTGCACGGTCCCCAAGGCCAGGGCAGTGGCTCAGAATCTCCAACCAGGCTGTCTGTGTCCAGGGCCCAAACAAGGCTAGGAGCCTGTAAAGATCAGTGAGTCTTTATGACTTGAGAGGCCAAGAGTCTGGCCCTTCAGTTAGAGTTGGGCAGGGGACACAGGGAGGTGAGGTCAAATCACAGGATGGCTCAGACTAGCCATGTGGGGTGGACTCTGCCCTCGGAAATCCCCGAAGTTTTGAGAACCTCCTAGAAGCTTCTGACTTGGGCACTCGTGCCCCTTTGAGAAGGCTGCTAAGTGTGCTCACCCTTCCTGGGACGGGAGAAGTAGTGGTTTTGGAAGCTACAGATGGAGCGGCAGATGGGAAGTGAAAGCCTATCAGAGTTGCCCAGGATAAAACCATTCATCTGCAAAATTCATATGTTTTTGCGTGGGGCGACTTCCCAGAAACAACAGCAGGAGGAACCAGCAGTGCTTGATGCAGAAAGTACCTCTGGCCATGAGGCTGGCAAAGTGAAGTGGGCAGAAGAAGGGGGTGGGGGTGGGGGGCGAAGGGTGCTGGAAATGACAACAGTGAGGGTAGAGGGGGAGAAAGACAGACTGACAGAGGCACGGAGAGACCTGGAGCATTAAAGCTAAAGCAGCTAAAAATACCAAGAGTCCCTTCTCTGGAACCCAGAATAGGCTTGGCACATGGTCTAGCAAAGTATTTCTGGGCCCCTCAGAAATATAGGAGGTTCAGCCTTGGATTCAGGTCAAGAATTAACAGCTGACATTTCCTGAGCCCTTTGTAAGTGCCCGACACTTTGTTAGGTTCTATTACCCTACCCTGATTTTACAAAGACCGAATTTACTTCCAGATAGTCACACAGCTAGTGAAGTTGGCGGAACACGGACTCAAACCCTAAGCCAAGTGATGGGACTCGGAGCACCCACCCTCGGGGATGTGTAAGTGCTAGAGATCCTGACACCCTGGCCCAGGTGACCTGGTTGTGTCTACCGTTGTGGCAAATCAACACTGGGCCCCTAGGGGGCAGCCTCGAGATCTGGAGGAAGTCTCCCAGGCAGGGCCCTGGGCACAAGAATGCCCACTGGACCTAAAGAGGTCTCTGGCCGAGTGCCACAACTTCATCTAGGCTGAGATGACCTCAGCCTGCATTGGAGGTCCAGAGGAGGAATGATCAGACTCGGGACAAGAGGTGACCTTTCCACCTCCAAGGACCTTCTCTCAAGGCATTTCCCTACAATCACTACCTTGCCCAGCTTGAGGGATGGGATTGTTTCCTGCTTTGTGGTCCAGGTAGCCTGGGGCCATCTTGCCACTCTGGGCCCGGCTGACTTCCCCAAGGAAGCAGAAAGAACACCAACCTTGGAATGGGACAGAACTGGTTCTCATTTCCAATCTACAATGTATTTCTCACATGACTTTGGGTCTCAGTTTGCCCTTGTGTAAAAGAGGTTTGCTTTGGGAGCTGAAGGAAGTGTCTACCTCATTAGACGTTATGCTCAACATATGAACTCAGTCCTTTCTTGGAAGACAGAGGGAGGAGGTCCTAACTCACCCCTGCCCGGTGCTTCTCTATACTCACATCTCCTCATTCTTTTGTTTATTATATTCCATCCATTTATAAATTTCTCAAATGCATCAAGTTCATCTTGGACCCATGTCTTGACCAGACTGTTCTCTCAAGAAGCATTTTCAACTGGAAGCATTTCTGCCCCTTGGGGACATTGGGCAAAGTCTGGGGATATCGGTGGTTGTCCCAAATGAGTCGGTGGGGGGGGGGTGGGGGGGTGGGGAGGCAAGGCACTATTGGATCTAGTGGACTGAGGCCAGGGGCTGCTGCTAAATGTCATGCTGTGCACAGAACAGTCCCCAAAACAAAGAGTCATCCAACTCAATATGTCATCAGTGCCCAGTCTAGAATGATCTAGGGCCTACTCTAGAATGATCTCTGTCTCATTTGCCTGACAATCTTTTAATCCTTCAGTTTTCAAGTTAAAGCTGCAAGTTGAGATGTTCTGACCTCTGACCATGTCCACCCCCTAGTCATCCCCTTGCTTTCTAGCTCTTTCACACCTTGCATGGCGCCTCTAATTCCACCTTCACAGGCAGGGGACCTGCTCCACCAGGTAGGGCCTGGGGCGCTTTTGCTCACTAAATGCCCAATTAGTGCTTAGCATAGGAGTTGCTTAACGAATGTCTGTGGAATGGGCATCTGAACAAATGAGTAAGTAAATAAGTAAGAATCTGCCCGCCATGTTTCATAATCTGTTTGCCTTGCTATCCTATGAACAAAAGAAAATAGGTATGTTTCTAAGGATCATTTTTCTCAAGTGCAAGGGTGCCAGGTGAACCCTGCCTAAACTGGCCAAAGAGTGTGCCATCCCCAGGTTCCCGCCAGGGCCCAGGGCTTCCCAGCCAACAATGAGATGCCACCAACCAAGGATGGAAGGAAGGCACCAGGAATCGCATCGTGAAGGAGATGGAGACGATTTCTAGCTTTAAATAGAGAACATCCCTCCATGCCTGTATCTTATTTGGTTCCTGATTCAAAACCCAAACTCCTGGAGATGTGTGCTTTCCATATTTGATGACATTATGTATATGGTTTAGGTGTGATCATACTGTGAACGTTAGGTTAAAAGAACTTATCTTTCTGGGAGGTATACGGAAACACACACACAACTACATGGTGTCTTGGGAGTGCTTCAGTGGGGCCGCGGGAAGAGGGTGATGGCACAGACACGTCAGCACTGGCCACGACCTGATTCCAGCTGAAATGTGGATGTGTACGTGAGGGTTCCCTATAATGTTCTCAGCACACGTAAACTGAAAACTGCCCTGGTAACTTTTTTAAAAAATTTTTTCTAATGTTTATTTTTGAGAAAGAGAGACAGAGACAGAACATGAGGAGGGGAGGGACAGAGAAAGGGAGATACAGCATCCGAAGCAGGTTCCAGGCTCCGAGCTGCTAGGACAGAGTCTGACACAGGGCTCAAACTCATCAGCCGCGAGATTATGACCGAGCCGAAGTCGGATGCTTAACGGACTGAACCACCCAGGTGCCCCAAAACGTTTCTTTCTTTTTCTTTTTTTAAAAGATGCCTTCATGTGGCTCTTGTGTGGAAAGTACTGTCCTCACCCAATACCCTCGCGCCACCAGAGGAAGTTAGGCCCCCCGCCCTTCGCTCTCTGTCCTCTTCTCCTTTTTAGCCCCACCAATAAATCAGGCTGGAAGACACAACACAGCCAAGCAAAGAGCTGCCTTCCAGCAGGAAATACACTTCATTTTCTTGCCTTCTCTCCCCGTTCCCCCGTCTAGAGGAGTTTCCTTTTTTACAGCCTATTTTAAAGAGCAGATCAATGTTTGGGCCAAGGGACAGATGTTCCTGGTGGCATCTCAGTTTCTCAGTGCCTCAGGGCTGCTGGCCGCCCCACCAGCTCCACACAATCGTGGCTGGCAGCCTGCAGGCCCACAGCGCGCAGACATTGGAGAATAGCTTGCCATTTGATACTTTCACGTGAAACCTCCCAATTTTTAAATGTGTGCAAACCGTTGTTTTGTTAACAGTTGTTAGGGACCAAGTACAGAGACCCGTGGGCGTCCAATAGCCCAAAAACACACGTCTGTGACTCTGCCGGGCCTATCACAACTGACCTCCCTTCCTCCACTCTGCTTCCCTTTCCAACACCTTGTCCTGCCTCTAATCAAACATGCCAGTGACTCCCAGATTCTAGAACGAACATCATGTCACTGCAGGAATCTCTATGACCTCTTAGCACTCTATCCCTTGCATACTCCGTTCCAGCCACACTGAGCCCCATTGTGCCCGCCCCCCCCCCCCCCAAGTACACCAGGCGCATTCCCAGCAGCCGCAGTTCCCTCCGCATAGACCACTTTCCCAGTCAGAGCAACTCACCCCTCCTCCTGTTCTTCTCCATAAGGACTTCCCCAGCCACTCTCATTAAAATCACAACTCTCTCCTGCTGCTTCGTTCTGCTTTGTTCTTCTCACATGCCACCGTACTATTTTGTTGTGGTCTCCCCCACTTGAATGGAAGCTCCCCACAGGTAGGGGTTTTGTGGTCTCTTCTGTGTACCCTTGAATAGAGCTGGGGACACCGTGCCCTCAGTAAATAAACACTAGCTGAATGAGTGAACGAACGCACCCGTGATGCTCAGGTCCAGTGCGGATCCCAGGCCAGAAGACCCCAAGTGTAAGGTCTCCACGGCATCTCATGGAGGCAGAATGCTTCTCCAGCCCGGCCGCCACGTGCCTCTGCCTCTGGTTTCACAGCTCGGACCAAGGAAAGCAAGAGGAAGCCAAGACCTTAGCACAGGCGGGCCTGGGGCCACAGGCCGCCTTACCTGATGGGGTAGTCGGCTGCGCTGAGGTTGATGAAGAAGTCCCAGGGCCAGTCGGTCATCTCCAGGAGGTCACGCATGCCCTGCAGGTATGTGGACAGGAGGCTGGCTCCTCCCCAGATGGTAGCCATCCGCCAGGGGGTGACGCGAACGTTGTCATACTGTCTGGCAAACTGGAGCACTTGCCGATGTAGGTAATTAGAGCGCTTTTCCCAGGAGAGAAAAGGGGACAATTCAGCAGCCCAGAAAACACACAGACATGCCCCTTGGCTTCTCTCTGTCCCTTCCCTTCTAGTTGACAGGGCTTCTGAACATACTGGACTTTGCCAAGTAACTGGTTCAGGCTTGCAGGGTCTTTCTATGTGGCTGTGTGAAACTTTATTATTTTTAAAAACTTGTTTTAGGTACTTGAAATGCAGATTCCCTGGCCCCACCTCTAAGCTGATGGTTCACTCTGTGTGGGCTGGTGCCTGGGATGCTGCATTTTAATACAAGACTGAGGCATGTGGTCTGAGAATAATAAGCTAACAAGTACGACCGTGTCTAAACCTGGTGTGTATGTTGAGGGATGGAACTTCTCCATGACCTTCCCAAAGTCCTGCTGTGATCAAGCATCCCGTTTTTCCTCCTCGACTACTGACATAATCGTGTCAGGTCAGCCGACCAACAGAAACCTCTACCTCAGGCATAAGTCGGCTGCGGGGTTTTTATAAAGTTTTATTGGAACACAGCCGCACATACTCATTTATACATTTCTTATGGCTGCTTTCACGCTACATTGCAGAGTGGAGTTGCTGCAGCAGAGAGTGTAGAGCCCACATAGCCTAAAATATTTACCATCTGGCCCTTTCTGGGACATGTGTGCCCACCCCTGGGATAGCCCCGCTCACAAAGCGGCAGGCACTGTATCGGGCAGTGGGGCAGTGAGGAAAAAGAGGTAAGAAAAACAACGTTTACAGATAAAGTCTAAAGTCACAACTGGGGACTTTGAAACACACACACACACACACACACACACACACACACACACACACACACTGTGCCTGTCTTTTTCTCTCTCCCCCAGACCAAATGCTACAAGGAGAGGCAGCTGATTAGACTATCAGACTTGCCTGAGAGGCAGGGCAGCTTGGAGAGGGGCAGACAGACGGGCCAAGAAAGGCAGCAAGGGGTGGCAAGCGGGGGAGGAGTTCCTCACCTTGTCCACGTGGATGTAGTAGAAATGGTCTTTGTGGTAAATGGCCTTGAACATGCGCTGCAGCTGCCGAGAGGCCCGGCCATGGACCACCAGGACGAAGGCGATTCTGACTGGGTTGGCCAGCATGTACTCCACTGAATCCTCGTCCCACTGAACGTTCTTGTTGGCCTTGCCTGGGGACAACCCAAGAGACCACAGAGGTGGGTGAGGCCCAGAGGTTCTTTGGTGAGAGACAGGGAGTTTCTCTAATGCTTCAATTGGGGACTATTTGAAAGGCACGGTCATCACATTGGGCCCTGACACCTAATCCAGCTTAACTAAGCTTGTCGTGGACACTTAACAACGTCCTGGTACAAATGTGGGGGACCGCGAGGTCCACAAAGGCAGGGTTCCAAACCCCAAGAAGCTTTAAAAAAGCTGACGGAGACCTAAGCACACGTATTAACCTATAGAACAAGGCGGGACGAAATGAGGGGTCTAAGAGCCGTGTCTCTGAACTGCAGGGGAAGGAGGAGGCATTTCTGAGCCGGAAAACACAAGATACACGAGCTGGCTTCGCCTGTCCAGCACCCACTCTTCCTTCTCCTCCTAACAGCACCTTTTTTCGTAAAAATTGTGGTAAGAAGAGAAAATACGGTATCTGCCCTCTTACACTTTTAAGATCACAGCCGAGTATTATTCATGTTAAGCACAATGTCACACAGAAGGTCTCTAGAACTAAGTCATCTCCCAAAATGAAAACTCTGTCACACAGGACGTTGGGGGGGCATCGTCCCCCTCCTCCATCCTTAGTCTACATGGATGGGGAGGGTCTCCATTATCGATGACAGGGAAGGTCACAGAGCTTAAGGCCTGGCCAATCAGAACACTGTATCTCTCTGGCAATGAACAGTCTGTACGGTTCAGAGACGGATGTGTGACCCAAAGAAGCTAATTAGCCAAGAAGACAGTAGAGTTCCAGACTTTTGTTGCAACAAGTAGATTAGAGAGGCTCCCCTTCTGCAATACACAAAACTGCAAGACCCTAAGAGCCCATTTATCCCCACCTGGACAGAGATTTTTTTTCTGAGAGAAAAGCCAACACAGAGGAGGCACTGCTGAGTCATGGGATCCTAAAGAGCCCGCCTGAGTTAGCTCTATCAGTCCTGCTGGAGGTCAGCCACCATCATCTCTTGGTTTTCTCTGAAAGCCCAGATGCTAGACCAGAAGCACCTGCATCTACGTGGTTCCATAGGTCTTCTACCCTAGAAGAGCCTTAAAGATTCCTTTTCTCCTCCTTTCCCTTGCAAACACTCCAAGGGCAGGGCTTCAAGGAGGAACACAGCCTGCTGGGTTAGTTCATTACAATTTTGACTAGAGATCTTCTGCCTTTCTTCTGCCTGACTGCCTTCGGGTCGAACTTGATTTCTTCTGGCTTCTAGGTTTATGAGACCCAGAACGTTGCAGGTGTCCCAGGATGTCAGCTTGGAAAACAGAGAACCAGGAGCGGTTAGTCTGGAGCTCTGGAGACTGGGAGCCTGCCGCTGTCACTGGAAAGCCGAGCGACTGCCAAATGAACATGGCTCCTTCTATGCTGTTCCAGAAGACAGGATGAAATTAACACGGATGATGTCCAGATCACGTGGCCCAGCCTTTACGGCCTACTTGACCTACCTCCTGAGGCCCTCTGCGCCCTGCGTGCCTTACCGTCTACCTTGCTACCTGGCCTTCTTTCTTTTCCTTGAGCCGTTTCATTTTCGCCTCAGGACCTTCTCACCGGCTATTCCTGTTACCTGGAACACCCCTCTCCCTAGATCTTTGCATGGCTGTAGCTTGTCATTAGTTCACAGCTCAACAGAAGAACACCTGCCGCCACCAGCCACATCACTCTCTTTCACCTCACCGTATCTCAACTTCTGCGTAGCATTTAATACCATCTGAAATTGTTTATCTGTTTACTTATTAATCGTTTGAACACTCCACTAGGACATAAGCTCTAGGAGATGAGAGGCTATTTCGGTGTTGTTTATCAATGAACACTCAATGCTATAACAGGATCTGGCACACATCTGGTTCTCGCTGGAAAAAAAAAAAGCGATAGGAGGGTACATTTTGCTTTGGTCCATAATAATAACAATATGTTTCACTGAGCACCGACCAGCCCTTGCCCTTCATTATTTCACTCAATCCTCTTAACAACCCCTGCACGATAGTGCTATTATCCCCATTTTGCAAGTGAGGAAACCGTAGCTTAGAGAGGCCAAGGGATTTGTTTATTCAAGGTCACAATGCTTTAATTACTCAGCTGAGATTCAAATCTGGATCCATTTCCAGAGCCTATGTCCTTAAACACTAATATATACTACGGTACCACACCTAGACTTTGGAAAAGTTTATGACAATTCCGCTTGAGTTGAGGAGAGGACAGGAAACACCAGAGGGGTTCCTGGGTGGCTCAGTCGGGTAAGTGTCAAGCTTTTCATTTTGGCTCAGGTCACGATCCTAGGGTCAAGGGATCAAGCCCCGTGTCAGGCTCTGTGCTGACCATGAAGACTGCTTAAGATTCTCTCTCTCCCTCTGCCCGTTTTCCCTGTTCATGTACACTCTCTCTAAAAGAGAAAATAAAAAACAAAACAACCCCTACTCAATTCTGCTTTTTAATGAAATAGCCTGTAAGTTAGTCCTTAAGGCTAGGTAGACATGCATTCAAGGCCTATCATAGGCACTGCAGGAAGGATTCCTATGTTATGTGGGAGGCTGACTCTCGATGGCCAATAAGATCCCACCTTTTCATCCACCCATCCATCGAAATCCAACCACCCATCCAGCAAACCATTCGACAACCCATCCAGCACAGCACTCAATAGCTTATCATCCAGAAAACCAAGCATCCATTCATCCATGCACCCATCCATCCAGCATCCTCAAAGCAAATCACCCATGCCCCCACTCTTCCAACTATCAACTTGGTGATTCATGCCATGTTAATTTAGCCTGTACCTCTTTGCCAAATACTGTGCTAGGTACCAGTAAAATAAAATTCAGGGAAAAAAATCCTTATCTTTGACGGGCTCAGCCAGCTGGGGCAAACAGAAGACAACGGTCACATGTTTTAGGATAGGAGTGTCTTCAGCTTGCCCTCGGAGTGGGGAAGGGGTGAGCGGTCTGCCTGCAGAGCTAGGGGGCACCTTAGGAAGTTCAGCTCAAAGCTTCTGAGCCCATCTTTTTAAGCACTCGTGGTGGATCCCAGCGTCTTTGGCTCCTTGGCTGTTCAGTCAGTAGCTGCGATCCTGGAGATAATTACCATCTTGGCTCTTGTTGCAGACAGACTGAGCAGCAACCAGAAAGGGTTATCCTAACCACCCTCTAATCTTCCCTCCGAACCAATCACAAATACTCTGGGCTTTCCCGGTGATTATATGAGAGGGGCATGCCTGGACGAATCGTGTCCCTTTAGACACACAACTATCCATCCATCCATCCACCTACCCACCCAGCATCCTTAAAACCCCCCCACATGCCAGCCCTGGACAACGCCTGAAGTGCTAAGACATGTAGGATGTGAGCCTGTTTTCACAAATGGATTATGAATGGACTAAGGAATGTGAGAATCCAAAGTAAAAAGATGATAACATGTAAGAAAAGCTTATATTATCCTTCCCATGACTGCAGCCTAAAGGCAACATACTGCCATGCTGGCTGCGACCTCGCCTTCCCCTCCTTGGAGACTATTTAACAAACGGAGGAACATTTAGAAACAACGGCTACCTGTGCCCCTTTTTACCACCTGGACTTCATCGGGTGGTTTTTCAAAGGCCTAAAGGTGGCCCACGATACCGTATTTTCTTTTTTTTTTTTTTCCAACGTTTATTTATTTTTGGGACAGAGAGAGATAGAGCATGAACGGGGGAGGGGCAGAGAGAGCGGGAGACACAGAATCGGAAACAGGCTCCAGGCTCTGAGCCATCAGCCCAGAGCCCGATGCGGGGCTCGAACTCACGGACTGCGAGATCGTGACCTGGCTGAAGCCGGACGCTTAACCGACTGCGCCACCCAGGCGCCCCACGACACCGTATTTTCTAGGAAGTTCACTCTGCAGGGGCTCCTGCTGGTCCTCAAGTAACACTGCTCATCCCTACCCCAAGGTGTCTGGGTAACACTGATCTGGAGCTCCCCACACCTGCAGCTTCCTGGGCCTCTAGGATCAGCCGGTGGTCTCTGGCCGTGGATATCTCTTGCCATGCTGCTTAATGGGTGAATGAATGAATGGAAGGAAGGAATGCATTCTGGACACGAACCACTGCTCTGGTCCAGAGGAGCTGATGTCACTTGAGGGCCCGCTACCCAACAGCCTGTGCCAGACCGGGTTTGTGGGTGACTTACTTGGCTCTGGGGGAATGCAGGGTCAGCCTGTGAGGCTCAGAGAAATCAGCATGTCTCCCCAGGGTCACACACAAGTCCAAATCCAGTCTGCTACCTTTACCTGCTTCCAGGGCATCAGAGGGTAGAGAGACAGAGAGGGTTGGCGTCAGACCCTGTGCAGATCTTTTTTCTTTTAATTAAAAAAAGTTTTTAGTGTTTATTTTTGAGAGAGAGAGAGAGAGAGAGAGAGAGAGAGAGAGAGAGGCAGAGAGAGAGGGAGACAGAATCCAAAGCAGGCTCCAGGCTGTGAGCTGTCAGCACAGAGCCTGATGTGGGGCTCGAACCCACAAACTGAAAGATCATGACCCAGGCCAAAGGTGGATGCTTAACTGACTGAGCCACCCAGGAGCCCCCCATGTGCTGGTCTTTAAAGAGATTTGTGCACTGATGTTCAAGAAAACCTTTTGTAACTTTCTTTAGGGTTTTAGAAAGAAGAACAGATTCACAGACAGACAGACACAGATGTGAATGCTTCCCTTCTGAAGAAAAGGAACTGAGCCCCAGGGAAATCAGGCACTATCACTCCAGCAACAGAGCCTCTGGACTGAACGCCATCCCCGGGTCAGACAGCTGGTGTGGGGAGCAACCAAGAGAAGAGGGAACAAAAAAACCCGGGTTCCTCTGGAATCCGGCTATTTTGGGGATAGGGGTGGGCAGGAAAGAACTGAAATACCTGAAGAAAGGAGACACACACAGGGGAGGATGAAGACAGGGCTGAGGGGCAGAGAGACAGACGGACAGAAATAGACAAAGACAGAGAGACAGATGCAGAGAGGGAGCAGGGACACAGAGAGGCCACAATCCCATTGAGAGAAAAATGGAGGGAGACCTGCAGGCAGGAAGACCGCCCCCTTCCTCACACATATGGAGGGAGAAACACACACAGAAGCGCCGAGAAAGCCAGAGACCTACACAGGTATGAACGGAGACAAACCATGTAACCAGATACAGAGAGACAGGAAGAGACAAGGAAAGAGGGAGCCACGATGGAGAAGCTGGGTCCACCGAGCTTCCGCAGCTATCGAGCATCCCTCGGAGCAAAGGCGAACGAACCCCCAGGACGTCAGAGTGCAAAAAGGCCCCAGGTCTGGCCTGCTGCCCCCTCACCTGGTGGCTCTGCCTCTCTCAGGGGCCCGGTGACGGAGGCAGGATCCGAGGCCCAGAGCCCCACCCAAAGCGGCAGGATGGCTGGCTCCGGAAACACACCCATAACGGGCCCCCATTCCGGCACGTAGTAGGACCTCGATGCGTTTCACTGAATAACCAGAGAGGGAACGAGCGAGTTTTGTGCCCACATGGCGGCCGGGTGGGGGTGCGGCTCCCAAGGGCTGAGGTTCACATGATGCCCTTTGCCAGCTGCCAGCCACCAGCTTCCCATTGTTGTCGCACGCCCCTGGCTCCTGTAATGACCTTTCCGGCAAGCAGCTCTGACACGGTGGGGGCCGGCGGGTGGGGGAGCTGGGGAGGACAAGAAGCCACACCGCAGACAGGGTGGAGACGGGCCCTGCGGTGGTCCCCTCCACACCCTGGCCACCACTGCGGGGGCCGCGGTCCTGAAAAGTCTTCTATGCAGTACGTCTTCAACGTACTGTGGTGAGATTCCTAGCACGAGCCGGAAGTGGAGAAACCTTCTCTCCCATGCTGCTGGCGGGAGGTTGGGGGGGCAGGGGGCGGGAAGCTGCCACGGCTTGGCCAGCACTGATGTGGCCGCAAGAATTATAATTTTAAACATGGCCCTTGACCCAGTAACTCCGCCCCCAGGAATCTATCTTAATTAAGGTTAGGAGAAGGCAAGCGTGTAAGTCTCTACATATAGAAGGTTCTTTTGTTCATTTATTCATTCATCTGGTGTCTTGAATGTGCCAGGCATAGTTCTTGTCATATTAGTGGACGCAAGAGAGTCCTTCCCTGAATGCTGCTTAGTCTAGCAGGATGGAAAGCCAATTAAAAAAAGTAAGCAAATAGAAAATACAGTTGCAGATAGTGATAAAGGTTATGAAAAAGAGAACAAAGGCGTGTTAAGGGAAGGGGTTTATTTAACCACGGTGGCTGGGGAAGGCTGATGTGGGGATATGCAAACAGACTCTGATTAAGATGAGGGAGTGAGCCATGTTATTATCAGGGATGAGGAGGATTGCTGGCAGCCAGTGTAGCAAGTGCAAAGGTCCTGGGGCCTTGACCTCAATAGTGTTTATAATGGTCCAAAACAGGAATCGCCTAAAAGGTCTTATTAATACATACTGATACAGACTGTTGTCTATAATATATCAAGCAAAAGAGAAGTTCCAGTCTATAACCCCTAACGTTTTATAAGACATGCTCCCAAATATTAACAGAGGTTCATATGGTGACGTGACAGTTTTCCTCTCTTATTTATACTTTTCTGCATTATCTGCATTTGGTAAAATGGATTACATTTATCATGAAACATAACAAAGGTGAGGCCTAATCGATAATTCTAATACCAAACTGTTTATTGAGTGCTGCTACGTGTTAAGCAATTTCTATCCGTGATTTTTTTTTTTTTTTCTTACTTCTACCCAAACCCCTGTGAGGAGAGTCACTGTCCTTCCATTATATGACTGAGGAAGCTGGAGCTCAGACAAGTCCCACTTGGGACGTGGCTGTGCTGGGCATGAAGCAAGTCTGTGATGCCATAGCCCTATCGTTGCCACTACGCTCGATCAATCTGTCGCCATGACAAAAAGAGGGAAGGCTGCTTCTAGAAGAAGCATGTCAGCTGGCTTTCAGCTGCAGGACAGATAATGACATGTGGCCGGAGCCGTGTGTGTCTCCACAGACTAAGACCCAAATGTTGCCCAGCTCCTAAAAAAAAAAAAAAAAACAACAAAAAAACCCCCCCGATGCATTTCACACTGTAATCAGGTTCCTGTGGCACAAGACAGGAAGTAAGTGGAAGAATCAGAGTGATTAGGGACAGCAGGAGAAGCTGACTTCAGACCAAAGTTAACAAGCCATGTTTGCGGGGAAGAATATCAAACCTATTTTTGCGATGCAGGTGTGAAGGCCAAGCAAAGGGAATCACGGAGAGTCCTGCCAGTTTCTATCTGTGCTGCACTCGGCCTGTTGCCCAAACTCCGCGTTTCTCATCACGGTCATGGGTCAGACGAGGACTATGTGATGCTTAGGCTCCAGGGAGGTGGGGAAGATGAAGCGGCTTTTGCAAGGGTCGATGTGTTGGGCAAATATCGTGATGCTGGTAACAACCTTGCAGGAATACTGCCTGGGAGGAAGAAACAAGGTGCGGGGCCGAAGAGCATTGCCTCTGGTCAGGCAGACCTTGAACAAGCTACACAAGCTCTCCAAGCCCCAGCTTTCCCGTCTGTAAAACGGGCATGTGATAATCACAGCATCTGCATCACATGAATGTTCGCGTCTGGTACCCGGCACTGCGCCTGTTGCGCAGTAAATGCTCAATAGACAAGAGCGTCTGCGTCGTCAGTGTCCATGTCATCATCTCTACTAGGGTGTTCGTCCACAAGGATCAGCATCAAGCTTGGTTTAACTAATGGGCCCAGTTGCAGGCTCAACCCCGAAGCCTCTCAGGCTCCGAGAGCTGTGCACACGCAGCTTCCAAGCCAATGTCCACAGCCGGAGTCCTCCGCAGTGTGCGCCTCACACCGTGATGAGTAAATGCGGCCAACGGGAGTGACTTATGGCCGCGATCCTTTCGCAGTGAATCCCACTACCAGGTAATGACAGTGTCCACCTGGA
Organism: Herpailurus yagouaroundi; assembly: GCF_014898765.1. Taxonomy (NCBI): domain Eukaryota; kingdom Metazoa; phylum Chordata; class Mammalia; order Carnivora; family Felidae; genus Herpailurus; species Herpailurus yagouaroundi. The sequence continues at coordinate 5,684,871 of NW_024412453.1, forward strand.
ACGAATGCTATACGTTCACTCCATCTCCATTAAAAAAATAGTAAAAATAAATACAACTTCCAGGACACTGCTAAAATAAAAAAAAATCCCAAACCCAAACCAACCAAACAAAAACCAAATCCAAAAAAGCCACTTGATTGGAATAGTTGCTCCACCAACAAAGCCCTCAATGCTATTTATACTCTGAGAGGGCCTCTCGGGCCTGCGGCAAGAGAAGCAGCTTTCTGACTCGGTTCCAAATAAGAGGGTTGGTTGGGTCGGGAAGGGAGACACGTGGACACAAGGTTGTGCGCACGTAGCACTCGGGTCAGGAGGTTCCGAGCTGGATCATGACCAGCTTCCTGCTGCCTGGGAGGCTGTGGGCTGCACTTCAGCACCGGTGGCCAGCTTTGTCACTTCCCGGTAGAGACTCTGGGAAGACAGAGTTCCTTTCTGATCCTCGGTTCTTCCTCTGTAAAATGGGATGGTTCCTCGTAGCTCTATTTTTTTAATTTTTTGAGGAGCACCCATACTGTTGTTCATTCCCATCGGGATGAACGTTGAGGGCGTGATGCTCGGGGAAAGAAGCCCGTCGTGGAAAGGCAAAGACGGCATGATTGCCCGAGTGTGAGGTGGTGAGAGTGGTCAACTGCAGAGAATCAGAGAGTGGGCTGGTGGCTGCCAGAGGCTGGGGCGGGGGGATTACTAGCAACGAGCAGAAAGTTTCAGGCCAGCGAGATGAACAGGCTCTAAGGTCCAGCTGCACAACATTGTACCTTGAGTGACCAGTGCTGGGCACTTGAAGATGTGTTGACAGGATAGATCTCATGTTAAGTGTTCTTACCACAACAGGATAAAGCATGTACATGAAAAATAAAGAGGGATGAGCAATCTGTCCCCGACCCCACAGAGTTGTGCGGTCATTCGTGACTGCGGATGGGACACGGCTTCCAACTGGCGGCAGGCTCACTGCACGGAGGCAGGATTCACATCACTCGGGGGACAGCCCCTGACGGTGGTAGATTCTTTGTCAGACCTGGGTGGGGGTGCCTTTCCCCACTGGGAGACTTCAATGCGAAATTCTGGTGACCAGTACTTGGGAGATGCCCAGTGCCCAGAAAGAAGTCCTGCTCTCAGTGTGCCTAGAAAGCTGGCCGGGGTGTGAGGGCAAGTGCACCAAAGGCCACAAGTCTGAGTCCCAATCCTGCTTCTGCTGTGATCCAGCCATGGGACCCTGGGCGAGTCACTTCCCTTCCTTGACCCCTCTAACCCTTACAAAACAGTAATGATATGTCTAGGTAGACTGAGTACTTACTATGTCCTAAGCACTATCCACGCATGGTGTCATTCTCCCAAGGTCTAAGGAAGCAGGTACCAAGGGGCGCCTGGGTGGCTCAGTCAGCTAAGCGTCTGACTTCGACTCAGGTCATGATCTATGGTTCGTGGGTTCAAGGCCCGCGTCGGGCTCTGTGCTGACAGCTCAGAGCCTGGAGCCTGCTTCGGATTCTGTGTCTCCCTCTCCCTCTCTGCCCCTCGCCTGCCTGTTCGTGCTTGGTCTGTCTCTCAAAAATGAACATTACAAAAAAAAATTTTTTTTTAAATTTTTGATAACCCCATCTTACCATGAAGGATTCTGAGGCCAAGGGGGCACTAACTGATGACAAGTCACCTTCTCTGTCGAGTGCCAGGACAAAGACAAACGCTCAGGCCTGCCGGGCTCCAAAACCTGTGTGTCAGTCTGCCACATGAGGGAGACGAAATTTCCATAGTCTGGGATCCTACCCTTACGGAATTAGCACCAGTGCATAGAAAGCTTCCTTTTCTGAAAGTGGGGTTGGCTTCCCTGAGCTGACCTCCTGTCCCGTTCCTTCCTTTCTTCTTTCTTTCCTTTCCTTTCTCCTTCCCTCCCCTTCCCTTCCTTTTTCTCTCTTGCCCTCCCTCCTCTTGTCTCTCTTCAGCTTTATGGAGGTATAAGTGACATAAAATTTTGAAATACATAAAGTGTACATTGTAGTTCTTTGATATACACTGTAAATGGGTCCCCCATCCATCTAGTTAATTAACACATCCATCACCTCACATATTTATTATCTTCTGTGTGAGTGTGTGTGTGTGTGTGTGTGTGTGTGTGAACATTTAAGGTCTACTCTCAGCAAATTTCAATTATACAATACGGTGTTATCAACTACAGCCACCATGTTTTACATCAGCCCCGCAGAGCTCATTCATCTTAAAACTCAGAGTTTTCACCCTTGCACCCACCTTTTCCTATTTCCCCCATCCCTCAGACCCTGCAGCCACTTTTCTAGTATTTCTAGGAGCTTGGCTTTTTCCTTTCCTTTCTTTTCCCTCCGTCCCTCCCTTCCTTCCTAGTTTCCACATGTAAGTGATACCAGGCAGTATCTGTCTTTCTCCGTCCAGCTTATCCCACTTGGCATGATGCCCTCGAGGTCCATCCATGCCATCCCCCATCGCAGGATTCCCTTCTCTGTCATGGTCGCATGACAGAACCCTGCATAGAGACACCATGTCAGTTCGGTTTTTGATAGCTATCAGTTCCCCACGGGCCACGGCCAGGTTTCACCTTTCCTAGGACGCCATCACCACCCTTCTGCCCTGGCCCAGCACAGAGTGGAGCCCAGCGTGGAGGTCTCAGTGAATGAATGATTTCTGTCCGGTGGATTAAGCCTGGCAGCTGCGCCCAGGTTTGGGGGCCGGGAGGCCGAAGTGGAGGATGCAGGCCTGTCTCCACTCATCGGGTGAACTGGCCGAGCGCCGGGTCTCCACTTTTCCTTGAGGCTTTTGGCAGCTTGGGGACCCTTGCTGAGCAACCAGGAAAATGCCCAGCTGCCCTCCAGCATGGGAGCTAATTCGATGCCGTCAAATTACCACCAGTTGGACTTAGGGAGAATGAGGGGAGAGGGTCTCACAAGGGGACCATGGAGTCGGGAGGGGGGAGCTGGGAGAACGCCGCTCCAAGGGTAAAGGTGGCCAGGCCAGCATCCTTCAGGGCTCAGGAGCAATGAACCTTCCTCAGCAAAGCCATCCTTGACCCTGCTCCTCTCCCTTCTTTCGAGTCCCCTAAAGGCCCTTCAAGCATCCTGAACTTCCTTTTGGGTCAAACTGTGCCCAAACGTGCATAACGTTTACCATCTTAACCATTCGTAAGCATACCATTCAGGAGTGTTAAGCCCATCCATTCTGTCGTGCAATTGTCACCATCATCTGTCACCAGCACTTTCCATCTTGCACATCTGGAATCCTCATTAAACCACAGCTCCTATTCTCTCTTCCCCCCAAGCCCCAGGCGACCACCACTCTCTCTGTCTCCATGAATGTGACCGCTCCAGGAGATTTCGCCGAAGTGGAATCATAGAACAGGTGCTCTTTTGGGTCTGGTTTCTAGCCTAATGTGCCTAGAGGTCATACATGCTGTAGCGGATGGCAGGATTTCCTTTACTTCTCAAGTTGAGTCATCTTCCGTTGTTAAGGACAGACCACATTCTGGTTTATCCTCTCATGGGCAGGTGAATAGCTGGTGTGCCTCCACCTTTTGGTTCTTGCGAGTAAGAACCAAAATGGAAATGGGTGTTGAGAGGCCTCTGAGACCTGCCTTCAGTTCTTTTGGGTCTGCCCCCAGAAGCGGAATCGATGGATCACACGGACCGGCATCTTTGGCAAGCGAAGGGAGTACCGGCCAGTGCTGAATGCCACTGAATGCCCTGGCGTGGTTCCTGCCTCTTTATGGCAAGCGATAGCAAGATTTCCACTTACGGCAGTGATGCAAAATTACTCTGAAAATAAAACTGACTTAAGTAAAAATGAGAGTGAGTCTCCTGCCATGAAAACATTATGAGAATAATAGGGCAGGTGGAATGTGGATATGGGAAAATGGTGAAGAGGGCTGAGGGGTGAAGGAAGCTTCAGGAATATTAATTAGGCTCCACAGGCTTGCTTCCCCACCTGGGACGTGCTGAGTTTGTTAAACAAATGAGGGGAGGTGAAGACCAGCTACAGGCTGATGCCCGAGCAGCCCCATACTTCACGGAAGGACTCGCAGGTCCTTCCTACACTCCTGGCCTTCCCAGCCGGCTTCAGGGAACCAGGTTTTGTTCAGGACTTTTCTACGGGAGGCTCTGAGGGACCATCTTCCCGCCAGGGAGACGGAGCCATGGCTGTGCTGACAAACACCATCCTTTCGATTTTCACTCCAATTTGTGGGGCACTTAACATTCATGAGGTTCTTTTACAGGCTTCTACCTCTCATAGAAATGCAGCGCATGGAAATTATCCCCATTCGTGGATAATTGTCCTGGGATCAGAGAGGAGAAGGAGCTTGCTCAAGGTCACAGAGCCGGGAGGTGGAAAAGAGATTAGGGTACAAGTGGATCTGACTTCAAATACCATGTTCCACGTGCAGACTTTGCCTGGCAAGAACCTCAGCATTCCCAGCTTTGCTCATGATCCCACGGGACCCAAAGAGGTTTCTCAACCTTGGCACAACTGACACTTGGGGCCAGATCCTCGGTTGTGGGAGGTGAGGGTCATCCTGTGCACTGTAGGATGCACATCTTTGTCACATCTTTGGTCTGTACCCACTCGATGCCAGTAGCACCTTCCCCAAACGTCTCCTTTCATTGACAAATGTCCCCTGGGAAAATGGACACCATCACTCTCCATGGAAAAGCACTGCTGTGGAACGGAAGGTCTTAAAATGTGGTCTTTGATCATCAGCATCAGCAATACCTGAGAACCTACTGGAAATGCAAATTTCAGTCCACCCAGAGCTTCCGACTCTGAAACTCTGGGCATGGGGCCCAGCACCTCTGCATTTTATTTGACAAGCCTTCCAGGTGATTCTGGTGCAAGCTAACCTTTGAAAAATCACTAGCCTAGGCTAGTGATTCTTTTTTTTTTTTTTTTTTTGAGTCTGTCTATTTTGAGAGAGAGATTGCATGAGCGAGTGGGGGAGGGACAGAGAGAGGTAGAGAGAAAATCCCAAGCAGGCACAGTAGGCTAGTGATTTTTTAACCCTAGGTGCGCATTAGAATCACCTGAGCATCTTAATAAAAACAAACCAAAACAAAACAAACGGAATCCATGCTTTGGCTCCGCCCCAAGAAATTCTGATTTAATAACTTTGGTGGGTGACAGTGGTGGCAATTTTTTAAAGCTCCTAAGGGGTCCGATGTGCAGTCAGGGTTGAGAACCACCTTCTGGATACCTTCTTTTCTTTTCAACCACCTTTACAAAACCACGTGTCTCAAGGTGTAGCTTTACACCCAGATACATCTCCAGACTCCTCCTCAAATCCCCATGGCCTCCTGCTCCGCCAGAGACTGAAGCCTGCTCACTGTAATTTTTCCTCCCACTCTGAGAAAATGCCTCCCTCCACCCCCGACCAAGCACTCGGGAAATGTTCCTGCTCACTGATTTTTTTTTTCCCCTCCATTCAAGTCTGGAGTTATTAAACCACAGCCCATGGCTGAACCGTCTTATTGATTTTATTGTCGAGAGCCCAGGGATATTCTAATGATGTACTGCTCAATAAATGGAAACTGGTGGGATAGATATTGATGGCGTATGGTACATTTCGCCGCAATTCACTGGGTCCCAGTCACTTTGCCTGTTACACATCATCTGTGAAAATGCTGCTCTCGGTCCTGCAAGCTCGTGTCCATCCTGCTGATGTTACTTTTCCCTGGCATCCGGATGAAAGGGCCATTATGATAACAGCTACTGCTGTGTGCCAGGCCCCAGGCTGAGTGTTTCTCAACAGACATTATTTCATTTACTTCTTACAGCAGAACGTTGTGGGGAGATACCCTGCTTAGTCCTATTTTACGGATAAGGAAGTTGAGGCTCAGACCGGATGCTTGACCTGGCTAGCTCATAAGGTGCAAAACCAGCATTCAAATCTCTGTCAGCCACTAAAACGAGGACTTAAAAAAAATTTTTTTTATGTTTATTTATTTTTGAGACAGAGAGATAGACAGAGAACAGGGGAGGGGCAGAGAGAGAGGGAGACACAGATCTGAAGCAGGCTCCAGGCTCTGAGCTGTCAGCACAAAGCCCAACGCGGGGCTCTAACTCATGGACGGTGAGATCATGACCTGGGCTGAAGTCGGACACTTAACCGACCGAGCCACCCAGGCACCCCTAAAATGAGGGTTTTTAACCTCTACTATGGTATCAAGGTTTGTGTCCCCAACTCCCAAATGCCTGTGTTGAAAACTTAATGCCCCAGGTGATGGTATTAGGAGGTGGGGCCTTTGGGAGGTGATTAGGTAAGTCATTAGGGCAGAGTCCTCACAAATGCGATGGGGCCTGTGCCCAAATAATAGAAATCTCAGGGGGCTCCCTCGCCCTTCTGCCAAGCGAGGACATAAAGGGAAGACAGCTGTGTAGGAAGTAGGTCCTCACTATACACCAGATCTACGGGCACCCTCTATCTTAGACTTCTCAGCCTCCAGAAGTATAAACAATCAATTTCTGTTCTTTATAAGCCACTTACTCTGTGGTACTTTCTTAAAGCACAAAGGACCAAGACAATCCCTAAGCTAAACTGTACGAGGAAACTAACAGCTTCCTACTGTACTTGAGCAACCTTTCAGATGGTTTCAGTACCAATGAATAGGTCACCTATTCTCCCCTTAAGTAGGGATTCTCAACAGAAACTACCGGCATTTGAGGAGAGACGACTTCTCCGTTGGGTAGGGTTGTCTCATGCACTCAAGGACATTTAACATCGTCCCACCCAATGCCCCGTCCCCTCAGCATTTCCCAACGTCCCATAGAGGGATCAGTATGACTGTGGCTTGAGAACCTCTCACCCCATGGGGAGGCAGGAGATTCTTGGCCACGATGGCCTACTTCCTTCTTGCCAACATGGACAGTCACTCTGGAAAGGCGGCATGGCCAAGTGGAAAGAAGTTTGGCTCTGAAATCCATGAGATCTGGGTTCAAACCTTAGCTCTTCACCCACTGTGACTCTGTGAGGTTGGGCAAGTTCTATCACCTAACGCTCTAGCTCCTCATCAGTAAAACGAGTGCGGGAGTGCCTGGGTGGCTCAGTCGATTAAGCGTCTGACTTTGGCTCAGGTCATGATCTCACAGTTTGTTGGTTCAAGCCCCACATCAGGCTCTGTGCTGATAGCTTAGAACCTGGAGCCCGCTTCAGATTCTGTGTCTCCCTCTCTCTCTGACCCTCTCCCGCTCACACTCTATGTCTCTCTCTCAAAAAATAAATTAAAAAAAAAACATTAAAGAAAAAAAACAACAATGAGGGCAAATACTGACTCCTGCCTTGTAGGGAGGAATCTCGGGAGTCACTCAGGGAAGTGCACACTACAGAGCAGGGGCTCTGAACCTGGCGCAATTTTGTCCCTCCAGTCACCTGTCTTCTTCTCTGTGCTCGCCTCAAATTCCTGATCTGCAGTCTCCACTGGAATAAAAAAGTGCAGTGTTCTACATGGGGTGGTTTGATACTCAGCAACCGTAACCAGGAGCAGTTATGGGAGCAGGTAACAGAGCGACGCCCGTGCCACAGAGAGCCTTGGCTCAGGAGCGGAAGACTCTCCCGAAGAGAAGACCGGCAACGAACACCTGAATATTCCCCAGACCGTTTCCACCACAGGAAGAAAACCGAATGGTGGCCCTATTACTATCACCTTAAATCATGACACGCGAGGGGCTGCATTCAAGTTCTTGCTTCTCCTTTCCAATTTTATTTCCCACCGTGCTCGCCCAGCGACCCTTTCCGTGGGGCTGCAACCTAGTTGAATGTCATCGAACCCCTGCTTCTGCTCCTCACCGTGCTGGGCTGCCCTTCCCTTTTCCCCAGACACCAGCTCGCCATATGAACTGAATCGTGTCCCCAACCCAAATTCGTACGTCAAAGCCCTAACCCTCCGGTGACCGCATTGGAGATGGACGTTGAAGGGGGGTTGGTGATTAAGTGGGGTCATTAGGGCAGAACCCTGGTCATACGCGATCAGAGCCCTTGTGAGAAGAGACAGGAAAGAGCTTGTATTCTGTCCGCCATGTGAGGATGTGGCAAGAACTGGTCATCTGCAAGTCAGGAACACGGCTTTCACCAGAACCCGACCAGCTGGCACCCCAGTCTTGGACTTCTGGCCTCCAGAAGCATGAGCAAAAAACTTTCTGGTATTGAAGGTGCCCAGAGCTGCTTAGTACACTACTCGAGGAGGGCAGGGGATGCATTTCTTGGGCTAAGATCTAAGATCTCCAGGTAGAGTGAGGAGTTAGTTACCTAAGTAAACAGGAAGGGGACAGTGTCCCCACGTAGAGGGATCAGCACGTGCCAAGGCCTGTGAGGAAAGACAGTGCAGTAAATGACAGGACAGGGAGGAGGGCCAGGGTGGCTGCAACACCAAGGCCCAGCTAAAGCACGTGGTGAGACTGGCATGAAGAGACATCATCACACAGGGTCCTGGGCACCATCTTAGGGACTGCAGTGCAAGAGAGTGACAAGCCATCCTAAGAGGCTTGTTATGGATGGCGGGGCGGTGGGGTGGGGGTGGGGGGGCGGTGCGCACCGCAGGCAGGACCCATTTTGCGGTTCGCAGATGGGATGGTGCTCGGTGCACGGCTGCCTAATGCAGAGAGGAGGGGGAGTGGGGCCAAGACCCACGTGCTGCGGTCTGAGGTTTGGGGTGTCGAGAACGCTGCTTCATCCGTGCTCCCTGCCTTTTTGACCCTGAGGTTACCATTTCCCAAGTTCTCCTGCGAGCCTTCCTGTCGCCTGACATTTTCATCTCTGTCCTTCTCTCCTCTGCTGAAGGCACTCGCGGGCTCAATAAATACTGCTGTGGAAAAACGCAGAGACTCATCTATTTTTATTACAAATGGAGCCACTGGAAGAGGGAACAGCTCTTATTTACTTCTCAGGGTAAGGGTTTTGACAACAGGTTTATTTTCTCCAACTCACCAAGGACTGGAAGAGTAACACTCTCAAGTAACAGTACATTAATTAAGGCCGAATTGGTTGGAATTTTCCTAATAAAAATCCTCATAGGAATCACATTATGGGCCATTAACACTGTCTCCTGACCATAAACCATAAATATGTTCTGCAGGTGCCTTCTTTTTAAAATGGGACATTCCCCCAAATTGTTGCCCATTTGTCACGTTAATGCTGTCACATCACACAGTGCGGACAGGGGTAAACACACAGGCTCGTGTTGGTGCACGGGTCACTCGGCCAAGCTTGTTCATGGGTCGCTTCGTTTAGACCCTGTAGCGGACTTACAAGGGAAGCGCCACCACCATCCCATTTTACAGATGGGGAAACTGAGGCACAGAGGGAGTGGGTCAACTGCTTGGGGCCAAACGGCTAGGGAGTTACCGGCCAGGATGTGGATACAGGCAGCCTGAATACAGAATACTCTGCCATCCTGCCTTCTGAGAAACAAGCACTGGGTGGATCCAGAAGCATAGCCATCCTCTTGGCCAACCAACCCACAGCTAATGGTTTCTCCTTTTCTTTTCTTTTCTTTTCTTTTTTCTTTCTTTCAACGTTTATTTATTTTCAGAGAGAGGGAGAGAGAGAATCCCAAGCAGGCTCTGTGTTGCCAACACAGAGCCCAGTGTGGGGCTTGAACTAACAAACCGCAACATCATGACCTGGGGCGAAACCAAGAGTCGGACGCTCAACCGACTGAGCCACCTGGGCACCCCGCCAGTTCATTTCAACAGTAAGGGAAGCAACTGTCAACCCAGCACAGCATTAGGCTTTGCTCCTAGAGGGCAGGAATTATGCCTTCTTTACTTGTGCCTCTCCAAGGCCTAACCAGATGCCTGGGGACAAAGCCAGGAGCACCTGAGACACACTGAATACATTTCTGTTGAAAGAAGACATAGCTAGTGAAACACACGGATCAGGGATGCCTGAGTGGCTCAGTCAGTGAAGCGCCCGATTCTTGATTTCAGTTCAGGTCATGATCTCATGATTTGAGAGTCTGAGCCACCACATAGGGCTCTGTGCTAACTGTAGAGCCTGCTTGGGATTCTCTGTCTCTCTCTCTCTCTCTGTCCTTTCCCTCCTCATAATTCTCTCTCTCAAAAAAAAAATTACATACATACACACACACACACACACAAATACACACACACACACACACACACACACATATGTATAATGGGGTTCCGGGTGGCTCAGTTGGTTAAGCATCTGACTTTGGCTCAGGTCATGATCTCACGGTTCATGGGTTCGAGACCCACGTTGGGCTCTGTGCTGACAGCTTGGAGTCTGGAGCCTGCTTTGGACTCTGTCTTTCTCTCTCTCTGCCCCTCCTCTGCTCACGCTCTCTCTCAAAAATAAATACGAAAATAATTTTAAAAAATTAAAAAACCCCACCACCATGTACTAGAGAGCTCATGGCAATGGGGAACAGGGAGCCCCCCAAGTGCACTTGGGATCTCAATAGATCCATTTCTCTGCAAGGGTGAGTGACACCTGGGTGTGGGGCCATGCTCGGGAGCTGCACCTCGCTAGGGTTTGAGGAAGTAGCTCGTGTTTAACCCTGTCTAGAGGCATTCCTTTGCCTGGTCTGGGTGTTTCTTTGATTTCTTTGCAGATAATACATACTCACTGTTAGACAATTCAAGCATGCAGAGCAACATAAAGGGAGAAACCCCTCGCAAATGAAAGCATCTAGAGATCACTACTGTTTACACGTTGGTGAAGATTTTCCAAGTATTTCTACGCACCCACACTACATATAATCATATACATCCTGCTCTGTCGTACGCATTCTAGTTTCAATATACCCTTGACATCTCTTCTGTGTCAACGAACACAGATATTCTTCCTTCCTTCCTTCCTTCCTTCCTTCCTTCCTTCCTTCCTCTACCTTCACAAATATTCAATGAATGTCTACTAGGATCAGTCACCCTGCCAGGTGCCAGGGATGCATAGAAGAACAAAACACATATTGAATTTATCTTCAAGGAGCTTATACTTAACTGGGGTGGGGGCGAGGGGGGAGGGTGGAAAGGAGAGAAAAACCTATTTTACAAAAGGTGTTGAATTCAATGAAGGAAAGGCTTAATGCAAAGGAGGGAGAAGATGGGGCCAGGGGATCAAAGGCCGACCCGGTCTTTATACTATTCTGAAGATGCAACAGTGAAGCCAACATCTTAAGCATGAGGAAGAGGGAGCCAGGTAAAGAGGCTGTCATTCCAGGCAAAGGGAAGGCCATGTATCAAGGTCTTAAGAGGTAAAAAATCTTACTATGAAGGATGAAAAAAACAGGGAGAAGGACTTCTGGTTTTTTTGTTGTTGTTGTTTGTCTTTTTACTTTACGTTTCCTTATTTTTCAAATTTCTCTAGTGGAATGATAAAAACATATTGAATACACGATGAAGGGCCATTCAGTTCTTTCTTGAATGCCTCCAAAGACGGGAACCTAAGTGCTTTAAGAAGCAGCCAGCCATACTTGTGGTCAGTGTTGATCAATAGCTGTTTTCTTTCAAAATACGCCCACCAGAAGGTTTTCTCTGTAGGTCCTAATTCTGCCTTTGAAGATTAGCACCATCCCTCCTGCTGTGGACCAGCCTCTCCAGTATATGAAATTGTTATTATACAATCACTCCGCCCCATACCACCCTCCAAGCCCATGCCAAACGTGCTCCCCAGCTCATTTCGGTTTGCTCCTGCTACACTGAGGACACCTGTTCTGTTTGTCATTCTCCTTCCTGAGAGTGACTAAGAGCTATCAGCCTATGGTTAAACAGTGCTCTTGATTAGGACCCTGCACTAGCATACCCTACGATCACCATAGAAAAAAAGTTAAGCCTCCTGGGCATGTGACAGCACGGATTCATTCATTCGTTAAGTAATTGTGAGTGTCTGATGGCACTACACCCTGGGGGGAACAGCACTTAATAGAACAGATATACCACTTATTTGGGGAATAATTATCAAATACTTGCTGCTGGGGTGGCCGGCACTGGACCAGACGGACACACTTCCTCTCCCACCGAGTCTCTAAAATGAGCATGGAATGGGATGAATGCTGTGTCTTGCCTAGCTTCGCGGTGGGGATAACTGCCCTCTGCCATGGTATCTGTACGAATCAGGTCTCCCAACGTGCTGGTTTAGAGTTCTCGTTCCTGTGAACCTTCCACCCCTCCTTGATTAGCCTGGAAGACCAAGGACACCTCGATTTCTCAACCATGGCTCAGAAGCTGCATCTAAGTTAGGAGGCTTCTGAGAATACCCTCTCCTAAACAAGAACCCCTATAAATGAAGTGGCATAAAAAACTCATCTTAAACATGCCCTAGACATCGGACAAGAGAGCTCCAGGGCAAAGGGCAGTCGGAGCTTTCGAGACAGGATGGGGTTAAGATAAGCCTTTGAGGAGAGGGGACCCGCGCTATTACAGCTTTCGAAGGCCACCGACAGTGACAACAATTTAAATTAAATTAAATTCAGTCAGCTCCAAAAGGAAACACGTGTAATGTTAATTTCATGGGTGTACCAATGTGTAAACCTAACAGATGATACTTAAATGAGAGAGGCAGAGAAATGACATTTGGTTAAATAATGCATCAGTGGGTAGAATTTGTTGAAACTGCCATTTGGAAAAAAAACAAAAAAAAAAAACAAAAAAACACAAGCGTAACTCAAAATTGAGCAAGCTGTCACCCGGGCCAGGTCACCCACGCGTACTCGGTGCACTGTGCTCGAGAGGAGAAGGGGCAGTAGGGCATGGACGAATTTAGGGGACTCGGGCCAGTGAGCCCTGCTGATTTTCGATGCCCTCCTGTGTGCCTGGGCAGACACGACCATCTGCTTGTCTTTCCGAACAAGTGAAACCTCACCCTGGGCAGGAAATGTGCCTGCTTGTTTATTTCCTTTTATTTCTTAAAAGCAACGGATGACTCAAGATCTAAGGCATGAGAAAATGGGCAAAGGTCATTCCTGCGTCCTGGCACACAGTAGGCAGTCAGGCATTTAATGGGAACTACTTGAGGGGCCCCTGGCTGGCTCGGCTGGTTAAGCGTCCGACTTCCGCTCAGGTCATGATCTCACGGTTGGTGAGTTCGAGGCCCGCGTTGGGCTCACTGCTGTCAGAACAGATCCCACTTCAGATCCTCTCTCTCCCTCTCTCTCTGCTCCTCCCCTGCTCATGCTCGCTCTCAAAAACAAACATTAAAAAACGTGGGATTCATGAATAACATGGACATTCCTTCTGCAGTGTCTTCCAGTATACCCTCATGTTAGACTCCATCATGACTCTAACGCTGTCGGCAACCATCACCTCCAATCCACATTCCTCTGACAGAGTGGTCTGGAGGTCCCTGTCCTTGTCCACTTGCTGTCATTCCTTTTCAATATCAACAGAAACTAGTCCTTTGGTCAATAAAGCTATGGGAACCCATCGATTGGAAAGAAATGGGGCTTTGCTGAAGACGCTGATCCGAGAAACAATGTGTCTACTGAGCCTGGCAGAAACCTAACATTCATAAAGGCTAACGTTTGGTCGAGCGCTTACGACATGCCAGGCACTGAGTCAAGTGTGTCTCTGGGTTTTTTCTGTTGGTTCTGTTGCAGTGTTTTTCATTCCATTCTCATAAAACACAGGGAGGCAGGAGCCATCACCAACCTCATCTTACAGAGGAGACTGACAGAGGTCAGGCAAGATGATCGAGATCACACAGCTGGTGGCCAAGCTGGGCTGTGAACCGAGGCTCATGTGATTTCAGAGCTCCTACCCTGTTCTGCCTTAAACGCATCACGAGCCTGTATCAGATGACAGATGAAGAAGGGAAGGGAAGGTGACTGCTTCTCATGGGAAGCCTCAGCACCGGGACCTGTGTGACCCAGGGCCATGCAAGGCTCTGCAGCCCTACCATCTCCTCGTCACATTGCTGGCTGGTGCCAACGAGGGTTCATTTCTCCCTGTTGAGCTGCTGTCCTCTGAGAGGTCACTTGAGGACCCAAGCTGTTTCTACTTCACTACCCCCAAGTCTTCTGACACCAAGCACACAGAGGAGAAGGGGACCCGTGTGAAGAATTCATACCCACGCGTAACTGCCTCAGCCAGGAAGTGAACCATCACTCCCAGTAATAGGGAGACCCGGTCACAGGACCTCGCCCAGAAGCGTAGGAGTGGATGACAGAGAAGGGAACATGGGTCCCTGAGGAACATTCAGTTTATGACACAGAAACATAGTGAGTAACGCTCTAATGAACCCAGAGGCAATTTGGGCCCCCAGGGAGCATTTAGCAACGTCTGAAGACGTTCTCGGTTATCACGACTGGGTGAGAAGGTGCTACTCGTATGCAGGGGACAGAGGCCAGGGATGCTGCCTCACATCCCAGGGCACGCAGGGCAGCCCCACCCCCAGCACGGGGTTCCTCTGATTCCCAATGTCAAGTGCCAGAGCAGAGGAACTGCTTGGAGCCAGGGAATCTCAAGAAGATACCATTAAATACGCAGGTCCCTAGGGGGCGCCTGAGTGGCTCAGTCGGTTAAGCGTCTGACTCTTGGTTTCAGCTCAGGTCAGGATCTCACAGTTCCGTGAGTTCAAGCCCCTCGTGGGGCTCTGTGCTGACAGCGTGGAGCCTGCTTGGGATTCTTGCTCTCCGCCCCTCCCCTACTTGCTCTTTGTTTCTCTCAAAATAAATGCATTAGGAAAAAATGCAGCTCCCGGAGCTCCTCTGGTGATTGTAATGGCCACTATTTGCGGCCACACCCAGGGAAACCTCACCAGGCAGGAGAGGCAAGAATACCAAGGGGGGGTGGGTGGGGGAGAGGCACCAATGGAATCGTGCTGAGACACTCTCGGAATGTGTCAGGGTCAGTGTGAGGCAGCTATGGGGGGGCGCGGGAAGCTGACATTTGTTAAGTGCCTCTCTCTTGCAAGCCTTGAATTGCGGGGAACATATTCTAAGACTAACCTGTCAGCCAATGACAACTAAATTACTAACCTTGCCTTCCCCCGTGCCCCATATCCCTGTCAGATACACAGCCACATTAACAGAGGAATGCTTCTTGGAGATGTGTTCCCTGCAGCGTGGAAGGTGACCCTTTTATCAGAAAAGAGCCATGTGGTCACGTATGTGGTCACATGTCCTTCAAAAGGGCCAGCGGCCTCTGGCTCACCTAGAAAGAGCTGGAAAGTGAGGGAATCAAGACCAGAGCAGTCGAACAAGCAGAGTGGTGGAGGCTCTCCATCAAACCCACTGCTGGTTTTCCCCTGGCATCCACTGGCACCTGCTTCCCAGCATCCTCTGCAGTTACATCTTGTCAAATGGCTGTGCTTTAGCTGAAAAAGCTAAGTATAAGTCACGAGCCTATGTTCTAGGCTTAACCCGTGGCTACTTCCCCCTCTCCCCCTCCGTGCTTTTTCTTCCTCCCCTGGGTGCCCAAGAGCATGGCCGCCTTGGGTGCCATGTGCTGGAGAAGGTGGAGCCACAAGATGGAAGGGGCCTGGGTCCGTCAATCACTACTTGGAGGGGGGCCAGTAAACCTCCTTCCTGTCTGACGCATTATACATTACTCTGCCTGTTTGGTCAATTAGCTAATGTTGCCCTAATACAGTGACTGTACATAGGGGCTGTGAAGGCAGAAAGGTCTAGGGCCAGTACCTGCTCACTGCACGATTTAAAGAAGTTAGAAGAACCTCTGTGAGGTTCTAGTTTCCCTAAATGAAAAGTGGAAATAAAATACGTGGGAGGATGAGCCCATATGCCCTACTTAGAGGGTGTGGCTGAAAGGAACCATCTCGTAGCTGTCAGCCATTCTAGATGTTCTCAGCCTGGCTCACATCCTGTTATCAGCCAGTCGGCAGGAGGGGAAGCAAGGCATGGAGGTTGGCAAAGGCACGATCGCGTGGTTACTGGCCTCAACACTGCAGCTTTCTTGAATGAGCAAATGGGTGAACAAATCCCTTTAGCGGCACTGCCTTCCACACAGAGCACGCACGTGCAAGTCTCATCTCCCCTGGAGGACAGGATCCACTTTTGACTTAGCTCCCTTCCCTCCTCAGTCTGAGCAGAGTGCCCTGGACCAAGGGTTGTACTGTGTGGCAACTCCTACTCAACCCCACCACTGAGTGACTGTACTGCTTGTGAGCTGATGCAGTGTAGAAAACACACACTTTATGTCACCAATTAACTAATTTTCTCATTTATTATACCTGGACAATTTATTCAATCTTACATCCCAAGCACCTAGCCCAGGGCACGCATAGCACATAGTGTAAACTGACTCGGGCTTTAGAGAATAAATTTATAGTATCTTTTTTTTTGACACAAGTTGACTTCGCCTAATATTCTATCTCACTCAAAAAACCATGATGTCAGATCCTGGAATAAGATTGACAAAAGGGAGAATGTACATATTTATTTTTTGAAGAGAGGAAAAGGATGCTGGGGGAAATGGGGAAAGGACAGGTGTCTGTCTGTATCACCTCAAGAGAAAAAAAAAAAAAAACAAAAACAACCAACCAGCAAGTACATTGCACTTTCAAGTCAGGCAGGCCTCTCCCTGTGGGCTGGCTGAGTCACTTACTTGCTCTGTGGCTGTGAGCAAGAGGTTTCATCTCCTGAAGCCTCCTCAGCCTCCAAATCTGTAAAATGGGTGTAGCACACACAGCCTGTGATCCGTCAAAACCCATTCTCCCCTCTTGTGTATAGTTACAGGTGGGGAAGAGGCTGCCTGCCTGGGACCCCACTTCCTGGCCCCTCTTACAGAGAGGCACCCCCTAGGTGAAGACAGGAAGGAGTCAGCAAACTTTTTCTGTAGGGGGCCAGATGGTAAACAGTTAGGGCTTTGCGGCCATACTGTTTTCTGTCATGACTACTACTCTGCCGTGCCATCGTCTGGGAGAACAGCCACAGACAACCCCTGCAGAGATGCACTTGGCTGCATTCCAATTAAACCTGACTTACAAAACCAGAGCGGGCTGGATTTAGTCTGTGTGCCACAGGCGACCAACTCCCGGTTTAAGAGCAGCTCAGCCTACCAAACGTGGTCACTAGCCTTCCAGAAAGGGCCGTCTGATCAGACAGTCTGCCCCGCATGACCTCACAAGGCACCGATTCTTATAACACGAACACACACGTATACGCATTTTTCTAATTTATAACCGGTCTGTGTCCTTGACGTTCTCACCGTTTCCTTTTACACCAACTCTTGCCTGGTCTTCAGCCATACCCCCATGGGCTCTGTCACTTCCCTGGTCCTTCCCCTTTTGTAAGACTGCCCCCATAATTTGCATGGCCCAGTGCCAGAGAAAACGTGGGGCAGCTTGTCCAAAAATTATTAAGAGTTTAAGCAGAACATTTTTTGTTACATTTTTTTTTAATGTATGAAATTTATTGTTAAATTGGTTTCCATACAACACCCAGTGCTCATCCCAAAAGATGCCCTCTTCAATGCCCATCACCTACCCTTCCCTCCCTCCCACCCCCAACAACCCTCAGTTTGTTCTCAGTTTTCAAGAGTCTCTTATGCTTTGGCTCTCTCCCACTCTAACCTCTTTTTTTTTCCTTCCCCTCCCCCATGGGTTTCTGTTAAGTTTCTCAGGATCCACATAAGAGTGAAAACATATGGTATCTGCCTTTCTCTGTATGGCTTATTTCACTTAGCATCACACTCTCCAGTTCCATCCACGTTGCTACAAAGGGCCATATTTCATTCTTTCTCATGAGTTTAAGCAGAACATTAAATCACACACAGGCCTTTCTGGGCATGGGCTCTCTGCGCATGTCTGTCCACAAATACTCATTTGTATTAGCATCAGCCCGCCCAGAAAGTTTTCTAACTTTTTTGACAAGTCCAGGAACTTGCCACCTGCTTGCTGCCTGAAGGGTTGTGGGAATGGTTTTACACATCACAAGGAGGAGGAGGAGAAGGAGGAAAAAAAAAAAAAAAGATGGGGCGCCTGGGTGGCGCAGTCGGTTAAGCGTCCGACTTCAGCCAGGTCACCATCTCGCGGTCCGTGAGTTCGAGCCACGCGTCAGGCTCTGGGCTGATGGCTCGGAGCCTGGAGCCTGTTTCCGATTCTGTGTCTCCCTCTCTCTCTGCCCCTCCCCCGTTCATGCTCTGTCTCTCTCTGTCCCAAAAATAAATAAACGTTGAAAAAAAAATTTAAAAAAAAAAAAAAAAAAGGAAAGAAACCCAATTTTCTTTTAGTCTATTACTTGTCAGACAGTGAAATGGGATATAATTATGGTGTGACATTTCCAACAGCAAATATGTTCCCGTGTAAGCAATTAACACCGGTTCTGTTGGCAGGCTTAAGAAGATTACTCAGAGACTATGGTAACTTACAATGCCCCATGAATAATAAATAACATAGAATCATGGGTAAGTTGCATACTAGGAGTAAAGTTCAACTTTCGTGATGAAAATGGATAGGGTGCTGTTACCCCTCTGCCAATTTTACGTGGCTGAAGCAGATTCGGGTCACAGGCTCTTTGGATTTATCTAAATTACTTATTTACCTTGCTCCTGTGAGCATCTTCACCCCACCCTCTCCCCCCCAAATCTGCATGTATTTATTTCAGCTGCTGGAAATCTGCATCAGGCGGTGGGTTTGGAGGTGACAGCTCAGGGACAGAAGGCTTGTGTTGAGAACTATGGTCTTTGGGGGCCGTCACGGTCTAATGTCTTAACTGATGAACCCCCAAGATTTAGGAAAAGGCACACCTGGATGTGTGTCTCCACTGGCTCACCCAGTCTTGATGTAACCCAAGTAAGAGCAGCACCTCATGCCTGTATTTTTGCAGTTTGTAAGCCGCAGCAATCAAAATCAATAAAAACACTGACAGTTTTAAGTTACACATCCTCCAGGGAGGCGTTCAAAGCCATGATTATGAGCAAAAGGCTTAGGGCAGGGTTTCTTACCCTTGCCACTATCGACGTTGCTGCTGGATCATTTTCTGTTGGGAGTAGGGGGCTGCCCTGGGCGTTGCATGATGTCCAGCAGAGTAAGTGAATTCCACCCCACCTGTGCTCCCACGTCAGGAGTACCCCCCCACTCAGTGGTGACAACCCAAAACGTCTCCAAACATTGCCCTGGGAGAACACCAGTTGAGACAGACCTGAGTCCTCGGCTGTGTGGCCCTGAACAGATAAATGACTTCATCTCTCTGAGCCTCAGCTCCCTCAAATAGAAAGTAGAAAAACCTGGGCCTACCTTATAGCGACATTAAGAAGGAGCAGGAAGATTCATGCAGAGTGCCTCCATGTTGGGTACTACGTAAGTGTCCAGTAAAAATTGGATGCTGTTTAGTCAATCACTTATTTGATACAGAGGTACTGATCACAGCAAAGTGAAGATACGTGCTGGGGATGTTAAGATGCATAGGCCACTCACTGTCCCTGCCCCTGGTGTGGGAGCGAAAAATACCAGTGGACAGGGCCCCTGGGTGGCTCAGCCGGATGGGCATCCAAATTTGGCTCAGTTCATAATCTCGCAGTTCGTGGGTTCAAGCCCCACATCGGGCTCTGCTGTCAGCATGGAACCTGCTTTGGATTCTCTGTTCCTCTCTCTGCCCCTCACCCCCTACTCTCGGCATGTGTTCATGTGTTCTCTCTCTCAGGTACGCATGTGCAAAAATAAACATTAAAAAACAAACCAAAAAAAAATGGGGCACCTGGGTGGCTCAGTTGGTTAAGCATCTGACTTCAGCTCAGGTCATGATCTCACGGTCTGTGAGTTTGAGCCCTATGTAGAGCTCTGTACTGACAGCTCAGAGCCTGGAGCCTGCTTCACATTCTGTGTCTCCCTCTCTCTCTGCCCTTCCCCTGCTCGTGCTCTGTCTCTGTCACTCAAAACTAAATACAAACATTAAAAAACCAAAAACAGTGGTCAGACATGTAAACCAACAGCTTCAGTGCAATGGGCGACTTGCTGAAATGGAGGCATAGGGCAATGGGGATTTAGAGAAAAATATCCAAATCTTGGAGATTCAGAGAGATGACACTTGAGAGGAGTGAGTTTTCCAGGAAGGCATGTGTGATAAAGGGCATCCCAGGCAGAGGGAACTGTATGGACAGAGGCATGGTGGTAGGAGCCCCTTATAACTACCCAGAGCTCAGGACTGCTGGGGCGTGAGTTGCACAGTAAGGGCGGGGGAAGAGACAAGACAAGTAGGCAGAAGGCAGATGATGGAAAGCTCCGAGATATCAAAGCCAATGAATGCATGGCAAAGCTCAGTCCCGGTTCTGCTCAGTAGGAAATGTACAGTGATTAATTAGCAATGTCTGCTTGAGCCCAGGGAGGAAGAAGAGACCCAACAGTGCAATGTATTTACTGGTTTTGTGATGGAAGGATTTTTATCGGGGGAGTGATAGGAAAAGGACATTTTTAAAAACTTACTCCAGAAATCGTTTTTTGTTTTGTTTTTTTTTTTAAAGGAGAGGTTAAAGAGAGGCAGAAGTAGAAGCAGGAGGAAGAGTAGGGGACTGACTGCAATACCCTGAGAGATGATAAAGGCCTAACAGGGAGGACAGGATGGTTGGGGAGGAGGTGACGGACACAAGAGGTGTTGAGAAGTTAAAACTGAGAGTCACCTTATGGATTTAAGGGAGTAGCAATAACATAGAGGTCCCTGGGTTTCTGGCTTGGGCAACTCGGAGGTTGGGGATGGTATTCCTTATGGAAAAATGTTGAGAATTTGGGGACAGAAAGATGGTGGGTTCTTTCTGGAACCCTGAGATGCCTGTGGGACCCCAGGGTAAAAATATCTACTGACTGCTGGGTATGTGGAGCAGGAATTCAGATGGGTAACAAGGACCAGAATCACTGGTTTACCCATGGCAGCTGGCACCACTGGCCAGTCAATCATCTGCAGCTACCTCCTTTCCCAAACCCCAGGGAGGCCCAGCTGTAAATGAGAAAGACAGCTACTACCAGTGGGGTTCTCTCCTAATCTAAAACTATTCCCGATTGGTAGGATTAGTGAAGGATGACAGAAGAAAGTCATTACTGAATAATCCCCTGCACATTTCATAGGCAACGTGGCATTCGTATGATCCTTGTAATCCAATTACACGATGCAGGAAGCTATATCTTAATTCCTGACTTCATTGTGACTTGCCAGGGCTGCAGGCAACCTTGTTTAATAAGGTATCACCTAAACATTGGACGGTGCATACAAAATGAACACAGGACACGAGAGGATGTGGAGACTAAGGGACAGGTCACTGCTGCTTAGAAGACTTCCTGTTTCAAGCAGCCAATGGGAGACTCAGAACCTGGCCATCCTCCCTACTGAGGCTTATGATTGGGGGAGACTTTACCCTCCCCCCTCTCCATCCACCCTGTTCCTCCCTGGCCTGCGAACGCTGTGTGCCATCCGTCTGCTTGCTGGAAGTCATCTAACAATAGAATGGTAATCATTTTTACATGGTTGCAATTCCTGAGTGGCTATTTCATACCTGGCACCTTCTGAGGCCCTCCACATACAGTATTTGTCACAAACACACAATCCTTGGGCTGAGTAGATGGTACCCTCATTCTAAGACCATACAACCAGTTAGGGCTGGAGCTAGGTTTCAAAGCCAGATCCCTGTGATTTTTGAAGGTGGTGTCCTTTCACCTTTGGCACCATGCCCTTACAGGGTGGGATTCCAGAACTGCCACAAAAAACAATGGGGCAAAGGGCCTGAACTCTAGCCAGGCGAGGGAAACCCCAGGAGACCAGCCAGTCCTAGTACGGAGTCCACAGGAGGGCCAACTTGGGAGGCCTACTTCTGTGAGCCCAGCTGCGTGCTTTGACCTGGATGGTTGAATACAACAGTGGTTAAACCTAAGGTCAGAACACATCAGGGAGGGAGTGGCCTCTCCGATCCGCATCAGACCATCATGAACTTACAGAATGGTGGCCTGTGCTCCCAGGGCTGAGCTAGGCCCCAGGGAGGAAGGGCTTGTGGTGGGTATCTCAAACTTCAGCCCAAACAAGGGCTGCCACGTAAGGTCCACAAGAGAAACATGCTGGCCAGAGGCAGTAGCAAATCAGAAAGAGCCCACTCACCCTGCTAGACAGGAGAGATCACCTCTTAAGGGCTGGGTCTCTTAAGGGCTTCTTGCCATGGGGGATGCAGTCCAGTGTTGGTAAATCTTCTGGTTTTCCACAAGATTCCAGAAATACTGAATCTTATGTTCAATATTCCAATTGTTAAAATGGTTACTAATTTACATTAAAAAAAATCTGTATGGGGGCACCTGGGTGGCTCAGTCAGTTATGAGTGTCTGATCCTTGGTTTCAGCTCAGGCCGTGATCTCAGGGTTGTGAGACTGAACATGGAGCCTGTTTGGGATCCTCTCTCTCTCTCTCTCTCTGCCCCTCCCACCTTGTCCCTAAAGAAAATATCATCTGTATGTGGGTGTATGGGTCACATAGGATCTCCCCAAAATTCACATCCACTTGGAATCTCAGAATGTGACTTTGTTTGGGAATGGGGTCTCTGCAGATGTAATTAGGTAAATTAAGATGAGCTCATACTGTATTCGGGTGGGCCCTAAATCCAGTGACTGTTGTCCTCATTGAAGACACATGGGGAAGAAGGCCAAGTGACAAGGGAGGCTAAGATTGGAACTGTGCATCTGTAGGCCAAGGATTGCCGGTAACGACCAGAAGGTAGGAGAGAGCCATGGATTCTCCTTCAGACACCCCAGAAGGAACCAGCATTGCCACCAACCTGGTTTCAGACTCTGACCTCTACAATGCTTATTCTCTAGAAAGAGAGAGTGAATTCATGGTGTTTAAAGCCACCAAGCTTGTGGTCATCTGTTATGGCAGCCCCAGGAAAGTAACACCCTGAGCCAAACGACACACATCTGTGAGAGGAAAGCGTCCACTGGCCTTCAGCTGGTCCTGGGATCATGGTCTCGATCCCTCCTCTGCTTCCTCCTCTCCTGGATCTTCATCAACTCACTCCCCCCTTGAAATGTTTCCTCTCCACCATGCCCTCCTTCCTTCTCTAGACCAAGTCAGATTTTCCTACCTTCACATTTCCTGCCATTGGCTTCTCTAGCCTCCCCCGCCATGACCAGGGCGAGTCTTGTGTGCTGGCCCCTGGAGTCTGGCTGCTGCCTGTTAGTCATTTGGAGATGCTTGTTCAAGGGAAGCCAGTGGAAAAACCAGGGGCTAGTTTTCTCCAGGTGTCTTTCTTCTCCAAAGCTTTGGCACCTCTGGGGGCACACCTCCCCTTCCAGGGACCCCCTGCTCCTTTGGCAGCCCAAGTACTGCCTTTTCTAGATCACCCAAGCTCTTTTTACTACTTTCCTCAGCTCAGTAGTGGCCTTTTCTTCATCCTGCAGACCCTTAAATAGAAGAGTCTATCCTGTTATCTTTTCTATTTTAGCTCAAAATAAGCTAACCCAGGGGCCCTCAACTGGTAATGATTTTGTGTCCCAGAGGACACGGATCAACGTCTGGAGACCTTTTGGACTCTCATAACTGGGGCAGGGGTACTAGTGGCATCCACTGGGTTGGGGTTCAAGGACATTCAAAGTGCACAGGGTACCACTTGACGATGAAAAATGATTCAGTCCAAAATGTCAACAGTGCCACTATTAAGAAACCCTGATGTAACTTAACCCCAAAATTTGATGCTCTTGACTATTTATCTCATGACCTGTTTCTCTCAAGGGACCAGAGCCTTGAATATGCTCAAAGAGAAAAGATTCCTGCACTGCTTCTTAGAGATTCCCAATGTGGGTTTATGCTTAAAAGGCTCTGACAATTTCTGCAGCCAAATAAAAACCTGTTTCACTTTGTTTAATCCTGTATTTCCTAAATGTATTTGAATACAGAAACTCTTTGATTAGGCAACAGCCACTACATTCTTCTGAAAGAATCTGTAACACCTAACATTTACTGAGCATTTACTGCATGCCAGCAGTGCCTTAAGCATTCACATGTACTGAAGCCTTTGTCCCCTACGGCACCGGCATATGGGGGCAGGGAAGGGCAGTGACTGAGTGCAGGCTCCGGAATCAGGCAGCTGGCTTTGAATCTGGGGCCACACTAATGATCAGTGTGACCTTGGTAAATCCCTGCATTTCTCGAAGCCTTGAGTTTCTCACCTCTAAATGAAATTCCATTTAGTATCCATGTTAAAGGGTTGTGAGGGTCAAATTAGATAGAACAAAGGTCTTTATCGTGATATTGGCTAAGGATTCACTGATGACGACCATGGTGATGGTGGAGTTGATGGTGGCAATGACAGTGGTGGAGGTGGGGATAGAGGCAGTGATGATAAGGGTGGAGATGATGGTAATGGCAATGGAGACGATGGAGTAGTGATGGTGACGATACCAGTGGTTGGTGGGGTGATGGTGACGGTGGATGTGGTGGTGATGACGATAGTAATGGAGGTGATGACAGTCATATGATGGTGATGGAGATAATGAGAGTCGTACGGTGGTGATGGTGATAGTGGTGGTTGATGATGTTGGATGGGGGTGGCATTGGTGATGGTGACATCATGCTCTCCGTCTGGAATGACCTTCCTCTTCCCTCTCAGCTTGGTGAAATTATATCCACACCTAGCAATTTAGCTCAAGGACTATGACACTTTTACTGATTGCCTCCTCTGGGCAAAATTCTTCCTCATTTGTGTTTTGCAGCGTTTTGTTAATGCCTCAACTATACTACCATCTGCCATATGCAATCAGGATTCCTGTACCTGTCTTGTCTCCTGTCCAGTACTCATCGCCCCTGCAGAGGGGCACTCCTCCCTCCTTCCCTGGCACAAGCAGACTGGCCATTTTATATACGCAGGCTGACATCGAATGGGGCGGATTACTGAGGCACCAGAACGTTCCGACTCATCTCTCCCAATGAGAACAGAAACAATTCATGGGAGACTGCATCCCTGCCTGCTTCAAGGAAACCTCGGGGCAAGCTCTTCCCCAGCTTCAAATCACTGTGAGCGCGGGAGGCAGCACCAGAAGACAAGCTTCATTACAGGGTGGGCCCTGACCATCCCACTTGAAAGCAGCGAGCAAGGGGTGCCAGAATTGAGCACAGCAGAGAGGGGGCCTGGAAAAGCAGCCTGGCTCCCTGCCGTCAGCCTGTGCCAGAGACTTCTCACCGCACAAACAGGCAAGAGTCCTTCAAGCAGAAGTCTATGTGGGAAGGTGCGGGGCAGAAGGCTTTCAGCACACCAAGCGGCCTGCTGAGACGCTGGCTTCAAAGTGGAGCCTGCGGGCTGCCAGCTCCTGGGCCTGCCTAGCCTCCAGACAGGTTTTGTTGGGCTTGCTCTCTGTTTTGCTTATTTGTTTTAAATACGGTTGTCAGTTAAACCAAAAGATTTCATACAAAAACTCAGATTTCTTACTTTTAAAAACAAGAGCCAGCCTGCGCCTGTCATTCACATGGCAAGATGGTTTGGGGCTTTCGACAGGACCCGTGTTATTCAGTCAGCCATGGCCCACACCGGCCTGCTCCAGGCTTTTGCGTCCTGGTGGCTCCTCAAGGTATTTTGTCCATGCATTGGACCCTTGCATTGAACGTCCATGTGTGAAAATTCCACCTTCATGCTGGTTAAGAGCATGTACTTGGGAGTAGACCTCAAGCAAGGTACCTCTCTTAAATCATAGCTTCAATATGGGTCAAACAAGGAGGTTGATGACAGTGGCTTCTCCCTGCTGAAGGACTCAAGACCATACACAGGACAGGCAGTATATCCTCATAACGGAATCTGTCTCAACAGTGGAGGGGAGTCCTGTGATCACCCCCATCTTGTAAAGGAGGCCCTTGGGATGAAAGAAAGAAAGTGATCTGCCTCTTAAGTGACAGAGTCTGGATTCAAATGCAAACGGCAGGGCTCCTGCATCCTTCTGGCCACTCCCCATCCCAGATGCTGCGCTCCTGAGGCCAGTTGCACCCACTGGCAAAACCACGCCCCCACATTCGCTTTTACAAATCTGTGCACACACCTCTCTCTGTGCTTGTTGATAACGGTTTAGTTATGCCCTTGCCTCTCCTGCTAGACTGTGAGCAACTCGGGGTCTCGTGATACTGATCTCTCCATGGCTGGGGCTTGGCACACTGCCAGGCCCTATCACCTATTTGCCTAATGCATGATAAATAAATGCCCAATGAATAAATAAGCTTAATGAATAAATAAGCACACGAGAAATCAATCAACTCAGCTCTTGCGTATGGAGTAGACAAAAACAAAAAAAAATTAGTAAACGCAGCTCATGGACTACTTTTTTGACATTTCTAAAATCTCTCCCGGATCATTATAGATTTCACAGCAGCCGACAGAGTGCCCTCCACTTGGGAGTCAAGCAGGCGAAGTCCTGCGATAAATGCAAAGAAAATAAACTGCTTTTCCCTCCTCCCTAACTCCAAGGCTCAATTCTACCGTGAGCAAAACGAACCGAGTGTTCTTTGGTGCAGATCCCCAGTAAATGATTACTTAGCCCACAGAGAAACGTCTGTCTGCAAGGCTGTGTTAGTTATTATCCTATCATAATAAAATAGATTATGCTACCATAATGAATATGACCATAATGGTTTGCTGGCAGTTTAATCAATGCATTTCTGAACTGCAATTGAGCAAAAATAGGTAACAGAGGATCATTTGATCTACATTTTTATTAATTTGGTACCATTTGTCTTCTGGTTATTTTAATGATCTTTCATTATGGGAAATGGGGAAACTCCCTGGGGAAAAAAAAAAAAAAAGAGTCATCTTGCTCCATTTTCCTCCTTGCCTTGTTTGAGTGTGGAAAATAGCTCATTCCAACTCAATTTGGGAATGGAGATTCCTGACACCTAACTAAACGTAGTTCCGGATTCCAGAAAGATAAACTCCCTTATCCCAGACAAATCTGACAACGCTATCCAAGTCACATATACTACTGAGTGTGTTGAAAGCAGCCTGGAGTTTGCAAAAGCAAATCCCCATCATAACTATACTCGTTTTTTTTTTTTTCTTTTTGAGGACCTACTATGTGCTAAGCACAGCACTGAGTGCTTTGTAGACTTTTTTTTCCCCCCAGTACTCCCATCGACCCTGCAAAGGGAGGTACCAGTAGCTCATTTACAAATGGGGCTCTGAGAGGCCTCTGACCTGCTAGAAAGTGGTAGTAATGGGTTCTAAACTCTGAGGACCCCATCCCATTGCCTCTCAATACTCTTCACACACACAACAGGCATGATGCCTCACTTGTTCTCTGGTCCCCAAAGATGGACTGAATCATGGTAGAAATTGTGCATTCGGGATCCTGAGTGGGGAATTATGGCAAATGCTTTCTTCGGGGTTCCTTTATGCATCTGTCTTGATCGTAGGGCTTTCAGGCTGAAAACATGTTTGCCTAGCGCATCCGTGTGTTTACAGAAAATCCAATGTGGCAGGGCACCCGGGTGGCTCAGTGGCGAGTGTCTGACTCTTGGTTTCAGCTCAGGTCATGATTTCACTGTTCCTGTGTTTGAGCCCAGTGTCGGGCTCTGTGCCGAGTGTGGAGCGTGCTTGGCATTCTCTCTCTCTGTCCCTATCCCTCCCTCCCTCCTCTCTCTCAAAATAAATAAATTAAAAAAAAAAAAAAAGAAAATCCAATGTGTCGGTAAAACTGCACCTTGAGTGTCCTCCAAGTAACAGTTTCTGTCCAAACCTAGCTCCTAGAGCCACCATCCCCATATTTTTAACCACGTGCACATTCTCCATCATTTTATGAGAGGCTATACTGATGGGGGGACTGAGGGGAAAGTCACGAAGGGAGGGGTGAGCTTCTGAGAAAAAAATGGCGGGCACGTTGGTTGATAGGGTGATTTCATTTCTCCTCATCCTGGAAATTCTGGAAGCTTGTCTCCACTTACCACTGAGCTGGAATTGGTTCCCTATCAACTTTTCAACTGCAGTAATCAGGGGTTGGAAACACCAAGATCACAGGGGCCAGGAGGTAACCTGACGAGTGAGGCGGGCCTCAGCGAGAGACCTGATGGAGGAAGGAGAGGACCCGCATCCCATCAAAAGGAGGCTGCTTCTCTCAACGTCAGACAAACGTTGCTACACGAGGCTCTGCCAGCTTGGGGTTGCCACATTTTCCCTTCAATTCCAAGAGAAGCCAGAAATCTGGAAGCTGAAATGAGGATCTCCAATCTTTAATCATTAGCAACGAATTCACCAAGTTTAAACCTCTAGCCCCAGCTTGCCCGTATGCCAGCTGTGGCCCTGAGAAGATGAGCCGAATCAGCGTGCAGGGCCCACACGCCTTGTTTTCATTTACTAGCCTAAATGGCTATCAAGAAGCAAAGGAGACGCCAGGACTGTTCATTAGAACGACAGACTGGAGTGACCAGCTGAAACAGAGAAGACAAAAAGGCGGCTGGATTTGGTGGGGGGCGGACGGTTGCAAAGTCGATGTGGGTGTGGGACGCTAGTGGGACATCTCTGAGTGGTGACGTCTGCTGTGTTAGTTTCCAGGAGCTGCTCCAACAATGGAGTGGCTTCAACACTAGAAATGTATTGTCTCATAGTTCTGGAGGTTGGAAGTCAAGATCAAAGTGTCAGGGAGGTTGATTCCCTCTGAGGGCTGTGAGAAAGAGTCTATTCCTTCACCCCTCTCAGCTTCCCATGGTGTCCTGGCTATTCCTGCTGTTCCTTGGCTTATGGACGCCTCACTCCCAACTCCATTTCACGTTCCATGACACACTCCCTGTATGTGTCTATCTCTGTGCCCAAATCTGCCTTTAAAAAAAATTTTTTTTAACGTTTATCTACCTTTGAGACAGAGAGAGAGGGAGAGAGAGAGAGAGCGAGCAAGCATGAGCAGGGGAGGGGCAGAGAGAGAGGGTGACGCAGAATCTGAAACAGGCTCCAGGCTCCAAGCTGTCAGCAGAGCCTGACGCGCGACTCGAACCCACGAACCATAAGATCATGACCTGAGCCAAAGTCGGATGGTTAACTGACTGAGCCACCCAGGCACCCTAAATTTGCTTTTTATAGGGACACCAGTCATGTTAGAATCGGAGCTCACCCTAATGACCTCAACTGAATTTCATCATCTGCAAAGACCATACACTTCCTAATGAGGTCACATTCACAGATACCGGGGGTTTGGACCACAACATCTTTTTGGGGAAACAGTGCAAGCCATAATATTTACCTAGCAATTGAGTTTAGGATTCTGAAACTCTGGGAAGAGACCTGCTTTGAGACTCAGCAGGAGTTAAGTTACTGTTCAACACAGAACACAAAATAAAGAACCCCCTGGGGCACTTGGGTGGCTCAGAAGGTTGAATATCTGACTGGATCTCAGCTCAGGTCACAATCTCACGGATCACGCGACAGAGCCTCGTCTTAGGCTCTGTGCTGACAGCTTGGAGCCTGCTGGGGATTTTCTCTCTGCCCCTCCCCCTCTTGCTTGTGAGCATGCACACGCGTGCGCTTACTCTGTTTCAAAATAAATAAACTTAAAAAAAAAAAAGGATGGGGCGCCTGGGTGGCGCAGTCGGTTAAGCGTCCGACTTCAGCCAGGTCACGATCTCGCGGTCCGTGAGTTCGAGCCCCGCGTCAGGCTCTGGGCTGATGGCTCAGAGCCTGGAGCCTGTTTCCAATTCTGTGTCTCCCTCTCTCTCTGCCCCTCCCCTGTTCATGCTCTGTCTCTCTCTGTCCCAAAAATAAATAAAAAAAAAAACATAAAAAAAAAAAAATAAAAAAAAAAAAAAAAAAGGATGAGGAACCACATTCCAATGAATGCAACTCTGGCATTTAAAAGATTACATACCCAAGCATTTGTAAAGATGTTGGTTGTTTGGTAATAAAGCTTGCTCCCTCTCAAAGTGTAATGTCCATCGGTGGAAATAATGTACTCAATAAATAATCACCTATTATTATTATTACTTAGATGGGCTCCACACTCAGATCTGTCTTTCAGTAGTTCTCCCCACCATTCTCAGTTGAGAAAGAAACTCAAATGTAGTAGAGAAAATATTCGTTTCTCCCCCCAGATGCAATGTTCTCACCCACACCAGTTGGTGTGCCTTATAGCAGTTCCCGCCTCCCCTCCCCCTGGTCATGCACAGGGATGTGTCTTGGCTGAAGATACCAGTGGAGTTTAAGGTTCAAGATCAATGCCCTTTGTCCTGACAGGCAGCGGATTAGTTTTTCAGGACCTTTGTCATGGCTTCAGGAAGTGCACATGTAATTAAACAGAGCCTGTGCTGGGTTTCACATTAGCTGTGAAGTGTGCCTATGGCAAAAAGGTCTCTTCCTTCCTGAGAGACGCAGAGGTGTAATTAGAAGCCGGAGACGGTAATCATCAGCATTTCTTACCAGCATTTAAAAATGATGATCCAATATTCACTTGGGCCCAGTTTCACTTCCTGTGAGACCACAGCAGTGTCGATGCTGTGTGCCGTGTGTTGGCAAAATTTGGGGGGGCTCCTCTGGGGTCACTCAGGTGACAGTGAGTGTTTAGCCTGTTCTGAACAAGTTAGCTGATAGGTCCAATGAAAGGCAGCCATGAGCTGGAGAGGCTCTGTCCCGATTTCCAAGTCCGTGTTCTAACACTCCAGGTGGGGGGCCAGCTCCAAGCCCCTCTGAAGGTCACTGCTGATTCATCAGCCATTCAATAAACATTTTTTGCTCACCTGTTATAGGTCAGGCACCCCACCTTCACGCAGGTTCTCTCCAGGGAGTGTAGGCGCATCTAGGAACTAGGCTGGCGGGTTTTTATAATGATGTGAAATTGGAGGATTTTTCCTCCGCCCTTTCCATCCAGCCAGCCCATCCCTGAAAGTCAACCGAAACCCCACTGAAACCAGTTTTTGTCATTCCTTGTTGTATCTGTAATTTATTCCCATTCGTCAGTTTTGAAGGCAATGGAGAATTTCTCAAGTCTTGGAATCTACACTGGACATAGTAAGTCCAAGAGCTTTTGTCCCAGAACGGGGCTTGGCAAACTTTTTTCTGTAAAGGGACAGACTGTAAGTAGGTTAGGCTTTGGGTGCCACGTAGTCCACTGTGGTGTGACTACTCCACTCCACCCTTGAGCCTGGAAAACGGCACAGATGATACATACGTGAATGGGGGTGGCCATGGTCATATACGATGCCTGAGAAATCAGGTGACGCGTGTTGGAGAAATCAGGCATGCATTTTTGGGAGGCCATTGGACCCCACTAAAAAAAAAAAAAAAGAAATTCCAAATTCCTTTTCATGGCCTACAATGGCCTGCATGACCAGATGCCTGCTGGTCTTCGTGGCCCATGGTGGCCCCCACGGTTGACTGAACTTCGGCCACCCCTTCCTCCCTTCTGTTCTTAGTCTGCAAGTGCTTGGCCACTTTGGGACGTGAGCACAGCCGTTCTTCCGGTTTTAAAAGTTCCACCAGAACTGGGCTCTGATTCAGTTCACCAAGTAGGAAGTTTCTCTCACTTCCATCAGCTTTTGCAAAATAATAAATTATCTTATTTACCTTCACAGCACTGAGGTACAAACAGTCATCAGCTCCACTGTCCACATGCAGTAAATTCTCCACTTCTACTGGTTATATCAACACCACTGAGTCTCTCTAACAAACAATCCAGGCATTTCCTTCCATTCCTCCCCAGCCTTCATCTCTACAGTCAACTGGCTGCCAAGTTCTGCCATATTTGCCTCCTGAATTATTCTCAAATCTCTCAATTGTTCTTCCTTAATTTCTCACCCAGATTATCCCAAAACCATGTTTCTTGGACTCTGCCTGCAGACTTCAACTTCTCCAGCCATCTCTCTGTCCATCTAATTGACTCATCTTTTCATCCATTTGTTCATCCATCCATCCATCCATCCTGGGCATCTACTTTGTGCCACGTGGGCTAAGTACTGAAAAATAAAGACATAACCTGCCTTCCTTGGAGATTTTAGTCTATTTAGGAAA
Organism: Herpailurus yagouaroundi; assembly: GCF_014898765.1. Lineage (NCBI taxonomy): Eukaryota > Metazoa > Chordata > Mammalia > Carnivora > Felidae > Herpailurus > Herpailurus yagouaroundi. The sequence goes on from NW_024412453.1 coordinate 5,716,719, forward strand.
AGAGATGCTAAACAAATAGCCACACAAAGTTACTAACTAGAACAAATGCTATGGAAGACAACTTTCCCTTACAAAAGCATAACTGATTTAAGCTCCAAAGAACGATATGAACTTGCCAGGAGAGACATGGGAACGAGGGTGTGGACAGGGAGACCAGACTGTGGGAAAGCCTCAGGCTGAAGCCTGCTTTCTCTAGGGGTGCAGGAGGCTGGGCGGCCCTGGCCGCCAGTGAGCCATGGTGGGGAGAGGACCGTTGATAAAAACAGACAAGGCTGGAGAGAGAGGTGGGGCGGTTCCCACGAGATCCCAAAGGGAGTAGAGTCACCCTAGGTACAACGGGTAGACTTTGGTGGGTTTTTAGCAGATGAGCAACACAGTTCAAAGTACATCTTAGGAAGAATGTCCTGGATGCACAGAGTCACTTGGCAGATGGTGTAGGGTGGGACAGAGTAGACGTGAGGAGATGAGAGAAGAACGTACTCTGCATCCCCACAAGAGATGTGGGCAACCTGGCCAGAGAGGCTGTGGAGGAGACGGAGAAAAAGGGACCAGTGAGTGACATTCTCACTGCTGGGTCAGATGCGAGAAGGGAGCAAAAAGAAGCCTGAGCCAGCCTCTGTCACCTAAGCTCCTCAGAAGGGAATACTAATCTGAATGATGGGGATAGTAAGAGATCACGAAACACTGAATGAGCACCCACTCTGTATGTACTAGGTACTTTGTTATGTCTTTTATATGCGTCATCTCAAGACTTAGGAGACAGATACTATCACTAGTCCCATTTTACAGATGGGAAGAATGAGGCACAAAGAGGTTGAAACAGCACCCCTGAGGTTCCAGAGGTAGCACTTGGTAGCACCAGGATTCAACTCTAGAACCCCAAGGATTGGAACCCCGTGTCCTTGACTACCATTCTAGTGGTAGAATCTGTGATTCTCAACTTTACAAGTATCATCTGAGTCAGAAAATCCCAATGTAGACACTCCCACCCCCACGTACCCAGAGAGGAACCTCACAGGATTCTAGCTGCATAAATAAAGTCTGGAGGCTGAGCTCCACTGATCTGTTGGAGTCTTTATTGCTCTACAAATGCATTATTAATCAGCCACTGGGGTCCTCCCCATAGAGCCTTTTAAATTACAGTCAAATTCCTTGATAATGTTCTGTGTACCTTAATAGTGCACTTCCTGTGTTCACAGCAATAAACAAGGGGAGGGCAGGAGGCCTGGATAACCAGGGTAAATTGCCCTTTGCGGTCTAGGCTGAGAAAGCAGTGGCAACAGCACCTCCAGATTCTCTGGGTCCCAGCTGCAATGCTAATAAAGTCTGGAAACAGACAACACTGTCAAGCCAGCGTCAGGAGCCCGGACCACGGCTCCTTCAAGCCTGGCCTGGCTGTGTGGCTTCTCTGGGCCTTCAGGTCACCTTGTCAGGGGCCCCGTGCCTGGAGAGTTTTCAACACGAGTAGGGAGAACAGAGGCTGCATGTCAGTTGGGACCCATAGGCCACCCAAGGGGGCTTGTTGCCTCCCGAGAGGCTCTTAGCAACTTCCGGGCTACTACACGGGGCAGGGGAAGGCAGGTATGTACCTTGCCTTCTGTAGTTCTCTTCCCAACCTACCACAGCTGAAAGGGCATAGCAGCCAGAGAGCTCACTCTGAAGCAGGGGTCAGCAAACTAAGGCCCTCAGGTCAAATCCAGTCCGTGTGTAAACAATGTTGTATTAGAGCACAGCCATTCACATTTATCTACATATTATTTACACATCTAGCTGAGCAGTTAAGACAGAGACCTTAATATGCCCTGCAAAGCCCAAGATATTTACTATCTGGCCTTTTATGAAAAGTCTGCCAATCCCTACTGCAAACTATAAATCAGATCATGCCACTGTTCCTGCTCAACAGCCATCACTGGCTCCTTACTACCCTACGATCAAGGCGGACTACCTTATCCAGGCCTCAAGATCCTTTTCTGTGGGACCCTGCCTTAGGCAGACAGTCTAATCTCCGGCACTATCTCTGTGACAGTCTAATCTCTGGCACTATCTCTGTGTAGACCTTGAACAAATCACCCAGCCACACTTGGACTTAGGATCCTCATCTGTAAAATGGGGCAAATGAAGAGCAACTCAGTGACTTAGAGTGAGGTTCACATGATGTAATCCAGGTTTGTAGAAGAACTAATTTTTTAAAAAATTGTAAAATATATAGAACATAAAATTTACCATCTTAACCATTCAAAAAAAATTTTTTTAATGCTTATTTTTGAAAGAGAGAGAGCGAGCGAGCACACAAGCAGGGGAGGGGCAGAGAGAGGGAGACACAGAATCGAAGCAGGCTCCATGTTGTCAGCACAGAACCCGTGGCCGGGCTTGAACTCTTGAACCACGAGATCATGACCTGAGCCGAAGTCAGATGCTTCACTGACTGAGCCACCCAGGCGCCCCCCATCTTAACCATTTTAAGAATACAATTCGGTAGTGTTGAGGACATTCACACTGTGAGTTCAACCAACCTCTGTTTTTTTTTTAATCGGAAAACTCAAACTGTATGCATTAAACAACAGCTCCCCATTCTCCCTTGTGCCTCTATGCATCTGACTATTCTGAGGACCTCATGTAAGTAGAATCATATGGTGTCTTTTTGCCACTGGCCTATTTCACTTAGCCTAATGTCCTCCAGGTTCATCCATATCATAGCATGTGCCAGAATTTCCTTCCTTTTTGGGGCGCCTGGATGGCTTAGCTGGCTAAGTTCCCACTCTTGGTTTTGGCTCAGGTCACGATCTCACAGTTCGTGGGTTCAAGCCCTGTGTTGGCCTCCATGCTGACAGCACAGACACTGCTTGGCATTCTCTCCACCCCCCCCCCCCAACTGCCCTCCTCTGCTTGTGTGTGTGCACGTTGTCTCACTCTCTCTCCCTCTCTCAAAATAAACTTAAAAAACAATCTGCTTCCTTTTTAAGGCTGAATAATATTCCACTGTAATGTGGATGTACCACATTTGCTTATCTATTTTTCCATCAACAGACACTTGGCTTGCTTCTACTTTCTGGCTCTTGTGAATATGGCTGCTGTCAACATGGATACACAAACATCTTGAGATCTGCTTAGTCTTCTCCTGGGTATTTACCCAGAACAGAAGGACTAACTTCCATCAAGGACCTCTACAGTACACCGCACACATGGTCATTCGGTCCTCACAAGAACCGTACAAAGGCAGAAGCGTGATTATCATGGCGGTGACCATACAGTTTACTGCCCGCCCTGGGAAACTCCTAAGAGGAAAAGCGGTGCTATTTGTAATTGTATCAGGGACCACAGTCAGAAATGGGGACATCCCGGGCAAAATGGGATGTCAACCATCAGAGGTAAAGTCACTTGCTCAGGTGGTGGTGAGTGGCCAGCCAAAATTCAAACCCAAGCGGACGGACTAAAACTGAGCACAATTCCACGTACGTCACATACCACCCGGCAGCAGTCAGCGATCAGTAGGTGGTGTTTAATGGTTACTGACTCTTCAGGCTGGGAAGGGGGACTTTCAGGGGGTGAGGGATCAGCGGGGCTGAGAAAGACACGGCGGTAAGGTGGCTGCGTTCCATGCCCAGGAATGAGACTGGGGATACGCATGTCCATGCTGAACGGGAACTGGCCACACAGAGGAGAAAAAAGCGCCCAAAGGAAAACACACGAGCCTGCCTCAGACACATCGCCCTGGCTCACAGGAGAGCAGGGTTTCTCAACCAAGACACTTACAGACATCCTAGACTGGAAAGTTCTTGCGCGGCCCGTTCTATGCTTTGTGGGATGTTCGGCAGCATCTGTGGTCTGTATCCACTGGATGCCAGTAGCATCCCCTGCCGTTTATGATAACTTGTGTCTGCAGACATGACCCACTGTCCCCTGGGAAAGAGCACAATCACCCCCATTCAGAACCAATGACCTGGAGAAAGGGCAGAATTGGGAGGCACAGGGTATTCTCCAGGTCAGTGCTACTCAAGGTGTGGTTCTGGAGAAGCAACAGTTTTTAGAAAGGCAACTTCCTGGGGCCCCCGTACACCCAGATCGGCGTCTCTGGGGGCGGGCCAGGGCATCTGTGTTTTAAGGAGCTCCACTCTGTGAGCCAGCATCCATGGTTGTGGAAATGACTTGCTGGGGTCTCAGAGGCTGAGGAAGTAGAGCTGTTACTAATCTGAAGTCTGACAAAAGCTCCTGGGAAGGAAGCCGACCCCTCTAGGAGGATGAAGATGTTCTGGAAACTTCTAACATTCTGTTCGTGACTAACACAGCATAGAACATCCTGCTGTAGCTGGTACAACATTTGTGCAAAAACAGTTTGGGGTACTTACCAAAATTTCAAGCAGACAAGCCTTCTAACCTACCAATTGCGTTTCTCAGGATGATTCTAACAGCCAGTCTCAACTCAAGGTGCCCAAGAGAATTGAAATTAAGCTCTAATGTCCTGGAGGCAGCCATCATAAGCAGCAAATTAACTTTTTTCCAATGCGTCTAGAATGGTACTAATTATGCACCATTTGGGGGAAAAACGAAAAAAGACCCATTCGGTATAGCAAAAATGTGGCAACAACGTGTATGTCCACCGTGAGGGAAATGGCTAGTTCAACTAAGGCATGGCTATACTCCAGAGTAACCACCAGCCATTACAAAGAATTATACAGACAGTAAGAGACAGTGGGAAAATAAACATTATATTTGGGTGGGGGGGAGGAATTACATAGGCCTCTATCTCCTGACAGGGATACAGGTCTCAGAACAAGACACTTGTCTAAATTAAAAAACCAGCTCCAGAACTATGTATTCATTTCATATAGTTTCTGAGTTTTCCCAGCCCAAACCAGATCCTCTATTTTTGCAAGTTCCAGATCTCCACCTTCGTTTCTTACCACTGATACCCTCTCCTCAGCACAGAACAAACTCTACTTTTGCATCTGTTGAACTTAAAGATCTCAACGAACACAACGTGCTTGCCCTCCCTTCTCAGAGGGGCCTGGTCAAGCTCAATTTTCCCTCGATCTGCCGTGCTGTTTTTTGAAATAATGAGAACATATATTCTCCCACTTGAGTAATTCAAGAAATTACAACCAACACGCTTTCTGCATTATTTGAGCAAGCTTTACAAATTTAAAAAAAAAAAAAATCTGCTTTCCCTCTCATTGCCATGTCTTCTGACCATCTTTCTCTCCGGCTGCTGGAAACACCCCTAGGGACAGGCTCCTGGCAGCCTCCCACTTACTCAGACAGGCTTCTTGCTCTCACCGCACCACGCTCGGAGGTGAGCTATTAATTTGCACTTTGTGGCTTATCCTTGCTTCTGATTTAGGGCAACATAAACCCTCCTCAAAATTTCGAGGAATAAATTAGTTTACTAATTTCACCATTAAGAGTTTATCAAAGCGAGCACCGTTCCCTAATCCATCACCATTTTCCATGTTTATCTCCTATCCAATTTTTACCACAGGGTTCTATACACATCAATTTGCCTGATGCTTTTCCTACATATGTTTTAAATTACTTTATCATTGTATAAATTTCACAGCCATTAAAAGGCTCTAATACCAGAATGGCTGACATGGTGTTAAAAATTGGATTCAATTCCACGGGGTAATAAATTGTGACCTAAATCCAATCTCTCATGGGTGACTGAAGGATACAATGAAAAATTATTGCTTTGTCATTTTTACACTAACACAAATATACCACGGCCACTAGAAGCCGGTCGAGAAATAGCAAGCAACCTCGGCTGGCTATTTTTCACCCCGGAAAGCTTTGCGGGCAAATCCTGCAGGTCTTGGATGGAATCAGCCACCACCAGAACCAGGTGAATTACCCGACTGCATGGATCTCTTTGCAACAGACAGGTTGCAGCTCGGGGACGAAGTTAAACCGCACGAGGCTCCCTTCTAAGGGCAGGTGCTTAGACAGGCAGCGCAGCAGGGTGGTTACGCCTTTGCCTCTGGAGCTGAAGTCTCTCAGCTCAGAGACTGGCTCCACCACCGAGGAGATGGTATGATTTTAAACAGATTTCCTCCCTCTCTGTGTGTCAATTTCCTGGACTACAGAGCTGTTCCAAGAACAAATGATTCAATATGGCTAAAATGCTTTGGATAGTCCCTGGCATTTAGCAATCCCTAGGTAAAGGTTAGGCATCATTATTTAAGAACAGATTCTTGTACAGAGACCTCAGTGCCCTGTTCCTTTTGGCTGCAGAGAAGGAGAGTAATGAACAGCGAGAGAAAGGTGTTAACATTTCCTCTGCCTCTCCCTTTATCTCTGGAGGAATTGGATCAGTCATTCGACATATTCCAAATGCACATGTACTAAAGGTACCACATCGCAGAGAAGCTAAAACACGGGTTTTGAAGTCAGGCAGAATGGAGTTTGAACCCAGTGTTTGCCACTTACAAGTGTCACACTGGGCAAGCCAGCTGACTTCACCAAGCCTCAGTTTCCCCAGGTATAAAAAGGGGAGAGGGAACGCACTCTTCTCCAGGGCTGTGGGGAAGGCTCTATGAGATGCATGGAAAGTGTTTTCCTGTGTGCCTGGCACTTAGCAAGCGGCTAGTTTGTTGGGTTTTTTAAATTTTTTTTTAAGTTTATTTATTTTTCACAGAGAGAGATAGAGAGACAGAGCATGGGTGGGGGAGGGGCAGAGAGAGAGAGAGAGAGGGAGACACAGAATCGGAAGCAGGCTCCAGGCTCTGAGCTGTCAGCACAGAGGCCGATGCAGGGCTCGAACTCACGGATCACGAGATCATGACCTGAGCCGAAGTCGGACGCTCCACTGACTGAGCCACCCAGGCGCTCCAGCAAGTGGCTAATTTTTTTTTTTTTAAGTTTATTTATTTTGAGAGAGAGTGTGCAAGCAGAGTAGGGGCAGAGAGAGAGAGGAGAGAAAGAATCCCAAGCAAGGCTCTACACTGCCAGCGCAGAGCCCAACATTGGGCTCGAACTCACGAACTGCGAGATCATGGCCTGAGCTGAAATCAAGGGTTGGGTGCTTAACCAACTGAGCCACCCAAGTGCTCCAATGGCACTCAGCAAGTGCCTAAGACATAAGCACTCACACATCCCAGGCTCTGCAAGGGCTGGCAACCCAACAGGACACACACACAGATGAGATTTGGCCTTCAGCTAAGTGAGGACCACAGAAGATTCCAGCGTAACATGTGTTCCAGTGGGGGAACATAGTCTGGGCACCTCATGGGAACTTGGGGAGGGAATCACAGGAGACTTCCAGAAGAAAGCGATATTTGAAGGAACTCCTTACCCTTACCTGCCAAAAACTTTGAGAGAAGAGCAAAATCAACCTGGTTGTGTTGGTTTGTGTAAAAGGGAGGGACCAGCTTGGATACAACTTTCATCCACAGGCATGGGCTCTCTCTTTCTGCACTAGGTCAGTGCTTTCTGGGCCCCAGCTGGCTGACACACAGCCAGCTTCACCCAAGGGAAGAAACGGCGCAGAAGGCCAGAATGCTGCCCTCTGAACTCCTATTGTCTGGCTCATCCTGGGGCGGTTTCAGAGCAAGATACTCCCAGAAGCTGAGAAAAGGCTCATAAACTGCCTTGCTGTGGAAGCAGGTCCACCCTGCCCACCCTGGAGGCTTCCAGAACACTCACCATCCGCTGCTGATTTCTAATGGGTGCTTGGTAAGCATCTGCTGGCTGAAGAGAGGAAATAACTAACCTGAAAGACAGTACCTCATTCAGCAATCCAAGGAGGCGGGCGGTGGGGGGGGGGGGGGCCATCTAACAATCTAACAATCAACCGCATAGGTAAGGAGTGAGGCTTACGGAAGACAGATGTGCTGTCAGAGGCGGTTACCGCTGAGGCAGTGGGCACAGAGGCTGCCTTTCAGATCTTTCAGGTCAGTCTGGTTCAGATCCTTTCCGTAACTGTGCCTTAGCTGCTGAGATCGAAGCAGCCCAGGGCACAGGGCCCGCGTGAATCTGTGTCCCACGCTGGGACACTACTGCAGGGAGAAGTTCCCTCTGTGCCTTGCGTGTCATGAGAAACAACGGTGCCACAGGAGGTGAGGTCCCCCAGGAGCGGGCAGCCTGAGTCCAGGGCTAAGAGTGTGGGTCAGTCCCCAAAGGCAGAAGGAACAGAGTTCTCTGGAGAGAGGATGCGGCACCTGTCCTCCGTCTCGCCTTCCAGAACCCTGCCTGTCTTTGGGGCTGATCTTCCCCTGGCTGTTGCACGACTTCACTTTGCCCCTCAGAGACACGTTTCCGTTTCATTCTTCTTCACTTAAGGTAAAGACGGGAATCATCTAACCCAGACGTTTTGGGAATTAACACCTGGCTGGGAAGATGACAGACTGACCCTCCTGCTCAAACTCAGAGCTCCCTGGGGAGCAGCACTGTTCGTTCCTCAACCTCCCTACAGCCTCCTCCTGCCTCAGGGCCTTTGCACACAAGGCACCCTAGGCCTGGAATGTTCCCCCTCCCACCTTTCCCCTAGTTAACTCCTCCCACCCTTCAACTCTCAGCCCAACTGACCTGCCACCACATGACTCTGCAGAAATGACGGTCCCTGTTGCAATTCTTTATTCTTGCGATCATCTGATTCATGGATGTACCCTCCCACCTTTCACAGGCTACAAGCTCCATGAAGACAGGGATTCTGTCTCTTTTCCCTCCAAGTGAATCTCCCCAAATCTAGTGCCCGGCACAGTGGACGCTTGATGAACAGCTGTTGAATGAAAGGCCTCAGCATATCCCAAAACTAGAAACTTCCTTTTGGGGTTTGCTCCTAATCTTAGCATGTTCTTCCACAATGAGACCAAACCCATGTCTGACCACCTTTTGTCCACTGCTTTCTGGAAGTCATTCAGGGACAGCCTCTCTGGCTTCCTGGCTCTTTTCCCTCTCTCCACGCATATGGCAGTGTGCCGTTACCCTGTGTCTCTCCATTCCTTGTCTGCCCGCCACCCCCAACCCCGCTCCCGCCCCCAGGACTGTGAGCTCCGTAAGGTGGGATCTCCTCTCGGTTACTGCATCCCAGTACTTAGCACCATGCTGGGTGTGGGGTAGCTTCTTGAAACGAATTCGCTCACTAAGTGGACCAAAAGAAATATATTTAAGAATGCTAAGGGGAAGAACGCGGATTATCTTCAGGACCAATTTCGAAGGACATCTCTGGGGTACTCCTAAATTCTCACTGAGCTGCAAGAAAGCAAGAGGATGGAGTATCAGGGGTTCATTCGCTCATCGAGCAACAGGTGATTCCTGTATGTACAGCATCGTGTCAGGTGCTAGGAGACTCCATGATTCTGCTCCAACGTATCAAAAGGGGAACGTGCCAAGTGTGGAACCTGAATTATTAGCAATCCCAAGTGGCCTGCAACATTCCTGGTGACATAGACTGGTCTGAGGCGTAGGCATCTCTGATCTCCATCCAGGGCTGGGCCAACATCCAGAAACTCAGGACAGTCACTGTGTTCCCAGCCTCCCTCTAGCCTCAAATGAAAGGGAAGCCGATTAGCTCTCCACCAAGCTGCTCCAAGCAGTGGTCCACAAATGTGGGTTATAAACACGCATCCAGTACCGTCTATAGGTGTCATTGTGTGCACACAAGAATGGGGAAAAAAATATCCATCGAACCCTGATCCTCTGGTCTCAAATATGCTCTTTCCGAGGCTGTGGTTTGCAGCTTCTCTCTGCACCTAAACCTTCCAGCTTGGCTTTCAGGCATGGCAGTTAGGGAACAAACACACCCTAATGACAAGTTTTAAAGTGAGTGGCAAAACTGTACAGCTGGCAGAATGTTCCTGGGGGAAGAAGAGGAGGTGGGCGGGAGGTGAAGGGGCCATTTATGATATTTCCCGTAACTACATATTTAGCTTTCTAAAAAGCCTTGTGGGTGGCAGCTGGCTTTCTTTATGATTCCAAGACTGGGACAGTGGTGGGGAATTAACACCACAGTGCTTGAGAAGGACAAGGCATTGCGGGATTGGCCTATTGGAACTCACCTCCCAATGTGGGGGGTGGGGTGGGTCTTGAGGGACTGTGGGCCACCACTGCCTGGCACACAGTAGGAGTTCAATAAATTTCTTTGCTGAAAGATCAGGCTTGAGTGGTCATTGTGTTTTGAGGCCAGAGCACCAACTGACAGTCACCCCCAGCTGGTCCACTGGCCAATCCCAATAGCTCCTGCCTGCTAGCAAATCCTCTACTGACCCCAGTAAGAACCTTTCCACAACTGCCCTGTTTTGACTCCTTCCTTAAAAGAGAATCAGATCAGAAGTGAGATTACTTGCCAACTGGTGCAGCCACTCTACAGTATGGAGGCCCCTCAAACAGTTAAAAATAGAACTACCCTATGACCCAGCTATTACACTACTAGGTATTCATCCAAAGGATACAAAAATTCAGATTCAAAGGGACACACGCACCTCTGTGTTTATAGCATCACTATTGACAATAGCCAAAGTAAGGGAAGAGCCCAAATGTCCATCCACTGATGAATGGATAAAGAAGATACGGTATATACATATATATACATGTATATACATATACATATATATATATATATATACACACACATATATATATACATCTATATATAAAAAATGGAGTATTACTTGGCAATCAAAAAGAATGCAATCTTGCCATTTGCAACTACCTGGATGGAATTAGAGGACATTATGCTAATCGAAATAAGTCCATCAGAGAAAGACAAACACCTTATGACTTCACTCATATGTGGAATTTAAGAAACAGCACAGATGAACATAGGGGAAGGGAAGGAAAAAAAAGATAAAAACAGAGAGGAAGGAAAATTGTAAGAGACTCAAATATAGAGAACAAATTGAAGGTTGGTGGAGGGGAGGTGGGTGGGAGATGGGCATCACGGAGGACACTTGGTGGAATGAGCACTGGGCATTATACGTAAGTGACAAATCACTAAGATCTACTCCTGAAACCAACACTACACTATATGTTAACATGAATTTAAATTTTTTAAAAAAGAAGTGACATTATTGAATCATAGGGTAGTTCTATTTTTTTTAAGTTTATTTATTTTGAGAGACACAGAGAATGAGAGTGAGGGAGGGGCAGAGAGAACCCCAAGCCGGCTCTGCACTGCCATCGCAGAGCCCAATGAGGGGCTCGAACTCATGAACCGCGAGATCATGATGTGAGCCAAAATCCAGAGTTGGATGCTTAACCGTCTATTTTAATTTCTTGAAAACCTCCATAGTACCTCCCATAGTGCCTGCACCATGTTGCATTCCCGCCAACAGTACACAAAGGTTCCAATTTCTCCACATCCTCGCCAACACTTAGTGTCTTCTGTTTTGTTGTGTTTTTGGTAATGGCCCTCCAAATGTGTGAAGATGATATCTTACTGGGCGTTTATTCAGAGTTGAAATCAGGGTCTCAAAGAGATATGGGCGTGCCCACGTTCATTGCAGCAATATTCGTAACAGCTGGGATGTGGAAATAAACGAATGTCCGCTGACGGAGGAAGGGATTAAAAACTGTGGCATATACTTGACAATGGAATACTGTTCAGCCTTCAAAAGGAAGGAAAAATCCTGCCATGTCCAACAGCACGGATGCACCCAGAGGCCACTATGCTGAGCAAACTACGCCAGTCACAGAAAACAAACATGGAATGATGGCACTTAAATGAGGCATCTAAAATAGTCAAACTCATAGAAACAGTGTAGAATGGAGGTCACCAGTGCTTGGGAGGGCAGGGAAGGGGCTTCAGTGGGTGTAAAGATCTTTCGTACAACATGGCACCCACGTGTACCGATACTGCATTGTACCCTTAATTTGTGAAGAGTGTGGATCTCAGGTTAAGTATTCTTATCATGATAAAATAAAACAAAGTCCTTTAGTAGCATAAAAATGGGGCGTCTGGGTGGCTCAGTTGGTTAAGCGTCCGATTTTGGCCCAGGTCATGATCTCGCATTTCATGGGTTCGAGTCCTGCGTGGGGTTCCGTGCTGACAGTTCAGAGCCTGGAGCCTGCTTGGGATTCTCTGTCTCCCTCTCTCTCTGCCCCTCCCTTGCTTGTGCTCTCTCAAAAATAAACAAACATTAAAAAAAATTTTAAGTAGCATAAAGTTAAAAAAAAAAAAAGTGAAGTAAGATCATGTTAGAACTGTTCAGTTCCACCATCGGCTCCCATGTCACTAAAAACGACATGTGAAAACTCCCTGCCATGGCCTGTCCTACCCCTGGGGCCGACCCCTTGTCCCTCCGCCCTTGCCACCTGCCCTGCCTAGCCACACTGACCTGGCTGCTTCTACAGGCCAGGCCGTCTGCCAGGACTGTTCCTCTCCCCTGTGGCACTGCCCTCACTTGCTGCTCAGAGAGGCCTCTGTGATCAACTAACTCAAGTGTCCCTATCCTGTCCTCTCTGCATTGTCTTCACGACTTCATTACACCAGACGGCAGGCCCTAGACCCACTGGCTCACTTGCCACCTATGGCCTCTCCTTTTAGGGCAGAAGCTCCGCAAAGGGGGCGCTATCGCCTGGCACACCTCTCAGAGTCACTGTCCATCTTAGGTCAGGGGACTCGGTGGCGCGAGCTGTGCCAGTCGAGACCCCGCAGGAACAACGCATTCTCTGCATTTGCTCACCGCTATGGGTCAGGTCCTGGAACAAAGGTCGGCCGACTAGAGCCCCTGGCTGCCTATTTCGGTACAGCCTTCGAGCTAACAAGACTTTTTGGTACATTTTTAAATGGTTGAAAGATAATCAAAAGAATAACATTTTATGACACATGAAAATTTTATGAAATTCACATTTTGGTGACCATCAGCGAAATTTTATTGGAACGCAGCCAGCTGGTCATTTATTGATCTATTGACTCTTCCACGCAGAATCGAGTGGTTGTGACAGAGACCATATGGCCTGCAAAGCCTCATATTTACAATCTGGCCCTCAATAAACAACACTTGCAGAGGACTGGCTTTCAACACTGCCTACTGGGTGCCCCGTAAGTGAGGGCTGATGATGTTGTCTGGACTCCGCACGGTCTCTTTCCCTCCATGAGAAGCCCAAGAAGCACCTCCAGGACCCGTTTTTTCTGATCCCAGGGAACCATCCCTGAAATGCCTCCTCTCTCCTGGGCTTTGTGCCTTCTTCAACAGGAGCCCCGGAAGGGTCTGACTGGGGCCTCTGCAAATCTGGCCTTTTGAAAACCAAATCAGCCCCGGCCACTTAGCCAGACTGCAGGAGGATATATGCAGTCCTGGGATATGTGGTGCCTTTTAACCTTCCGCAGCTGTTCTCTCATTTCCTCATCATGACGGATACCGCAAAAATCCTGGGCGGGGGTGGGGGGGGGTGTCAGGGTCTCTGGCTGACAGGGGGGGAAACTGAGGCATGGGCCCCAGGGCACGCAGACTGGCCAAACTGACATCCACATGTCCGTCTTCCTCCCGTGCCAGTCTGCCAACCATGCTTTCTAGAAGCCAGCTATGCGTGCTGTGTAGTCATCCCACTGCCCCCGGGATGCAGAGAGATGGACAGCAGACAGCCCTCCCGCAGCTGGCTATGCCATCTGCCACTCTCTGAAGCAGGCAGCCGGCTACCGCCGTCCAGAAGCCCATGCGTCCAGAGCCTCTGGCCTCCCGTAAAGGCTGATGGGTAAAGACCGTTGTCAGCTCCCTGAACGGTTGCCTTTCTATCGGAAACCCCCTTTCTGTCCATCTCTAGCCCTCACACTCGAGCCAGCTTCCCCCGTCAGGTGCAAATGCTCACAGCCCCGCGGCTGGTCAGCTGACTGCAAAGGACTAGCCCACTGCCTGTCACTCACCAGGGAACTGCCCTGTCACCCAGGGGCTCAGGCCCAAGTTCCTGGTCCGGTGGCAGCCCACCCTACCTCCCAGCTGAGAGCTTTCTCTGGAAACGTCTCACATCTTCCCCAGCTTATTCTCCATCCAAACGTGCAGGCTGCAGAAGGCAAAGGCCTTTGGAAGCATGGCTTCACTGGCTTTACCTAGCACTGCAGAGACTGCATGCGGGACAGACTTGGGAGACCGGGGTGGGGGATGGCGGTCCTTCCTCGGGGCATTTTAACTCCAGATGGAGGGAGGCTAGAGGCCTATGAGGCCTTTGGAGGGGGCTTCCTGGTATTTAATTGTTCCAATTGTAATGAGGCATTAAAACCTGCATTACCTAGCACCTGGCACCAGAGTGCCAGCTACAGGTTGAAGAGTCTTTATCAAGGAAACCATTTATTAGAAAAACTACCTCTGCCCCTCCCCAGGGTCAGTGTCTCTCCTATGGTCAGGGCTTCCCGGGGAGATGTGGTCCAGGAAGACTTCCCTGAGGAGGTGGCATTTGGGCTGAGATCTGGAGGTGGGGGGAGGGGTGGTAGCCAGACAAGGTGGGGTGCCACAGGAAGTCAGCATTAAGGAGGCCTTCTATTCGCTCCATTTCTCAATGCTCCCTTCATTTATACCACTGCCAACAGCCTATCCCCCGTCCGCACCAAGCATTTTACACGCATGCTCCCACTGCAGCCGGCAATCCTTATGAAGATAGGGTAGGACTCTTTGTGCCCATCTTACAGATGAGGAAGTTGAGGCACCGAGAGGTTAGGGTCTCACACACCTAGTAAAGGCACAACCGCAATTCAAAACCCTGTGGCTGGAAAAAAACCTCTTTTTCCAGCCCAGGCCACCCTTGGCCTTCCATCTGACATGGTTTCATCTCCATGAAACAGTAGGAGGTCCAGCTGAAGGGACAGAGAGCCCAGCCAATTGTGGGGGCTGCCTGGCTGCAGAAGGGGTTCGGGCGGGTGGCCTGGCGGCTGCAGTGAGAGACCACCACGGGATGATCTCCCACCATCCATGCATCCCCCTCTTGGAGGCTGTGAGCGGACAGACCTCTCGGTGGCTGTGAGCGGATGGCGTAGGGATCCCTCCTCTCCATGGGGACATGCGCTGCCATGCCAGGTGCTGCCTCCAGGAGGCGGAGCCAAGTGGTTAAGTCACAAAGGCAAGGAACGGACCCAAAGATAGCAAACCCGCTCCTGGGGTTCTAGACTCTTCCTTTTCCTTGAGTGCTGCTAGAGTCAAAGGGCCGGGATGGGAGCAGGGGGCGCGAGGAGCAGAAGCCATTTCCAAAGTTGACATTCAAACCCCATTTCCTTTCCTCTGGGTTTTTCAGACTCCCCCCCCCTCCCCCCCCCACAAAGAACTGCTTCCCTAATTATACCCAACTTCCGGCAGCATATCGGCTGAAGTCTGGGTGATGTGGAGTTCGGCAACATGACAAACCCCGTGCATACATCCGTGTGTGCGCATATGTGTATTTACACACATATTACATCTCCCTCCCCTCCCGCCTCCGTTTCCTCATGTAGCAGGAAATAAAAGGGCCATAGGCTGAAGCTCAAATCCCTCCTAAGCAGAGGGAAATCCGGGTGTCATGGTTTCCAGAAAGGGAATACGATCTCCGTATGGGGTGTAATTACATCTTAGCTTTCTGCAGAAGAATAGTTTATGGCTTAAATGCTATTAATTGTAAGCCGTTTTGTTCCACGGGAAGTTGTTCATTGATAACTACCCAATTAGGGTTATTTTGCAATTAGTCTATTCACAGTAAATTTATTGCAAAAGGGGAGGCTGTGGTGCAGCAAATTAATGCATTGCCGGGCTGGGTGTGCAATGGCTCTTAAATGCCAATCTTATTAACCAGCTCAGAGGTCCCGGGAGGGTGTGCCATGGTGGCTGACGCAGTGGAGTCCACGGGAAACCCCCGGCAAACACGCTGCTCAAACACCCTGGGGGTGTCTCAGCACAGGGTGGGAGCCCCTGGCCTCCACTGGCCACTTCGGCTCTCTTGTTTCCCCATTACCGCCCTCCCTTCTCCTTGCAAGGGCTACTGAGCATCAAGAAATACCGCCTCCAGGCTGCAGGCATCCTCAAGGTCCAACGGTGTGAGCTAAAGTGAAACCTTCTGCCTCCTGACGAGGGAAAGGCTCTTCGACCCGAGTTCCAATCCCAGCTCGACTAGCCACACACCTCTCACCACGTCCTAAACATCTTTCAGGAGCAATTTCCTCATCGATACAAAGGGCTGATAGCAGACCTGCCTCCCAGGGCTGTTGTGAGGCATCAATGACATAAGGCACAAACCAGGTGGAAAATACTACTACGTGAGATTAGGATCTAGCAGGGGTACGCGCACTGCGGCCCACAGGCCAAAGCCTGCCCACCGCCTGCTTTTGTACACAGAGTCTTCTTGAAACATAACTAAGTGCTCTGTGCACGTATTGCTCACGGCTCCTTTTGCGCCATAACAACAGAGTCGGGTAGATGGCACAGAGACTGTATGGCCCGCAAAGCCTCAACTGTTTTCTCTCTGGCCCTTTGCAGAAACAGAGGGTTGGCCCCTGGTAGAAGGAGTACCCGGTATTATTTTCACCGAAGGTCGTTCAACTCAGGCCTCCGACACTTCTCTGCTGAGTCACGTGCCGGTAAACACAAGATTCTGGAAACTTCTTCCTCCACTCATTCATCCCTACACCCTATCAGCCAAGTGCCATCAAGAATATAAATGCACACCGCATGGACAGCTCAGACTAGGGTTGAAATGCAAGGGAGAAATGAACCTTTTCTTTTTAAATCTTTCCACTTAAGAGAGTAGAGTCCAGATACACGTTCACAACTGAAAACTCAAAAAAGTACAGATAAAACATTGAGAACGAATCCAAGGTTGTCTGCACCCTGCACAAAGGGGAACCAACACTTAAGGGGTTTGCTGCATATCCCTTCACACCTCTTACACACATTGCTCCTATCTCACCTAAATCCTAAAAAGTGGAAAAAAAAAATTAGGCTCACGACAGTGCTAACGTCACAGGATGGTAGATGAGATGAGCTAACATGAGCTAACAGAATGCTAAGTGCCTCGTGCAGTGCCTGGCACATAGCGAACACTCCCTAACTGCCTGTCCCTTGCAGGCACTGGAGGAAGTAATACACACCAAGAAACACATGAGATCCGGTCAAGGGCACGAGGTCAGGTGCAGAAATACAATGAGTAACACTTCACACCTTCTGAACCACCCCCCACACCCTGCTGTGCTTATGAACACCTGTTATAGCCCCAACCTCTCCCTCTATCACAGCAAGACATCTGATTTGTCACTGGCCATCAGCACATAGAAGAGTCCCCAGTACAGGGCGGGAAGTGGGGAGAGACAGATGGTGGGAAGGAGAGAGGAAGGAATTTTAGATAGAGAAAACAGGAAGGTTGTTTTTGCAGAGCCTCCCAAGTCAATGTAACCGATTAGAAACCTTTCAAATCATATTCAATTAAAGTAATATTTGTGTCAATCTTAATCCCAATAGTCTGTGGAGAGAGAAAAAACGAACGCTATAAATGCGATCACCTCGGATTCCACATCAGCCCTGATTTTGTGTCTTTTACCCATTGCCATAATGACGATTGGCTAAAGCTATAACCAAAGGTAACTTGATTTTTCCAAAGCTTTTCTTATACAAAAGTTCAGAATTCAGACACTCCCAGAAGAAAAAATCTTTTGTGTTGATCAGGGGTTTGGAAAATAGGGTGGTCCCGGGGAGCCGGGGAGGCTCAGTCGGTTAAGCATCCGACTTCAGTTCAGGTCATGATCTCGTGGTTTATGGGTGCAAGCCCCACATCAGGCTCTGTGCCGTGACAGCTCAGAGCCTGGAGCCTGCTTCCGGTTCTGTGTCTCCCTCTCTTTCTGACCCTCCCCCACTCACGCTCTGTTTCTGTCTCTCTCTCAAAACTAAACAAACGTTAAAAAAAAATTAAGAAAAACAGGGCAAAATAGGGCGCTCCTTCTCAGAAGGTCTGAGAAATGGGAGCAGAACGGCACTGAGCAGGAGGAGGAGTCGGAGCCAGGGCTCGAGCTTACCTTCCAGGGGGCAGAACCGAGTCACCTTCTTGGGCATCAGCAGCCCGAGCTTGTGGCGGCAGTAGGTTTCCCCGATCTCCTGGCGGCAGTGCTTGGACTTGGCACGGGACAGGGCAGAGATGGCCTCCTTGCCCGAGATGTCACACTTGGGGGGCTGGTCATACTTGATCTCAGGGGAGCTGCCCCCGCTTTTCCTGCTGTGGGGCTGTCTCGGGACATCCTTCCCACGGCTCCCGTTCACGGCGGCTTTCTCACCAGGAGGCAGCACCTCGTTGGTGCCCTTGCCCGGGAACGGATGCCCCTTCCCCTTCTCCTCCTCCAGCTTCCTCTTCAAGAACTCCTTCTGTCTACTCGGGGCCTTCTTTGCCAGCTCAGGCTGGTGCTTTTGCTTTTGAGTCCTAGGTGCAAAGTTGCTGTTGTCCACATTCTCAAAATCTTTGGGGACGGAGTTCTCATTGTTGCTGTCTGTTCGCACTTTCTCTTTCGGCCGGTGAGAAACGTAGCCGTCCTGGAGAAGACGGGAGGAAACACAGAGGACAAATGTCACTGAGCGGTCGTGCCAAGTAGGTTGGCCCCTGGAGAGTGGGGCACATAGGTTTGGAGGTCTGGGCCCCAGTTTCGTGTGATACCTTCGCTATGGGCTTAACTTAAGGTAGACTTTGCTCTCCGGACCTCAGTTTCCCCATCTGGAAATAAAAGGATGTTCCAACTAGGGACCAAGACTTTGAAAAATCTAAATGCTATGTCCATGGACCCCAGTGCTTTGTAACTAACCGCGCCTCCCTTTCAAGTAAGTTTCCTTAATTGTTTCTGCCCCTGGGTCCTGGATATTCTGTTCTAGTTTCCTGTTTACATTCTAGCAGAGAGTGCTGTGATGGTTTATTTAAGGGCTGGGAACGTCATAAAAAAGTTATAAGGGGAAAAAATATAGGCAGGATATTATATATAATCTACTGCCTTTGGACATACTCAGAGGTCTACACCCATATGAGAAATGAGATGGAGCCAGAGTGAACTCTGAGGGAGAGACGTCCTGGCTGTTTTGGAGGAGAAGCACCTGTTGCATTATGATCTTTACAATGAATCCTGGGCGGGGAGGCAAACCTGTAACACTCTTGTGTTTGGACTCGACTCCTGATGTTTGTACCTGGAGCAGAACTGATTAAGTCACCCGGGTGTCAGGAGAAAGGCCAAGAGTCCTTCTGGAGACCATGCCTGCTAGGGATCTTTCCAGGAAGGCCCCCAACTCAGCTTCTCCGTGCCTAGGCGGGCCCTGGCCGTTTTGAGCTCATAGCAAATGTACCATTCAACGAACACCCTGCATCATTTCCAAAACAAGTTGCTTCTGAGTAGAGCCCATTACCGAGGCCTTAACCTGAAAAGAGTACCCACTGTTCCAAAGCTAGATCCAGAGGGGACTTCTAGAGCCACAGACGATGCTAGTTGGCTCCATAAGTCTACCCCCGTTGCTATAGAAACACAATGGCCATCAGTAGCAATTCTGAGGGAAGAATCCCCTTGGGTTTTCCTAAATGTGCCTGTTAACAATTGACGGGGAAGAAGATGGTCGAACGAAACGGCAGAGGTGGGGCTGGGGCCTGTGAGTGGGCTGAAGTGCTCCATGCAGCTCCTACTCTAGCAGGTGGGCAAACTGTGGCCCCCGGGGGCCTAATCCTGAGTGCCATCCACTTCTGTAAATAAAGTTTTATTGAAAAACAGCCACCACTGTTGGCTTATGTACTGTCTATGACTGCTTTCCCGCTCCAACACCAGAAGTGATGGTTGCAATACGATCCCTTTGGCCTGCCTAAATATTTCTATCTGGCCTTTTAAGAAAAAGTAGGCAGACACCGGCTCTCCAGGAGTATGGGCTCAGGAGGTTCCTCTTCCCCTGGGCTTGGTTTACATCCCTGTGCCCACTGTCCCCATGTGGCCTAGTAATGGTCTGGAAAAGAAGTCACATATGGCTGCCTGCTTGTTGCCTTTGCCCCATCTCTCCAGGATCCAGCACCAATTTCTCCCGGACATCACTAGTCTTCTCATTTTGCATGTGAGGGAACTGACCGTTCGTGAGCTTGCCCAACATACCCCAGCTGGTTGGTGGTGAAGCTGGGATTCGGCTGCAGGCCCCATGGCCTGGGTTACCAATTCCCCTACCCACTTGCAAGAAGCTATAGAGCCCCGTGGACCCTCATTCACTCCGGCTCCTTGGGCACTGCAGCCTGGCCTCCAACCAGAGTCCCTTCCCATCCACTCCAGCCCAGCTACGTGGATCTGGAATAGGCATGCCACCTCCAAGGAGCCATCTCAAGTCTGGCCAGTGGCTCATCAGGATGCAAGCAGTCACACAGAAAGAGGGACGGTAAGTAGGGCCACAAGGCAGCAAGAGCCAGGAGGTAAAGGTGTAGGAAGGAGGAAGCAGCCACCAAGAAGGGAGAGCGGAGTCTGTACTGGGTCCCAGCACAGCTGCTGGTGATACACAAGTCTTCTATCCTGGTCTGTGAAGGGCAAAGTGTCAGCTCTGACCCCTGCTTCCAGCCTTTTTTCCCTCCCCACACTTCTTCCAAGAAATCACCCTTGCTGAGACGCCACACCTCTGTTCTTATAACCTAAGTGAACCCCTCTGAGTTCCTCTTTTCCCTTCTTCCTGTCCGGAGGCCCTTACAGAAACCCAAGCAGCCTCTCAGCCACATTCTTGAGCACTTTCCACAAGTCACACACCACAGACTCAGTGGCTCACAGGTATCACTTCCTGGATACAGTCACCCCATAAGGGTTACTGTCCTTGCCACTTGACACAAAGAGAAGCTGAGGCCTGTCGCTCTAACCTTCCTGAGCACATACCAGGTGCCGGGCACCAAACTAAGTCCTGACATGTGGGGTGCCACTCAACCTTTAAAAACAACCCAAGGCAGGTACTGCGCTTCTCCCATCTTACAAAAGATGGGGGGGGGGGGGAGAGCTCAAGGATGCTCAGTGGCCTGCCCAAAGTCATCTGGGGGAGGAAGTGAGATCGCACAGGTCTGCTTCTACAACTTGCTACGGTGCACCACCCCTTCCGTTTGGCTGGGAGGTAAACTGAGGAGGAGTGAGCTCCCCCTTGTCTACTGCGGGGAGTGGAGGGGCGGTTTCCCTCTTTGTTCATCTTAGCCCAGGCTGGAATGGAAATGGGTCTTGGGAGGCTGGATTTCCAATAAGGCTCTTGACCAACACTTCAGTTCTTTTTCGTCTCAGCACACGGTAGGGCTGTACTTCCCATACCCTGCAAATCAGGCACAGCCGAGCAACATGCTGCGGCCAAGACAAGCGGAAGGAACCAGGGCACGGTTTGCCACATTCCCCTTTCCTCCATAGCATCCCACCACACTCCTGATGGTGAAGGTCCGGCATCCCCGAGTGAGCCTAGTGTGGAGCGGGGACCAACTCTCATACCTCTTGCACTTTTTCCCTCACTGACTCACGGGGATCTTTGTTACGGCAGCAGAGTAACTCATCCTGACTGATACAGGAGCCAACCTGGGCTGCTTTCTTCCTCCGAGCGGTCCTCAGATTCAGGAGTCAGTTTTGGGGTGCCTTTTTTCGTTTGGTTTTGCCTCTGACAGAAAATCAGTTCGATGACTACTGCTGTCTGAAAACATGAATTTCAGTTCTGACCCCTAGCTCGTTTTCTAGGAGTTAACAAGAAGGTGGGAGTAAGCGGAAGAGTCTCTGTCTTTGCAGCAATGTGTATCCTCTCTCATCACACACAGCCCAAGTGTTATTCTGGGGTTGCTCTCTTTCCTCATTAAGGGAGGATCACAAGTCTGAGCAGAAAACCTCCATAAGCCACCGATTTCAAAAGCTCTCATTCTCTCTCACTTTCTGGAAGAACTTCTCCAGGCAAAACCAGACACAGGAAACACTGCAATCAATGAAGCTAATCTGACCATCGGAGAACATCTGATTCCTCCAGTTAATTTGTGATATCAGGGCCAGGCGCCACCATCAATTCTAATATAACTCCTGATTAATGCGTCATCTACTCAGAGAGGCCCCCACAATGGGAATGGTTGGCTCTGTGTCGCCCTGTGGCCTTCTGCCTGGCCCCAGACGCTCCACAGCTGCCAAAGGAAATCAAAAGATTCCAGGGGAAGAGGGAAGGGAAAGATTTGTCTTCTGGAATGAAGAGTTCAAAGATACTAGACAGCTTCCAGAAAGGTCAGTGAGGGGCACATTCAATGACAACCAGGAGTCATTCAGAGGTCTGAGATCTCCTGGCTCATGGAGTCAACTCTACTTTCTACAGTAGCTGATGAATTCTCCCTCGGCTTGTACCCACTCTGTTCTTTTTAAAATTTTATTGTGGTATCAATGCTTAACATAGGATCTACTCTCTTAACCCATTTTTAAGCGCATGATGCTACATTGCTACCTATAGGTGTGATGTTGTACAGAACATCTCTAGAATGTATTCATCGTGCGTAATTGAGACTTTATGCCACTTGATTAGCAATTCCCCATTTCTGGCTCCCCCAGCTCCTGTCAACCACCATTTTATGGATTTGCTGAGTGTGACTATTTTAGCTGTCTCGCCTAAGTGGGCTCATACAGTATTTGTATTTCTGTGACTAGCTTTATTTCATCTTGCATTGTCTTCCAGGTCCATCCATGGTATTGCATATGGCAGGATTTCCTTCTCTTTTAAAAAAAAAAAAAGTTTGAGAGGGGGAGGGGACATGCATGAGCAGGGGAGGGGCAGAGAGAGAGGGACAGAGAGAATCCTAAGCAGGCTTTGCACTGTCAGCACAGATCCCGATGTGGGGCTCGATCCCAGGGACCATGAGATTGTGACCTGAGCTGAAATCAAGAGTTGGATGCTTAACCGACTGAGCCCTCCCAGGCACCCCAGGATTTCCTTCTTTCTTAAGGCCAAATAATGTTCCACTGAATGTACACACCACATTTTCTCTATCCATCCCTCGATGGACGTGAGATACTGCCTGACCTTCCCAGTAACTCTTCACCTGCACACCAAGGGTCAACAGCTCTCTGTTCTTCTCTTCTTTCCCCAGAGAATCAAGACCCAGACATCCAAATCCAGGTCCCCTTCCCTACGAAAACCAACCGTGGGAGGTTTCTAGGCAGATACAATCAAGATAACCATCCTGTCCTCAGCACTCACATCCCCTCCTACCGTGGCCCTTCATACACCTTGTGTCCTGAATCCTCTCAAACAACCACGGAAGCAGGCAGGAGTAGTCCTAATTGAGGGAAGGACATGAAGGCAGAGGGAAGGACATGAAGGACAACCTGACCAAGTTCATGCTGCTAGAAATGAAGTGACTCAAACTCCTTGTGCCTCAGTCACCTCATCTTGAAAACGGGAATGATGACAGTACTTACCTCATGGGAATTTTAGTGAGGATGAATGTTATGTAAAACTTCCAGAATGTGCCTGCCACCCAAAGCAGGAAGAAGAATAACCACTGAATCCAGATTAGGTTTGCTACCAATGAGCACTGGGCCTCAACCATCTCACCCCTGACGGTCTCTGCCTGCAGGACAGATTGGTTATTATTTTCTCATTAGGATCAACTAGCTGTGTCCCCTTTATTCTTAACCAATTCAACACTCTCACCTTGAGTTATTTATGCAAATGCAACCCTTTGACTTATTTTATTTTAATGTACTTATTACAATGATTGTACATTCAAATGTTTGCTTGAGAGCTCCAAAACTCTAATTGCTCTGCTGATACCTTATGTCTAGGCTGCCGCTAGAATCCATTTTTATTCTAGAGAAATAATTAAATGCAATAATGTCCTCTATTCTTATTCAACCTTGGGCACGTGTGGAGCCAATTTCAATCAGGGAGAAATATGCTAAACCCAGTATGGCTCCAAGAGGCAGGTTATGTGACCCGGGCTGCTGTTTGGAGGTGAATTAAGGATCCATGTCTGTTTCTCCTTGGTTTTCCCATGTTCCGATTTCAGAGCGGGTCTCTCCTCACCCCATTGACTGAACCTGGGCCCCTTGTTTCTGCTTTAAGGAGGTGGCGGGGGGTGGCTGTGTTTGTTTTACAACTACCCGCTCACTGATACACCGTCACTCTTATTTTTTGTAGAGAAAGAACACTGGACAGGGAGGGAGAAGACCCGGGTGGCTGTCTTGCTTTGGAGACGGTCCAATTTTCTCTGTAAAATGACAGGTCCTGTATACGTGTTCCTCAGCGTTCTCTGAATCAGCCACTAATCAACACGACTGACTCACAAAGTTCTGCCATTCCAGCTCAATGAGAAGTCATTCGTGGACTGTATGAGATCAGGGACTGAGAAAGAGATGGATACTCCCAAGGGCATCATGTCTCCTTCCTGACTCATTCTTGATTATTGTGTCCAGGGGCCCTTGGGCCTGGGAGGCATCATTTCACCTCTCTGTGCCTCAGTTCCCTCATCCGACCCGGGGGGCTGAGGCTGGCACTGTCCTCCCAAGAACCAAATTGACGAAACACAGAACACAGGGCTCGACACATGCCAAGTGCCGAGGAAACATGCCATCTATTAGAAAATACACATATGGCACTTACATGTCCGAAGCTCTATCCCAAGCCCCTCTGCACGTACCAGTTCCCGTAATCCTCGTGATGACCCTATCAAGAAGATGCTCCATTTCTCTCCCTGTGTTTTGGATGGGAGCACTAAGGTTCAGGGATGTTACGTGTCTGAATCTAGATCTAGGAAGGGGAGGAGCCAGGATTTGAACCCAGGTAGTCGGGGTCCAGTGGTCATGCCCGCCAAAACCACACTGCCTCTCAGCAGCTATTAGGAGTAGAGATGATGTCAAAGGGACAAGCTGTCCCACCCGCTTGCTCATCACGACCAGTTTATGGCTTCCTTTTGTGCCATGTAGACGCAGAGCCAGATGACTGGTGGTTTGCTGTTGAACCCAGTGTCTGAGGCTTCATTCCCATCACCAGGGTGACTGAGGCCACTAGGGGAGAAGCCCACACTTGCTTCCAAAAGGACCTCAATGCCAGGGTAGGTGAATGGTGGAGGGGCAGTGTGCATGGTCGTACCCAATTCGAATACGCAAGTACCCAGGCTGCCAATGCAAATAGACCTAACCCAGGCCTCTCACCCAAGCTCGTTGGCATGCACTGCACATGGCTTGGCTGGCCAGTACTGAGAAGCCCGTGGGCCATGATGGGCATGGGCAGGCCCTTCTTTAACAGAACCCTAAATAATAAGCCTGGTGCGAATTCAGCTCAGCGAATTGAGTTATGTTAACAGGAAACACAGCATGGGATAAGGAAGGAGGGCACTGGATGGATGGAGCTGGCTTGGAATCCAGCCCTCACCCCTTAACCCCAGGAGAGGCCAAGATTTACCCCTCAGAGCCTTAATTTTCTGATTTACAAAAAAGGGGGTAAGGGGACCTACTTTGCAACGGTGAGACAGAGAGTAAGTAATATGGCACACTGATACTTAATTCTATTTAACAAAAGAGTATTTAGCATGGTGCTTGATATATATTCAGCACTTAGTAAGTTGCAGCAGGAGGACATTTTTAGCTGGTACCTCGCTGTCATTTAATGAGCAAGCCCTAAGTCTTGGGTAAAGACAGGGACGTGAGGCATAGTGCATTCAGATCTGACCTCTGCCATTTGCTCAGCGGGTGGCTCTGGGCACAACACCGCGTGACCTTCACTTTCCCTGTCTGTAAAATGGACCTAACTAGCACCTCCCTCATGCAGGCCTCTCTGAGAGTTAAGAGAGTTAATATACATCATGCGTTTAGCAATAAGGCCAAGAGCTTAAGAAGTATTACCTATAATTCATTACAATGGAGTCGACGCTTACAATGGTGGTCTAACGTGGTGGTTCTCCAAGTGTGGTCTGGGGATTCCTGCGGGTCCCTGAGACCCTTCTGAGTCATCTCTAGGTCCTTATTTCCATCAAAATACAAAGACATCCTGTTCCCTTTTTCTCTCATTCTCTCACAAGCACCTAGTAGAATTTTCCAGAGGCCACACGAGGTGTGAAATCACAGCAGATTGAAAGCTGGAGCAAATGTGAGAATCCAGCAGAAATCACAGAGATTTGCAAAAATGCAAAACAATGCCCCTTTTCACGAAATGTGTTTTTGTTGTGGAAAACACACCTATTTTTCAGACTTGTGCAGTCTGTATGTTTACTTGTGCAGACATGTTATGGGGGATCATTGGCATTTTAAGTAAACTAGTAAACACTTTAAGAGTGCCTTAGTTTAAATTTCAATATACAGGGAATAATTGATAATCTATAAAATCTATGTAAACCAAAGCTCTCTGAGAGTCTACAACGTTTTGAAAATATATGGGGGTCCTCAGACCAACAAGTTTGAGAATGCTGGCATAATATATACTTGCGATTCTAAATATCCTCTCATGACTGAAATTAAAGGCGTAGGACTTTTTTCAGTTCCGTTGTTTCCCTATATGCCAAGCCTTTGGATTTATACTTTACTTACACACACGATAAATACACCTAAGATAGAAATCTAGGTCAAGTGGAAACAGGGTGCTGTTAAATACTTTTAGAGGGAGAGAGGCAGCAGAAATCCAGATCCCTGAAGCCCCGGAACTACCTTCTGGGAAGGAAAGCGACCTGCTGAGAAAGATTTCTCCTTGACCAAATTGAGATCGGCTTCCTGTGAGCCCCTTCTCAACTAGGCCTCAACCTTGGCCTATAAAGCCTGGAACCAGCAGTGACACAGTTTCTGACAGCTCAAGGCCACATTCTGAGGATGATACCCTCTCCCTCCCCCTTTGTCGTGCCTACCTGAGAAAACTCAGGGCTGCCGGAAGCATTTAGTTGGTTCTAGCCAACCCTTGAAGACAGGGTTCCTGTGTCCCGGCCTCCTTGGGAGGGTAGGAGCAAACCTGGACACATGCCAGTTAGCAAACCCAGGTGGGTTTCATATAGACTGATTCCCTCTTCCTGTGCTTCGCGTTTTTCTGTTCCCTGACTTCACTGAGCCCCTCCCCCAACCCCACCCTTGGCCGTGAACCCTCCCCCCAGCATTCCTTCATTCTCCCCTTAAATTTTTTTAATGTTTATTTACTTTTGAGAAAGAGAGAGAGAGAGATTGAGAGAGAGAGAGAGAGAGAGCGCGCGCGCACCTGTGAGTGGAGATGGGCTGAGAGAGGGAGACCAGAATCCAAAGCAGCCTCCAGGATCTGAGCTGTCAGCACAGAACCCAACGCAGGGCTCAAAACCACGAACTGTGAGATCGTGACCTGAGCTGAAGTCAGATGCTTAAAAGACTGAGCCACCCAGGCTCCCCACATTCTCCTTTTAAAATGCCCAGTCACCTCTGTAGCATTCAAGGTGCAGTCTGGTTCATGCTCAACTCCTTACCCTACTGTCACGGTATTATTACCAATTAAAATCTGTCCTCATGGCTTTGTCTACCGCGGATACTGCGCAAGCCACACGGCCTGGACCTCAACCCTGTACGCAACACCTCATCCAGCGAGGACCGGACTCCAGTACGCGAGTCCAGCAGAAGCGTGCTCAGAGCCCAACACAAGCTGGGCCCACAAGCTTCTTCCAGTTCCACCAGGCATCGGAACGGGGCAGCGGTGGCTGGGGAAGATCTGAACCTACCTCTTCTGGCTGTTCACGTGTCGGACAGTACGAGACCCAGACGTGTAGGCAGAAAGATGGAGGGGTAGGAAATGATGGCACAGGTGGGGCAGGACCAGAGGAAGGGGGAGGCAGTGCAGCAAACAGGGGCAGGCTAACAGGGACCACCTGTGATGACGCACCAGGCACCGCGCTACGCACTCCCCTTGGGACGGCCTATCCCTTCCTCCAAACAGGCCCAGCAAGCACGTCAGGGGTCAGCCCCCTACAACGCACCGCCGTCTCTGTCTCTGAAGCTCTACTGGGACACAGCCACGCCCGCCAGAGGCAGAATGGCCCGCCAAAGCTGAAATCCAGCCTTTGTAGACAAAGTGGGCACTGCTTCAAATAAGGCCAGCCCAAGCTTGCTCACGGTCATTTGGAGACGCAGGGTGGGGCTGGATGCCAGAGATACGGTGAGGGTAGCAAATCAGCTGCAAGGACAGAGGGGAAGGTGAGAAGAGCTTTCTAGGAATGACTACTGCCACCACTAGTTTGAAAGAAAACGCCCAACACACAGCAGGGGTCTCTGCAGGGAGGCCTCATACCTGAGAAAGCAAAGAAATGGTCTCTAAGGTTGGCCCCTTCCGGAATGTCATTCGAACCTGAGTTTGCCGGCAATTACAACTTTCCATCAATTCATGCTGAAGGCCACAATACCCAAAGGTGGAAAGGCAAAGAAGGAAAGAAGATACGACAGAGAGAGAGAGAAGGAGAATGAGAGAGGGAAGGAGCAACCCAGTCTTGTGTCAATGATCAAGCCTTCTGGGCACCTCTACGACGGTTTCCCAGCGATGACAGTGCTGCCCTGTGGGCCGGCTGACACTGCTGTGGGGGCGATCTTGTGCACCGTAGGATATTTAGCAGCAGCTGTGACCTACCCATTAGGTGCCACTGAGACCCCTTGTGAAAACCAAAAATGTCTCTAGACTTTGGCAAATGTCCCCCGGGAGGCAAAATCACCCCCTGTGGAAAAGCCCGGCTCTGGGGGCATGTTCTGTGGCAGCTGATGCTAGTGGGCCTCAGCTGCTCACACCCTGTCCCTGTCCAGGAACAGCAGCACCTCGCGACGAGAAAGGTTGTCCGAACAGGAGAGCTAAGCCAGGAGGAAAGGGCCTGAGTTAACCAGGCAAAGGCACTCAAGGTCGGGGGTCGGGGGTGGGGGTGGGGGGGTGGTGTGACAGCCAGGCGGGAGGTGGTCAGGAGAAGTAAGAGGTGCATGGCAGAGACTGGGATGAGGGTTAGGGTCCCCAGCTGGGCAAGGGATAGCCTCGAGGAGGGGAGGGGCAGTCATTCAGAGTGTGGATAGTCCCTGAGTGATGGCACATGCCTTCATTTAAGCCAGAGGTCACTACAGGGTGCCCACAGGTTCCATTAAATGCACAGATGCTTGGTTTGCTCTGTAAGGTCTTCATTGCTTTGGCTTTTAACCCCCACTAAAATTTCAAAATTTTTAAAATGTTTATTCATTTTTGAGAAAGAGAGGAAGAGAGAGAGAAAGAATATGTGTGTGAGCAGAGGAGGAGCGTAGAGAGTAGGACACGCAGAATCGGAAGAAGGCTCCAGGCTGTGAGCTGTCAGCACAGAGTCTGACGCGGGGCTCAAACTCACAAACTGCGAGATCACGACCTAAGCTGAAGTCAGACGCTTAATAGACTGAGTCACCCAAGTGCCCTCAGTCAACATTTCAAATGCTGGAGACTTCATCTACAAATCTGGACTTCCAACCTCTCTTGGAAACATCAGGGGAGCTGAAATCACTGGACTTGGATTTCTATCTGTGACAGCTGTTTGAGGCTGAACACTGGCCCAGTGGCACCAAGAAGGGACATCTATACTAAAGAGTATCAGTCTCCATCCACCCCAGCCCATGTCCCCTTAGTCCCTTGCATGCTGCAAGCCTATGAGGCATGACTGGTTAAAACCAAGGACCCAGGATCTTTAGATAACTATCTAGACTGAGCCTTGCCTCAAAGATCTTAGAACCCTTAACCAAACCTGTTATTCCAGGGTCTTCAATGGAAATCAAACTGTCCCTCATGGAATGTTCTGAAAACATATGGTGGCATTTCTGGTTGCCACAACGACCGGGGGATGCTCCTGATAGTAGATAGATAGGCAGACACCGGACCCCTAGGAATGCATGGGGACACGCACTGCCAAGCAATAAAAAAATGTCCTACATCTTGTAGGACATCTGAATGTCTCTAAGATGTCTGGTAGGTCAACAACTCATTTTAAATCATTGGAGCCAGGAACCCAACTCAAATTTACATATGACACAGAGTAGGTTGGAATGATTTTAACCTAACTGAATTTTCCAGGAAAGTAAATACCATTTAATTCAAGGGGACATTTTACATCATTCATAGTTGGACCATAATTTTAAGAAAATAACATCATCCATACAAATGCAAGCTGTGGCCAGGCATCACCAACAAACACACCTGAATTTGTAACCATTGAATTCTCGGTGATTCCACATATGGCACCTGACCTCGTCATGGGACTTCTAGCCCCCTGTCACTCAAAGTGCGGCCCCTCGGCTGGCTATGGCAGAAAGCTCTGGAAGGTTGTTAGAAAGGCAGGAACTCACCTCCTGCCTGGGCCAACAAGAATCAGAATCCGCATTTTAACAAGTGCACCTCGGTGACCCACCTGTACATGAAAGTTTGAGAAGTCCTAGTCCAGTGTTGTTGTGTGCCCCTGATCCTTTCTGGAATGAAATCTCTATTATTTTTTATTATAAATTAACTTTTATATCCTTGATATTATTACACGGGCAGGATATTGATCTGATTTAGAGCTGTTGAGTGTAAGTAGGTGATAAGTAATGGATTTCACTTCAAGACAGATAAAAGGAATATTCTAGAAGATGTGTTGCATTAAGAGAGTCTGGGTCTAACAGGGTTGAAAATCACTAGTTTATTCATTCTATGAACTTTAATTGGGTGCCTATTCCCTGCCAGGCAAGGCAGAGGCAAAGGAGAAGAAGGCGAATTAAGATGTGCTTCCTGCTGTCAGTGGAGTTCAGGCACAGAATCGGGAAGTGGCCGTGCACGTAAATTATTTCACCACAGGACAGGGAGCGAAGGGCAGCGGGGATGGACGTGTGCCATGGGTGGGTTTCGTCAAGGACTAGGTTCCAAGGAGAGGAGAGGAGGCTTTCACAGAGAAAGCACTTTCCAGCCCCAATCTAGAGAAGAAAGAGCGTATGCTCATGAGGCAGACAAAGAAATCAATGGCAGGAGAGACCAGCAAACCGCAAACTTATTAATAATAACCATCGTTGCTGACATTTATTCCAAAGCCTGCGCTAAACACTCAACACAGATTATCTTTTAAAAATCCCAGAATGACGCATTAACCAACTCCAATGGGGGGCGGGGGTGGTGGATACTTTCACAATGTACACTTAAATCATCACATTGTATACTTTAACCATCTCAAGTATGATTTTATTTCTCAATTAGACTTCAGTAAAGCTGGCGGGGGAATCCCAGAGAGCTATTTGGTAGGCGCCATTAAGTAACAAGGCCCACATCCCCACATCACCCAGTATGGTTTTAAAATCCACTCACTACTCCCAAGCGCCATTAACAGCTGGCCCTTAGACGAGTGCCCCACGATTTCCAAAATGACCCCTAGGGGGCGATATCACTCCCACCAAAGTCCCTGGAAGAAAGCCATCAATCCCTATGTGGGCTGAAATCTCTGAGGAGGAGAGGGTCAGCAGGGAGACAGAGGGTTGCTTGAATAGTTTAGGTCCTTGGGTTCAAGTCCTTCTGCCTCACTGCTTCCAGCTCCATGACTTGAGATGAACCCCAGCTCTGTACCCCCAAACCCTGACACGCTCTTTCCTTCTCCCATACACCTTCTTTACTTCTCTTGCCTTGACTCCCCAGAAGCCTTCCTGCTTCCAGCTGCCACCCTCTTAACATTCTCCGACCCAGGTCCTCTAGGAAAGGGGCTCTTAAGGAGACAAATGGGCCTCCTGTTGATGAAAGACATCCAGCTTTCAAACCCATCCTTTGCATCTGCCGGGCCCCCTTTCCCCTCCCAAAACCCTGCCACAAGTGGGTAATGAATGACACACTTGTAAGCTCATTACTGCAGAATCTCTGAAGAAATGTAAATGCTCGCAGAGCCAGCGATATAAATAAAGACGCCTGTACATAAATATATATGTGCAAATGTACACACACACACACACACACACACACACACACACACAGCCAATTAATTTATTTCATCTGAAAGCCCTGAGCCATTTGGGGTGGGGAGAGAGAAGGGGAAAGCTACCTGATATCACCATCCATGTGATTTCAGAACTGAGCTTCCCAGACGGCTGCCAATAAATTATTTTTACTATGCAGAGGTACAAATGAATATGCTGCTGCCACCCCCTAAATCTCCTTTATGAGCCTGTTTGCTTTGGCCCACCCTGCCAGGGACAGGGGCTTCCAACCAAGTTTTCGTTGGCCATGTTCCTTAAGAAGGCTGCTGCCCCGCGGCCTTCCTCCCTGCAAAATGCAAGCGCCGTCCCCCCCACACTTCCTGTTTACAGGTGGGCTTGGCGTGCCACGGCCAATGGCACCCCTACAGGAGGGCTATGGGGATTCAGTGACAGCAATGCCCATCCCTGAGTTGTTGAAAAATGATTGCCAGGGTGCCTGGGTGGCTCAGTCAGTTCAGCATCTGACTCGGGCTTATGTCATGATCTCGCAGTTTGGGGGTTCCAGCCCTGCTGTGCTGACAGCTCAGAGCCTGGAGCCTGCTTTGGATTCTCTGTCCCCACCCCCCTCTACCCCTCCCCCGCCCACACTCTGTCTCTCTCTCTCTCTCTCAAAATAATAAATACATTGAAAGAATAAAAATGCTCACACTCTGTCTCTCTCTCTCTCAAAATAATAAAACATTAAAAGAATAAAAATAAAGTGATAGCTGCACTCTGGACTGAGGGTTGCTGTGGTCCATGGGAGGGGAGGCACCATTCTTGACCACACAATTCACGAGACCCTGCCCGAGTCTCTACCACGCTTCAGGGGGAGATGCAAAGCTTCATCACAACCAACTTTCGCAGGTACTGACACGCCTCCAAAGGAAAGATCTGGTCACCTTGTTCAGACGAAACGTGTCTGACGTCCATCTCTGCAATGGTGCTGAGCATCGACGTGCCTGCAGGCAACCACAGCCACTGTGACACGCCGGAGGGCCCCCTGCAATGGCGTGCATACCAAGGGCATGCTGTGGAGTTGCTCTTTCAGATCAGAAACCTGGCTCGGCCACTTCCTACTGGTGTGACCTTGGGGAAGTTAACCTCTCTGAGCCTTGGTTCCTTCCTAGGGAACATGGGTATAATAATATCCAAACCTCCTAGGGCTGATGGAAAGCTATGTTGACTTAACCAGTGCACAAGCACAGCTCAGGGCCCAGAGGAACAGTCGATAGGAGGTAGCTGTTATCATTCCATCCAAAATTCTATCTGCGGGTAACCTTTTGTGCATGAATTCGTGCCTATTTACTGAGCACCAAGTGTGTGCAAGTCCCTGTTCTAAGCAGCAGGGAACGTGTCTAAGAGTAAGACAGATGTCTGCTCTCAGGGCACTTGCATTTTAGTACCAGGGAGACAACCAGCTCACCAACTCCATAAAAAGATAAAAACAGACTATAGAATGTGTTATGGATGCAATGCTGAGCATCGGTTACACGTCTTTATCCACCCATTTTAAATTTATTCTTTTATTTTTTTAAAGTCAGCGCAGACCCAGATTGGGGCTCGAACAAACCGTGAGATCCTGAGCTCAGACAAAACCAAGAATTGGACGCTTAATGGACTGAGCCAGCCAGGTGGCCCTATCCATCTGTTTTAAAGACGAGGGGACCAAGGCGGGAAGAGCTTATCTCAGCCAGTTCAGGAACCAGGCCTACCCTGTCTCAGAGTTGAGAAAATGAGGAAAAGACGTGGAGAGGCCGGGTGCCTGGTCTACAGATCAAAGGGTTGTTTCTGCCTCCTCTTGCCCCTGTTCTGAGAAGTGACATGTACCACCCCCATCAAGGCAGAAGATCTGCTGGCTCTTTTTTTTTTCTTTTAATGTTTATTAACTTGTGAGAGAGAGAGAGAGGGCGGGCAGGACACGGGCAGAGAGAGAGAGGGAAACACAGTATCCGAAGCAGGCTCCAGGCTCTGTGCTGTTGGCAACAGCACAGAGCCTGATGCGGGACTTGAACCCACCAACCACAAGACCATGACCTGAACTGAAGTCGGACACCAAACCTACTGAGCCACCCAGGCACCGGTGGAGAAGCTCCTTACTCAAGGGGCTGTGCACCTTTCCCAGCACCACCAGCCCTGCCTTGACTTCGCTCCCCTTTATCCTCAAACAGCTCGCGGAACAAAGCCAGCAGATGGTGGTTCTGGGAAACCCGATGGACCGCAGCTGTTCAGACCACTAGATGGCTCTTTCCGTGAACTTTACAGTGGCGCAAGCTGCTTGCTGTAAGGCAGAGGCTGCTCTGTCTCTGTCCCTCTGTCTTTCTCTCTCGACGGGACCTATCTCTGAGTTCTTCTGAGTCCTCAGCTTCTGGGGGCCTTCCAGGATCTCACCCTGACTCCTGGCGGACTTCCTGCCCCAGGGTAGGTCACCTTTTCCCTTAAGGCAGTATTCCCCTTAGGACTTCTCACTTAAGAGGTGAGTCAGCAACACGGGACTCCCAAGCTGACTTCAAAATACAGGCCAGACGTCCAAGTCCCCACAGGCTCCCCCAACATATGAGTGCTGCCTATTTTTTGAGCTTCGTGATCCTTTCCATCACCTGGAACTCTGAGTGTCTTCTCCACGCCATCCCATCAGCCCCAAGTTACACGGGAGAGCACCTACTGTTTACTCCCTCAGTTAACCCTCGCATTTATCATAGGGGAATGTTATCATCTTCACTTGATGTAAGAGGAAGTGGAGCCTCAGAGAGGAGGTTATGTGTCACACAGGTGGGAAGGGGCAGGGCTAGGAACAAGGCCAGGTCTGATTCCAAAGCTTGTGTTCTCAACTTCCCAGCCTCATCTCTCAGGGGAGGTTTGGCAGTGTCTGAACTCGGAACCAGGGGTTTGTGAGGGTGGCAGGGGGCAGGCCGTGAAATCTCCCCTCCTGGTTGGACTTAGGAAGTAGACAGAAATTCATCTGTCATATCCACACACTTAACGTCAAGACCCGGAGAATCCTAGTGGACACCAGGTGTTCAGGATTTTTTTTTTAAAACTTTTAAAATATTTATTTGAGAGAGAACGAGAGAGGGAGAGAGAGGGAGAGAGAGAGAGAGCATAAACAGGGGAAGGACAGGGAGGGGGAGACACAGAATCTGAAGGGGGCTCTAGGTTCTGAGCTGTCAGCACAGAGCCCGATGTGGGGCTCGAACTCATGAACCACAAGATCATGACCTGAGCCGAAGTTGGACTCTTAACCCACTGAGCCACCCAGGCACCCCCAGGATTTTATGATACAGTCCCCTGCTCCCTAACACACCTTTCAAACTGTTGTGATGTATTCTCCTACTTGACTCTCCTAACAGCCCTACGAAGAAGCAGTGTGGACCAGTGGTCAGAGGAATGGGCACTGAAATGGGCTAACCCGTGTCCTTTTAAAAGGTGCCTTTTAAAAGCTCTGTGACCTCCCAGCTATAACCAACTCATAGGATTGATAAGAGAAGCTAATCAGTCATTGCTGGCGGAGCACTTAGGACAGTGTCTGGAACACAAATCAGACCCGTTGACGGTATTCCTGTTAGTAGTGGGCTATCTTTTCTGACAGATGAGTAAACCGAGGCTCAGAGAGCTAAAGACACCTGCTCAAGGCCAGGGAGAATGGGGGTTTAAACCACAGCGTGTGACTCTGGAGCTCAAATTCATACCCACTTCCCAAACAAAACAGCTCCCTCAAATCCAAGACTAACAATGAGCTGCCTCTGGTTAGGGGTGAAACACCCAACAAGGGGGCTTGCAGTTTCTCTGGGGGCATAAAAGCCTCCAATTTCAGATCCTGTGCAGAGGGGGGTCCAGCTTCCTGACGGTGTCCGTCGGGTTTCATCCACCTCCAGGCTACTCAGAGTGTTCGTAGGAGCGCCAAAGAGGATCTTGAGGGTCAGGCGGGGCCTCCCCCACTTCTCCTGTCCTAGATTATCACTTGAGGCCAAGGTCTGCGTGTCCGTGGCGGCGCTTACTAGACACTAAAGCCCTGCAAGGCCTGAAAGAAGTCGTGCAGATGGCACCCCACCTGTGCTGGGCAGAGCCATCCCTATTGTTGAAGGCTCTGGCTTCATTCAGACCCCAGGGGTCAGCGCGTCTCCACCCCTGGGTCTCTGTCCTCCCGCTGTCCCCCTGGGTCTTGCCTCCCTCTCACCCCACCGTCCCGCATCGTTCGGCGATCAAAAGGCTGCCCGTGGCCTAGGACATTTACAAAAGTTGTTACGTTTCTCAAGAACAGAGGTGGTAAATTTTAGTGGTTTTTCTTCTCTTGTTTTCTAAAATGGATCGAAATATATTCCTAATATAAATGCTAATCAAACAAGTATAAAAACTAATACCCTCTTGACTTAGGACACTTCAAAGCATACCAAAAATAAAGAAAAATGATATAACACCACTAGAGACCAATTCCGCCACGCTTTATTCAATGCTCTAAAGAAATAAACCTTTATAGGTAGGGTTGACATAGTCTCCACTGCTCAGCTCCCATTTCTCAACAACCCAGAGGTCACTTCTGTCCTTCACAGCTATGCGTTTATATCTCTAGTAAATAGGTATGTGTCCACAGACAATATATAGTATTGCTTTGTGTGTTTATAAGGTTGACAAAATGGCACCATGCCGTAAATATCCCCTTTGCAAAATGCTGGTTTCGTTCAATATTTTATTAGCATTTCTGCTCCTCCTCCTCTCCCCTTAGCTTTGCTCGATGCTTCTTTCCACAGATGGCACGATGCAGTGAGAATGGACAGCATTTAGTCCACCGGGCTCCCAACTTTGCCGGCCCAACTAGAATCACCTGGAGGCTTTAAAAATGCTGATGCCCGGCTGCAACCAGGGAGGTACTAGTGGGCTGGGGCCCGGGAATTGGGACTTGTGCAAGCTCCCCAGGTGATTCCCAGGTGTAGCCAGACATGCAAGCTTCCAGTGCTCTTACAGTCTCAGGTTGTGCTGTGACCCAGGGTCAGCTGGGCCCAGACCGCGCAGGAAAGGAAGGAGGGACAGTGAACATGAGGGTAGAACAGGAGGAGGGCATGGGGGCTGAAGCTTCTGGAACTACACCCTAGCAGTGACTCTGCTATACCCCTGTGGCACTCCCTCGACCCTGTTCAAGCATTCACAAACCAGTCATGCGGGGGTGGGACAACATTTTATAACGCTTTTGCCATGTTGCCCCTCGTAATTTTAATTGGCCACCATGTAAATGTACTTGTAATGTCAAAAGAAAAGTTGCTAGCCGTGGGTTCTAAAATGTTGAACCCAAGGAACAAGAGGTGGTATTATTCCACCCCAGCTAGATCAAACTGCCGTCCTAAGGCTCTAAGCCCAGGGCACACTGCTTGTGTTGCAAAGGGAGATGTGTAAGTGTCAGGTGTGAAAGACACACGAGCACCAAGCTGAGACAGTCTCCCTGGTATAATCGAAGACAGTGAGGAAGGTGAGAAGGCATGAATGTTCTCCCTGGATCGTTCAAGGTTATTTAATATGCGGGGAGCACTCCTAAATCCTGTTGGACGCCACAGTGGGCCACACAGTGTTCTTGTAGTAGAAACACAGGACTAGTCCGGCCCTCTGGTTCCCTGTCACTCGGATGCTCTAGGATCCCACAAGCCTATGGGCCATGCCTGAGACTACGGAGCAAGAAAGGGAAGTGAAACCCCTACCTCTCCTCCCAGTCTCCCAAGACAGGGGTGACCAAGACAGGGAGACCCAGGACTGGCTATGCTGACTCCTCCCCCCCCATCAGGCTGCCTTCACACCCAGAGCCCTCTGTGTGACTTCACCTGCCACTTCCCCACACTGCGTACCAGGAACTGTCCTAAGCACCGTGCATGGGTTAACTCACTCAAACCTCATGGCAAGCCCATGGAGACACACACTGCCAACATTCCCATGTTAAAGGTGGGGAAACTGAGGCACAAGGAGGTACAGAGACTTGCCTAAGGCCCGCACCCCAACCGTGCACCCCAGCCAGTAAGCACCCAATGACCACTGCACCGCAGCCCGATCTCCAGCGGCCAGCGGCTGCCAGCTGCCCTGTCCTAACAGCTCCACAGAGGTGGCTGCTTCGGGGAGCAAGGGGGGGAGGGCAGACAAAGAGGGAAAACGCTTTCAGAAATTATTTCCGACAGGCTACCAGATACTAAAATAACAACATTTGGTTTGTCTTGCTAGCTGGAGGCAAAAATCAGCTCAGGTGGGAGGAGGAGGCTGCCGGCGAAACGCACAAGCAGCCGGCCGGCCCTGAGCTGGCCCAATTCTGTGACCCCAGCGGGAAATGATGTGCTGGGAGCTGCCCGCTTGGTCCTCGCCAAGGTCGGCGGTGCGGGAGAAGGGGCCGCATCTTTAAGGTGCGAATTGGGAACTTCCACAAGGCTGGAAGACCCCGCTGCCTGCGGTGTCCGATGAGAATTTCAAATCCAGGGCACAAGGCTCTAGAAAACCGGATGAGTAACACACACCAGGTGGGGGTGGCGGTGAGTATTTCTGCGGAAAGCCACAATTACTATCTGGTGCACACGTACATTATATACGCCACTGTTGCGAGGGATTTACCTGCATTCTCACATTTCTAACGCTCACACTGATCCTTAGATGCAGTTACTGCCATTGCTAACCCCATTTACCAGACCAGCACGCTGAGGCACGGAAATGCTCAGCCACCCACCCAACGCCACACGGTCAGGAGCCGAGCCAGAGTGTGAGCTCCAGAGCCCATCACCTCCCGACTTCCTGCATTTCACACATTTCTCTGCATTTCCACAACACCTAAGAAGTGCCGGTCTTGCATGAGTGGCTCGAAATGGACGGGCACATCCTGTCCTCGCTTGGAAGGAAGGAGTAGCTGGCCCTGGAAAACTGACAGGCTGGCACGTCTGGAGGCAAAGCCAAGCCAACGGGAGCAGATGGAGACCAGGCAGCAGATGTTAATGCAGTTTGCTTTTTCCATATGCTTTTCTGTTTAGCTGTAATAAGTGAATTGTTCTTTAATATCTGTCAGGAGCTTAAACTCTGTTGAAGGCCGGTGGCAGTCACAGCCACTCACAAAGACACAAAGCGAAAATGGCCGGGCCGTCCCATCGCATCACGGAAGAAGTGCGCGGAGTGTCAAGAAGGATGCCAAGTACAGCACGGTCCAGGACAAATGTATGTGTGCACACATGCGCACACGCACGCTCATTCTCTCTCTCCTGGCTTGCCTGGACAGCCAGATTCTCACTTGACATTCTAGAGCCTTTGAAAGCCCATGGCTGCGTTCTTCCTACTCCATAAGTAGTAAGTGGAGTTTTAAGTTTGGCCTTTGGGGGAAAAAAAAGCTCCAATTTGAAAATATACAAATGGCTCAAACTTTTTTGCTACTCGCAAAGAAACCATAGCTCAACTTCTTGACGAAATGCACCAAGAGCACTCTGGAAGCCTGTCATCGGCCCGTTTCTGGATCCTTCATGTGTTTTGGGCTGGCAAAGAATCCCACCGCCGTCACTGCATTGGGTGACGGCGCTCTCTGTCGACAGCATCTTTTCCATCAGTATTTCCATTTAAAAATATTTTTTAACATTTATTTTTGAGGCAGAGTGTGAGCAGGGAAGGGCAGAGAGAGAGGGAAACAGAGAATCCGAAGCAGGCTCCAGGCTCCGAGCTGTCGGCACAGAGCCCGACACAAGCCTCGAACTCACAAACTGCAAGATGATGACCTGAGCCCGAGTCGGATGCTCAACTGACTGAGCCACCCAGGTGCCCCCATCAATATTTCCATTTGACAATAACTATGACTCTCAGGGTCTCACCAACTTCCCCTTCTTCCTCAGGACCCAGCTGTGACCTGTGGACAGAAGTAAGGCCTTCCTGTGCCAATAAGTCAGGCAGGGAGCAGAGAGAGAATGGCCCCTTGTCCTCACTGTTCCACCTGAACACAGAGGACACGTAAGAGCTGAACTCAGTCACAGAATTACCTTTTACTAGCTGGGTGGCCTTGGGCAAGTTACTCCTAGCATTTGTGAGCCTCAGGGTCCTCTTCTGTAAAATGGGACGAACTAGCACCTGCCTCAATAGGCTTGTTGTGAAGATCACACGAGAAAAAGTAGGGCAGGTGCTCGGCACAGTGACAGGCACCCAGCAGGCACTCAGACAGCAGCAGCGATTATTTTTCATCATCACTACTGTTCTACTTTGAGTACTTCTTATCATTCACTCATCTCACCAACACTCGAGCACCTTCTAGGCAACATCCAATGTTCTAGATGCAAGGTAGTAAACTAAGTAAGCTCACGGAACTTATACCGTACAAGCAAAAACAGAGTCACAAATGGTCGTAAATTATGACATCGTGTGGGGCCGAGTCCTTTAAAGAAGCCATGGGAGGCTTTCTGAGCCAGGAGCGTGCCACGATCAGACTTAGGCTTCAGAAAGGTCCCTGGGGCTGGGGCATGGAGGTGGCCTCACGCTCACCACTTGCAGGGGCAGGGAGAGAGAGGAGGGGCGGGGGGACAGAGGTGCAGGCCGCCCTCACCAAGCCCAGGAGGATGAGAACCCCTTTCCCAGGTACTGCTCTGGCCTCTCCCCCTGAGGCATTGCCCAGGATGGGCTGGGGACCGGCGCAAGTGAGACAGGAAGTGACAGGAAATTTATTTAATAGTCTTTGGCTGCAAGCTTGGGTGACCATAATCACCCTGCACCCCATTGTGATCTCACACCAGTAAATGGGCCTAAATCACAATTCTAATGAGTCTCAAGTACCGGGTAGAGCTGATTAATTTGAAGCGCCCCAGAAGCCTTAGGTACCTGCGCTGGAGGGGCTGCTTCTAATCTGCTCTCAGGAGGTCCCTGGCCGCATCCTTCGGGTGACTCAGTGCCAGAATTAATGACCTTGGCATTTCCCACCAGATCCGGGGCTCCGATCCTTTCTGACGTGGGGCAGCTGCTGTCACACGACCGTTTCAGAGTGGGAGGCCCCTGCCGGAATGGGAGCTGGGTGTCCGTGCCCAGAACTGAGAAGCAGCATTCAGGCCTGGCTGCGAATTTCACGTGAGTGGCTGCAAGTTCAGATTTCTGCTGTGGCCTCAGCCTTGAAGCTGTTCACCTGCAAGCCAGCATTCACGTGGCTCTTGCCTTCTGCCTCCTTCTCTCTTACAGCTGTGTTCCTAGAGAAGTCTGTTCCTCCTCTCGCTACAGAACTTTCCACACTGTGCTCAGCTCACTGGGTAGCACGGTATAACCTCCACCCAAACATGCCCCTCTGAAAACTCATTCAGGTTTATGACCCCCAAGGGTCTAGCCCCAAACCTGGTGTGTGTGTGTGTGTGTGTGTGTGCGCATGCCTGTGCAAATCCGGACCCATACGTGGGTTATGCCAACACCACCACCACCAGCAGCAGCTAATGGTGTGGCGCTGAACCGGCGTGCCCCCCCCTGCCCGACGTGTGCTAAACACCTAACCTGCATCATCTGCCGTAAACCTCACAATAAGGCTATGACACAGGCTCTCTTAGTATTCCCATTTTACAGATGAAGAAACCGAGGCTTCAAGTGGCTAAGAAATTGGTAGGGCTGGGGATTTGAGCCAGAAACGTTTCAACCCCTAAGTCACACCCCTTCACCACAACACATCCTTGAACGGTTACAGGTGGGCAGCAGTGGGTGGGAGGTAGGTACGTACTGGCCAGACCCTCAGGGAAGAGGATGGCAGACACGGAGTTAGAGGAAATGAGTAAAGGCAGAGAATCTCCTCAGGGTCCTGGTCAAGCAGTGCAAATGCCCATCAGCTCGACACAAGCTGCTTTTCCTTGGCATCCCAGACCACCCACCCTCGAGGAGCCATGGGTGCTTATTCATGGCAGATTGTCTAACCCAGATGGACTGGTCAGCCACTTGGATCCCTGGCCATCCCAGCTCTAGAACTGGCTTACATAAAGGCTAATATTAAGTGGTATCTAAATCAGCACCTTATATGCATTAACTCATTTAATCCTCACAATGACTCCACGGGGAGGTGTCGTCATCGCTGTCATTATCCCTGGGTTTAATGACGAATAAACTGAGGCAGAGAGAGTTTAAGTAAGTTGTCCAAGGTTTTACAGCTAGGAATTGGCCGAGTGGGATTTGAACCCAGGCCATCTGCCGTCCTAACCACTAGGCGTGACCATTTATTAGACCTTTATACTACTCTAAGCATTTCACAGATATCTTATGTTACAAACAAACTTACGACTCTGGTGCTATCTTTGTCTCTGTCTTATAGATGAGACAACTGAGGTTCAGAGAGGTTGATTTCTCCCAATGCCACCCACCTAGTAATGCTCACGCTGTGAAAATTAAAAAAAAGAATTGCCCCTTACTCTGGGCAATTTCAGTCCTGAGTTTAAGTGCATGTCTTGATAATTAGGGTACAAGCTGAGTTTTAGTTCTTGCTTACTCCTTCGTGCAGTGCACATCCTGGATAACCGTACACAGAAGCACTATTCCCAGCTAATGAATGGCAAAAATGAGATCCCAATCCAGGTGTGACGTGGATCTGGTTTTAAATTATTACAGATGTCCCATCACCCACCTCAGGTACCATTTCCCTCTTTTTTGACTCAGTTCTAGATTCAACTGCATCCAAGGCTGCTCAGAAAATGCCCCATCCGATATCCCTGAGGGGGCAACAGCTCTGTCAAGTGTGGTGGCCGGGAGCAGATCCTTCCAGAACAGAATGGACCTCTTCCATCCCCAGGAGCTGTGACCACTTCATCACCGCCTCAGAAAGACTCTGGGCTCACAGAAAGCAACTCTCCACTGTGACACAGATGTCCAATCCTTACAGCGGGTACCGCGGGGGCTCAGTCTCCCCGCCCCAATCAGGCAGGCACTTTGCACAGTGACCCTTCCTGATCTACACTGTCAGGCTGCAATTTAGCCATTCCGAGGATTCTGCTCGAGGCTTCTGCAGCCAAGAGCTTGCTGCTGGGGACGCTCCCAGGGCCGTAGACGCCGAGCCGATGTAGCTTTGTCTTAAAGGCCCACTGCGCTGGACTCCAGGATCTCTGCTAAATGTTCCCAAGGGAGAAGTCAAATAAGGAAGAGGGGAAGGGTAATGGGGAGAGAGAGAAAGAGGGAGGGAGGGAAAGAGAGAGGGAAGCATGGAGGGAAGGAGAAAAAAGAAGAGGGGAGAGAAAGAGACTGGGTGCCTGCAGGAAAAAACCAGGGACACGAACCGCAAGTCTGTCTGGAATGGAGACACTGGTCCTGCTCACTGGCAGGGCAAACACTAAGAGTTTACTTCTACCGATCACTTAGTTACAAAGACTAAGAGTGAGGGAGGGTCATGTGTGCCAGGTTCTATATTAAGCACACTTCTTCAGCAGGGAACCTGTAACAGTTAC
This sequence comes from Herpailurus yagouaroundi, assembly GCF_014898765.1. Classification (NCBI taxonomy): domain Eukaryota; kingdom Metazoa; phylum Chordata; class Mammalia; order Carnivora; family Felidae; genus Herpailurus; species Herpailurus yagouaroundi. The sequence continues at coordinate 5,759,856 of NW_024412453.1, forward strand.
CGGTCCTTCCCAGGTACAGCAATAGCGCCCGGCCCAAGCAGGAAGGCCACGAGATGATCGCCGGCTGAACCCTGGGAGCACAGCCTCACTCATACAGCAGCTGGGATTTCTTCCGTGCCTCCTCCATGTCAAGTACTGGGCATGATTCCTTGTTCCTACTGGAGCTTGGCTTATTAGGAGCATAGGAGACTGACTTCCTGAAGGCCCCAAGCAACGGTCTGTCATATCCATTCCCTTCACAATGTGACTTGGCATCTCCTCCCATCAAGAGATGAAGTGTGTTCCCCCACACCTGGAACATGGCCGGCCCAGGGGGAACTCGCCTTGGCCCAAAGAATATGACCACGCTTCCGTCTAAGTTTGGCTTCAAGACGCCTTGCACACTTCCCCTCTGTCCCTCTATTGCTCTCCTTCTTGGAACCCTGTTACTGCCACGTGGACAAGTCTGGGCTCATCTACTGGGGGTGGACAGAACATGTGGAGGGAAGTCCACATGTCCCAGTCGAGACAATTCTAGAGCAGCCCAGAGGAGTCATGTCAACCCCAGCCAGGAGAGCCAGCCAAGATCAGAGGAGCTGCCACTGAGACCCCTGAAGAACCTCCAGCTGACCCAAAGACCTGGAAGCAACAATGAAGAACAAAACCGCTTACAGTTTTATACCACTAGGTTCTGGGATGATTCGTTTAATCACCCCAGTGATACAAGGAGCATCATCCAGATAAACAGTTGCAGAGACATGAAGTTACTATCTAAGGTCACTTAGCTAGTAAGTGGCAGAGCAGGGTTTCTGTACCATTATTAGGGATTTATCCATGATAATCCACAGCAGGGGACAAAAAAACAAACTAAAATAAACAAACCAAACCAACAACAAAAGCTGGTCTGTAAAGGACCAGCTAATAAATATTTTAGGCTTTGTAGGTCCTGTACTCTTTGTGGTAACTACTCAATTCTGCCATTGCAGAGTGAAAGCAGTCATAAACTGCATATAAACAAGTGGGGGGTGGCTGTGGTCCAATGAAACTTTGTTTACAAAAATAAGAGGAGGGCCAGATTTGGCCCTCGAGCTACAAACTGCCACATCCTGCTCTAGACCACTTCCCTACACCATTACCCTTCTTTCTTTCCTTGTTGTCTCATTTTTTTCCTTTCTCTAGGATTTCCATGTAAAACCCCTCAATTATCTTCTGCCATTTTTCTACTCTACTCCACGACATGTGACAACTAACTCTACACCCAGCGGCTTTGTTTCCCCAGTGTGTGTGTGACTCGACTCCCTAATTTTGCAAATCTCTGTCATTTCCAAAAATCAGTTTGACTGATATGTTTTCCCAATGTTAGGTTGATAGCTCTCTAGATTCCCTAGGTATGGGAACTGTAAAAAGTTATGATTGTATTCTAAATCTAAGACCCAACATCATCACTCTGACAGTTGGCAATGCAAATTACTCCTGTTCAGAACATTTTTTTCAAAGTTTCAGTTCTGTTGCTACAGATTATTTGACTCGCTCTATAAAACTTTATCCCCCCCTCCCCCAAAAAAGATCCAGGGTGATGCAGAAGTAACTCGGATAGCTATTTTATCACCCCACACACCCAGTCCCTGGGGCACCCTCTCTCTAAGAAGCAGGAAAGGCATGTGGTGACTTCTCGCAGAGAATAAAACTTGGGCTTGGAGCAAATGAAATCCCAGAGGTTTTCAGGGTTAAGGAAACTTATCCACCTCATCCCCAAAATAAAGCATTACAGAAGATTTCACTTTCTCCACCTCTTAACTTGCCCTTTCCACTTCTCTGTTGCCCTACTTAGAATACAGAACCTTGCTGGCAATCAAAGTAGACTCTGAGCTCTGTTATTTTTCTCCCAACTGGGAAAAAAAAAAAAAAAAAAAGATCTGGGAGTTTAGCAAAGGAACTCATCCAATTTAGAGGCTGAGAGCCACGTCTTGAAAATTTCATCCAAGGTAAGTCAGGGATCGTGTCAAACTTTCCGTAATTTCAACAACCTCCTAAGTGAAAATAAAAATGTCTGTCTGGACTGACTTTAGGTTTTAAAGTTCCAAATCTAGGAAGGTAGAGGGAGGCCCATCTCGTTTTTCATTATGGTTAAATTCCATTTCCAAGAAGGGCCGGCCTCAGTCTCGGCATCTGGCATTGAGTGAACTGTGTCTGGAGGTCGCCATTACCACCAAGGCCAAGAACAAAGTGAAAAGAGATGCCTTATAGAACAGGGCCCCTTGATTGCATGGAGGTACGAGTGCATTCCACATCCAGAATGCACTTCCCTGGGGTGCCCCAGACAGTCCAACCCAGCCAAGTAAGAGCCCAAAGCTTGCTGCAGAACGTGCATTGGTCAACCTCCTGGAATGACACACACTCGCTCTGTGCCAGAGGTGGTGTTAATCACTTCTAACATCATTACCTCCATGATACAAAGAAACGAAGACCAAGGTCAAAGGTCCAAATGAGTGAAGGCAGAGCTGAAGTTCACAGCCCCTTCATCTGAGTTCAGAGGCTTCTCTTAAGACAAAATAACTGACTTAGTGAATGATCCTATTTGCGGGATCATCTATGACCAGGTACAGATAAGTTCCTGGTGTCGGTCAACACCCCCACCTCTGTCACCATAACCCAATCACCCGCGGGCCTTCTGAAAAACTTGTTTTAAGAGGACTTTCATTTGATGAGTAGCATCAGATAACACATGGGGCCTTTGAGGTCGGCAGGCAGGGGATTGTTATTTCCCATTACACAGATGTGGAGACTGGGGCCCAGGGAAAGTAAACAGCCTGCCCCCCAGCCTATCAGTGGCACAGCCAAGAATGGACCATGGGTCCCGGCCTCCAGCCCAGAGCCAACAAAGGGGTGAGGATTAGGCTGGGGTGGAACACGCTCAGCTTGATTTTGCACAGTCTTTACACGTTCCAGGGCCAGGAACCCCGTGGCCCATTGAGCTGCATCTTCCTAAGGCTACCAAGGCCAAAATATACCTCACATTTGGAGTATGTTGAAATGGTGGGATGTAGGGGTGAAAGACGCTTAAGTAGAAGACATATACAAACACAGATACAGCTGGAAATTGTGCTTTTATCTCCACAGATATGCATCCTTGTCTTATAAAAAGTCTTAAGCAAAACACACAGTTCCACTGACCCAAAACACAGCAGGTTGGGGGGCGGGGAGTAAGGAAGGGAATCAGGAGACAAGATCCGATACAGAATTTAATTTGCTACCAGGAGCATGGGAAGCATGCAGAAAATTACCATACGTACTAGGCACTTGTGAGAAGCAGAACTCTATCTCGGAGCTCCCTGGCAGGCAATGCAAAGAGGGAAACACAATTAGCTTTGTGATTCTGTGTCACAGATGGGATTCCTCACTTTACTGTAAAGACTCTTTATCACCCTTCATTTTTCAGTACCATTAACTGTGTTCCGTTTCCCAGGTATTAGTTCTGTCTCTGTATCTGCTGAGCCGATCTGAAATGACCTGCAGCAAAGTCTCTGCAGAAAAGCTTCTGGAATCAGAAGAGCTGGCTGCTGTCTTGCCTCCCTGCGATTGCCAAGTGTTTATTTACCGAGCATCGCCTGCACAGACTGCCGATGAAGAAGTTTAAAACGGCTCCGGTAGGAGACTGAACCGTCAGAATAGCAATTGGAAACGAAGCAGAGACGGCTCTTTCAAGTGGAAGTAAATGACGAAACGCACATTTGGGTTCATGTCCTCTCCGTGGGGCCACAGTTTTTCTGAAGCCCTTTCCTGTACGAAGCGAGGCATGCGGGAGTAAGGTGACCCCTCCCCACTTCTCTCTCTGCCCTACCTAGTCCTGCTGGCAAAGGATGGCAGGCGGAGCCAGGGGACCTCAGCCCCAAGCACTGAATGGGCCGCGTGACTAATGGGTGGGGAAGGAGACTCAGGCCCTGGCTGCACAGTAGGCTTTGTGCAACAGGGCTGTAAACTGAGTCAGGCTCCCTGAAGACATGCAAGCCTTCCAGGGCCCAACTTCAGCCCCTCAACCTCTACCCCCACCCCCACCATCCTCAAGCTCTGGGCTCCAGAGCAGACTTTTACCAGAACCGTGTGCTCGGGGCATCAGGAATACGATTCCCCATCTGCTACTCTAGCTGATGTGCAGAGACCCTAGGAAACCAGGAGGGAAGAGGGGTGATCAGCAGGACAGGATATCCTGCCACCCCTGAGTTTAATACCATTGGACAACCCCAGAAACCTTTAACACCCAGAAACTAGTATTTCAGCTTTCATTTCACTGACCTGCAACCAACTCCCTAATGCAACCACCACTTAGTGGAGCCACTGTAGCTCCCTTAGGATAGTTGTACCAATTAAATAATGTGACACTTCCGAGGTGTAAAGCCATGTATTTACTCCCAAACCAGACGCTTGAGGGTTCTTAAAGATTTTAAGCAGGGGGAAAAAAATCTCCCTCTTCAGAGTCAACGTGAGCGAACATTGTTCGCTGTTCAGAAAGGCCAGTCACAAAGCAGCTGGAGGTACAAAACCCTGGAAACGTATGAAAACGCATCCAGGTTGCTGTGAAGGGCAGAGAGCCGGCGGGACGGGGCTGTGCTCCTAGTGCAGACTCAGACAGAAACGGGGTTAGATCCAGCTTACACGCTGTGGGATTTTGAGCGAGTTACTTGACCTCTCTGTACCCCATTATCCTAATCTGCAAAATGGGGCAAAGCCAGCTATTACCTGGCGGAGGAGACTAAAAGAGATAAAGCGTTCAGGCCAGAATAATTAGGAGTCCCCAGGGCACCCCTGCCGTTGAATGCAGAGCAGCTACCCAGAATCCGAGGCTGTGCTCTCTGCAGGGGATCTTCTGCTCAGCACAGCCTCCGAATCCATTCTTCAGGGGTTTCTAACACAGGTTGGGGAGGGAAGGAAAGGTTTCTGGAAAACCCGGTTGCTGGGGCTGGGCTCAACTTGGCTGGTGTCACAGCTAAAGACACCTGTCTGAGGACAGGGAACCTCAGAGGCTGTCTTGAGGCTGCTCCATGCAAGGTGGCGCTGGGGGTGGGGGGGATGAGGGGCTTGCTGGCCAGCCTGACACGTCTGAAGACCTGAAGACGTGTTACTGCTCCAAAGTACAAAATAAGCAGAGTGCGGGTAACTCGACACTATTTTTATCACTGCTCTGACACTCCCAGACCACAGGCAAAAGCTATTGCTGGAGGGAGGGTGGCAGGGCACTGTTTATTCAGAGCAAGGGGCGGCCTGAATACCAATGGGGCCAGCGGGAGACTGAGCTGCTAGGGCTTCCAGGGGACAGGGCCCAAGAGAGGCGGGGAGGGGCACAGCTATGCGGGGACCCAGAGCAGGGCTGACCTGATGGAGAGAAATGTCCTTCGCCAAACTCAGCGCTGTGACCGGCTGCCCCGGGGCAGCGCCCTGTCTCATCTCCATCCTGCCCAGGAATCTCCAAGTTCCTTTTCCCCCTGAGGGGGAGACAAAACTTGTCCTCCAGGTGTAGGCAGCTCAAATCTCAATTGTGACAGCTCTGAGCTCCTTCAGGGCAGAAACCTGATCTGCCACGTTCACCACTATATTCCCAGTGACCAGACAATGCCTGGCACATACAGAGAGCAGGCACTGGATAAACACATCCCCAAAGCAGTGTTATCCAAGGGCTTGGGGGGGCATTCGTGATCAGGGCAGAGAAAACGCTTGCCCTTTTGTCTACTACAGAGAGATAATAAATAATAATAATACACACAAATAACGTGCATAGTAGGGTACAAGAGAGCAAGAAGGGGGTTAGGAAGCTCGGAGGGAAGTGTGCAGTCTTTCAAAGTGAGAGGAGAGGGTGTGATGTGAACAAAGACCTGATGTGGGGGAGTGAACAGGTTGTGTGGATATCTGGGGGAAGAGCTTTTCAGGAAGTGGGAAGTGCAGTGCAAAGGCCATGAGGTGACAGCATGCCCTGTGTGGCTCCCCTCACCAGTGGGGAGGAGCAAGGAAGCAGGAATGGAAAAAGTAAAAGAATGAAAAGGAGGAGATTAGGTCAGAGAAGGAACGGGGCCCAGATCATATAAAGCCTTCTAGAACCGTGGTTCTCAATAGGAATCATTTTATCCTCCATGGGACATCCTTGCATGTCTGGAGACATTTTTGGTCGTCCCAATTGGGGATGGAGGATGCTGGTATGGATGGGTAGAGGCCAGGGGTGCTGCTAAATGTCAATGATGCACGGGACATCCCCACAAAGCATTACCTGGCCTGAGATATCCCCTGGTGCAAGTCTAGACCATCGTAAGGACCTTTTGGCTCTAGCCCTGAGTGAGTGGAGATTACGTGCTGAATGAATGAACAGTAACACAAATGGTAAGTCAGGAGGTGTTTCATCTTCTTCCGAACCCTTTGTCCTATTAATAGAGTTGGGAAAAAGAATAGGAAAACAGAGAAAAGAGGCCTTTCTTCCTGCCAAAAGCACACAGTCGAACTCCGGGTTTTGAAACGTCCTACTTTATGTGCAACCTAAAAGGATGCCAACTGCCGTCTGGCCTGGTGACAACGGAAGAAACTTCTTGGAAAGCTGGCGGCGGTAACAAGGGGGTGGCCAGGATCCGCCCAAGGGGAAAACCCTGAAATCAACAGGAAAAACCAGGTTTATCGGGCACTGGGATATAACAGGGCCTCAGAGGAGGTCAGCTCAACATCCTTTTCTCCCCAGGTGAAGACAGGAGGGCAGGGTGGTGGCCATGTTGGTGGCTGCTTGAGAGCTTTCTCTCCCAGTCGCCAGGTCCTGGCCTAGCTACTCCTAGACATCTATGGCCCTGCCTCATTTCATGTGGGTGATTAAAGCAAGGAGGACTTCATTCGCTGTTCCTGCCTCTGAGTTTGTGAATAATCAAAGGCTAATTAGCCAGGGCCCCGTGGGAGGAGGACTTAGCCATGCAAGACATCTACGAAGCTCCGAAAATAAACTGAGAGGCGGATCTGACTTGAGCGCCCACAGGGATCACTGGGGATGAGGTCGGCTGGGGCCCAAGAGGGGAAGATTTCTCCAGGGCCAAGCTGACCCTTAGGCTCAAAGACATAGAAGGACGAGTCGCTGAGGATCTGGCTTTCCTCAGCCAGCTCACAGATCAATCAAATCAAAGCATCAAAAATCCAGAGCGAGATTCGAGACTGGGAAGGGCAGAGGAAGGCTCTCCTGGCCGGAGTCAAACCATCAGGGTTCGGTCCCTGGCTCCTTCCCTTCCTGGCGGTGTTAAAACATCTAAGCCCTTTCAGTCCCGGTTTCTTCATCTGTAAAATGGAATCAAATGCCAATAATCAGGAATAGCCCTGGGAAAGGATTTGGAGGGGTGGGTGGGAAGGCATACGGAAGACGGCAGAAGTCCTATTTACTGATTCTTGTGCCCTAGACACTGTGCTAAATGTATAGACTGATTAGCTCACTCAATTCTCAAACCCCAAGGTGGCACTGGGTACCCCGCACTAATGGAAGGATGCTGTGATTCAGAGGCATCACGCCACTTGCTTGGGCCAAGGAGTGGGACCCTCCTTTCTCCAAGTTGTATCAGTCATACCGCCACACACAGAACACTTTGAACTTCGCACACGTACTGTCGGGCCGGGTCCTTAGAACACGCGGGAAAGTCAGCTATCAAAGTCATCACTGCTCTGTTTTGCAGGAGAGAAAACCAAAGCATGTCCCTCCGTGTCCCACCGCCAGAAATCTCTACTGGGCAAACACAGCTCCCTCCCCCCCAAAAGAGTCCCTACCCCTAAAAATGTGGTTTGGGTCAGGTGACAGCCCCGCGAGGAAGGAGAGGTGGCACGTCTGTGGTTGGGAAGCGAGCAGGCACCATGCTCTTCAGCGCTCAGAAGCCTGGGCCGCCAGCAGCTACACACCACGCAGAGCGCCCACGTGTTCTTCATCCATCCTCACAGAGCCTCCGGGTCACTGCTCTAGTTGCTCCCATTTTACAGTTGATGGTCAAGCTCAGGAAAGCAAAATAACTTCAGCCATACAGCTGGCAAACAGAGGTACTGGGACTTGAACCAGATTGGCTGACACGTTCCCAACCACTGTGGGGCCCCTCAAAGTCTTTGTTAACTATGACGATGGGAGTCAGGAATCTGAAAAACTGTTTCACAAGCACCCACGGGACCCTGGGATACTTAGTTTCCCCATCTCTGGCCTTAATCTTTTTCTTACAGGGAAGGGGGCTCAGTGAGATATCCCTCAGCTCTGACCTCACGTGTTGCTCTACGTTGATCTTAAACCAGTGTTTCCCAAGGGAAATGTTGTAACCTACCTCAGGACCTTTGCACTTACTATGTCTGAAAAAGATCACCCCGACTTATCTTCATGGTTCACTCCTCAGCCAACTGCTCAGAAGACACTCTGAGAGCCACCCCTCACCCCTCAAATAGGCATTCCCTAACCCTCTTACTAGGGCTCTTTCCCGTGTCACTTGTAACTAGGACATGATCATGATATATTTACTTATCATGTGTATCCTCCCACTAGAATGTAAGCTACTTTGTTCCATCCCTTATGCACCCGTAAACCCCAGCTACTACATGACAGAAATCAGGTAAATATTTGTTGAGCAGATGTGTGAATACATTAAATCCATTTCAGTGCCCCTACTATCTTCCAGGCAGAAAGCCTGGGTAACCCCACCACCGTGATGGAACCTAGCCACGTGCAATTATCAACCTGGCTGCCATGTTTAATAAGCAAACCTGAGTTGGACGCAACAGCTTACAGGATGGGAGTAAACCTCATAACCAGACAAAGTAGGCTGGCCGATTCCACTTGCAGAAAATACCTCTCAGCCCTCTCCATCCCGTTAACCTGCTTTTCTTTCCTCAAGGAGATTACAAAACAAACCATCACCCATTACCACTGGGTTTAATTACTCAGATGATTTTAACAGGGCAGCAGGCTTTAATTACAGGCATGTCTGCTGCCAAGGGACTAAAGGTACCCGCCACGAGTGTCCATGGTTTTCTAGGAGGGGTCATAGAGTATGGGGGCTGATTTAGCGTTGGCTCAGCCATAGAGATTCTGCCAGGAAAGGTGCTTTTAATTTAACCCCTGCAGATACTGAACCGGGACCACGCATGCTGGATTTCCTCGATTGCCAAAGGACAGCCATCCTTCATAAGTGAATGCCAGAAGGAAAGTCTGCAGAATGAGATCCTGCTCTTTGAGGAAGGTTCAAAAAGACTAGCGACATGGGAAGGATTTTTCTCCCCGCACCGCCCTCCCAAACCTGGTGGGTGTCAAGCCCTGGGAGAAGCCTCACCACTGCTTTATTCCAGACCCATTTCAAAGCACGCACCCAGGCAGCACACCGAAATGAAAGCCGGCTGCCTAGGCTTTCGTTTAATGAGATGAGAATTGAGGTTCAAAAATAAACTGTGCAAAGCCTCGTAGGGAAATACCAGATGACAGAAGAAGAACTGGGCGACCGAGTGCATAAAAGGTGGCAGTGTGGGGAGCCCACGTCTAAGTCAATAACCGGGTCAGGCGGGATCTGGGGGTCAAAACAGTAGCTTAGTTGTTAATCAAGTGGTAGAACTGACCTTGGATGGCTGGGTAAGAGCTGCAGCTCTATGGAGATGCTTCCGCGCTCCCAACAAACGTTGCCTTTTAGCAAGCACACAGTGATGCCATTTCTAGGAATTTAACCTTCAAGGTTGCTTGTGCTTAAGTCAAACAACACGCAGGCAAGGGAGGATTGCTCCCGCAGAGTTTTTAGATGCGAATGACTGGAATCCACCCCAGCCTTCCTTGGTTGGGGCCCCAGTTAAATAACTGATGCTCTGTTGATACAAATGGAAAACGATGCGGCAATTAAAAAGAACAAGGGAATTCTATATGCACTGAGACGGAACAATCAACAGGGTATGTGGATAAGCAAACAAAAAAAAAAAACAAAACCCCACGATTTGTGACAGGGGGCGTGGCCCGTCCCTATGAGTTAAAAAGAGCAGCACAAAAGCACAGTCCAAAGCCAGACCACCTTAAGACAGGATTCCAACTCCCAGTCACTAGTTAATGGGACTTCGGGCAAGTTACTTTGTCTCTATGGACCTCGGTTTCTTCATCCATCCAATGAGCTATTAAGAAGAGTTAATGTATCTGAACATACGTTCTCAACAAGGCTTATGTGTCCCCCACCTGAAAGGGCAAACATTAGCTCAGACCAAGAGGTGGTGAAAAGAATCTTAAGCTATTACAGTGGTCTGGGATCTTCCAAAGCTTGACCCTACCGGATCAATCTTAACCCTTAGTGTTTAATTTTAAACGATGTTTTTCTTCTTAGGAGAGTGATCTTGAAAAAAAGGTTGACAGACAATGGTCTGAAGTCCTCAAAAGCTGCAGAGAGCAGATGGGGATGACACTGACCTGTGACACTGCTGTCAGGCTGAAATGAGAGGCCACGAGGCCCCATCTCTTTATCCACCCCACCCCCCAACGCCCCACCATGCCAGGCTGTGAACTTGAGTAACAAACCTCATTTCTCAGATGAGGAGCCTGAGGTCCAAAGAAGCCAAGGGATTAGCACAGCCAGGCGACTGGGCACCCCCACTCGACACACTAACGGTGCTTCAAGACCACATGCTTCACGGAGCTGCCCTACAATCCATTCCGGGTCGTGATAGGTCAACCCAAATACGCCCTCAACCATTTGAGCGCCAGTACAGGATGGCAAGTCTAGCCCAGAGACTGCTATAGCACACGGCCTGGAGCTCCCGTCAGGTCCACTTGAGCCACTGGTCCTTTGCTCTGACAGTGTCTTCTTGGGAGGCTCCCCAGAGACATGAGCACTGAGCCCTGAGCCCTGAGCACTAAGAACAACCCTACCTGCTGTGAACAATGGTCTCTGTCAGTTATTTGGACACAGGGTGATGGAAGGCAGTGAACCTGTTTTTCCTGCCGGAAAGCTGTGAGCTCAATCTCTGGTTCCCCCATCACGAGGCCTTCGTATTATCAATCCTGAGTCTAAGTTAAGGCCCCACCACTGTGTTTCCTTCCTTTGGCCTCATTTTCACTTACGCCATCTTGTTTTGTAGACTGTGATACAACCGTCCTAGAATAGGATGTAAATAGGAGGAGTGTAAAAAAATAGTTCAACACAAACTCAAGGAACTAACTCCAAGAGGTTCCAGAAAAAGCCACCACTGACAGAACTCAATGGGCTAGATCACCCAATTTCCCGGGCGCTTTTGAGGGAAGCTGGGAGGGCAGACACTGGTGTTTGGGCTGGAAAATATAAGATGGAGAGGTCTCATAAGGTAGGGAAGTACGTATATGGAGGTGGAAAAGAACAAGCAGGGGCTTAGTCATGAGGGTCTTAGCAGGCACATCAAGTGATTCCCTGGTTCCTTCACTCAGTCAGTCAGTCAGTCAGTCAGTCAGTCCGGACCTGCCACTTACAGAGCACCGGGCTCCATGCAAAACTAAGTGGTGGTGACAGAGGCCAAAGGGTCCACACGGCTTCAGATATTTACCGTCAGACCCTTTACAGCAAGTCTGTCAACCCCACATTTTATTTGTCAGTATACAAACATTTTTTGAACCAACAGAAAAATTCTGACACCCTCTTGAGACCCCAGGTTTCTCATCTATTACATGTGGCACGATAAGCGTGCCAGTGTGAAGATTAAATGACAGAAGGCACAGGAGGCTCTGAGAAGGAAGCCTAGGCACAGACACTGCCACGCTTTTTTATGCCCATTACTACTGATCTCCCAACGGCTGGGAGGACAGGGAAGGAAGATCACCAATGTGTCTTTACAACACAGGCAGCCTTTTTCATTCCAGTTCTAGGAAGGGGTATAATTATGATTGAAGTAATCCAGGCCCTTTACAGGCTATTTTCCTATGCTCTCTAGATGTTCAGATGAGTACGGGTTTTTTCACTATTTCAACAGTTCTGAAATGGAGGCTTATCGTAGCGTCAATGTGGACAACTGACTTGTTCATTCATATTTGCTGAGAACCAACTATGTGGCAGGCACTGAAGATCTGTGAAAATATGGGAGCACTAAGTGTGTGTGTGTGTGTGTGTGTGTGTGTGTGTAGTTCACAAGACAAAGCTATGCTCACTCTGAGTTCATGCTGGAACAAGGGAGGCACACGGTAACTGTATATCGGTTGTCGGCTGGTAATAACAGGTATGAGGAAAAACAAATCTGCACAGATGGGACAGACAACAGTGATAGTTTACCATTTTAAGAGTGGTGGTCAGGAAGGCCTCTCCAGAGGAGGAGCTTTGAACCAGGACCTGACACAGGTGAGGGAGAAAGCGTGCTGCCATTTGGAAGCACAGGGCTCTAGGTAGAGGGAAGAAAAGGTGTGAGATCGAGGGCAAAGACACGCATCTTTGGCAGTAGTCTCCCCCCACCCCCCACCTTTCCCCTCTTGATGCCAGAGCTGTTCCTATTGCAATGCTACCCATGGATTACAGAAATGCTATATTTGCACAGTACTGGCGCGGCGTGAAATAATGGCGCAGGGATTTGGACGGGGAAGGGGAGAGCGGTGACTATAACATTTTATTTCAGCTTACTCAAGCTCAGCTCCTTTGAAATAGCTGACGTGTTTTCTTGGCCATAAACCTGCGGTAAGCCTATGTACACAAGCCTCACCTGTCAACAACCTAGTAAATCCACAGGTAAGATTTTTTTCTCCCTTCCAAAAAGTCATGGGAACAGAATGGGTTGTAATCAAAGTTGTAGGACCAGTTAAGGCAGCCCTGCTTCCTGCTTTGCACTTGATGAGTAAAGCTGAATGAGAAGGTGTCTATTTCTGCAGAATGTTAGCATAGCATTCAAGATAAATCAACGTATTTGTGCATACATCCCCAAACTTTGCAAAGACAGAGGCGACAACGGGATAATGAGGTCGCGGCTGTGACATTTCTCTGCCAGGGTTGTCACAAACTCGCCAAGAACAAAGCCATATTCCGAGACAAGAAAGGGCACCTGCTTCTGGGTAACAAAGAAGACCTGACCCTTAAAGCCACATGCACACTTCCAGCTATGCTCACTGCTGCATCCGAGTGCCTCCTGTGGCCACTAACAACTTGATGTGAGCCTACACATTGTCCCTATCGTATGAGGAGGGGGGAGGTCAGGGATGTGCGGACTCTGAAGCACAATCCCCATGGCAGGGTGCCACGAGGCTTCACTACCTGGGACAGGAGAGGAGTCATTCCGAGACTTGGGTTCAAGTTCACGTGTCCAACCTGAGTATAAGTCTACAGTCACTGATCTAACTACCTTCTCTGATTTCCAAAAATATGCCCTTCTGGATTCTAGCGGATGGCAGATTAGAATGTGTATGTGCGTTGGAGTGAGAGACAGGAGAGGAAAGGTCTGAGACAGGAGACAGGAGGGTACACTTTGAAACCTCCTTCAGGTATCACAAACTCACAGCACAACAGCTAATCCCTGATCATGGTGATGGTGCCGTGGGCATCATTTTGTTCTCCAGATCCTGTTTACAAGGCACCGAAGGCGTCACACATCTTCAGGAAGACAGGTTAACCAAACTGTGCAGGGAGCACTTTCAGGGTCAGGTTCAGTTATGTGTAACATTCACGTGTAATACAGAATACCTTCTTTCTTAACAAGACCCAAGAGACCAAATGTTAGTCTATTAAGCATTAATAACTCTTGAGGCCCCAGAGACCCCACACTCTGGCTTCATGAGGATTTTTGTCTGTTTAGTGTTTATTTTTCAGAGAGTGAAAGAGAAAGAGAGAGTGCACACGAGCGAGGGGGGAGGGGCAGAGAGAGAGGGAGACACAGAACCCGGAGCAGGCTCCAGGCTCTGAGCTGTCAGCACAGAGCCTGATGTGGGGCTCAAACTCAGAAACCACAAGATCATGACCTGAGCCAGAGTGGAAAGGTGAACCGACCATGCCACCCAGGTGCGCCGGGAGAACTTTTATTTCCAGATGAAAAGAGCTGGGTCTCAAGCCCATATGTGTGAGAAACCGTCAGTCCCAGGTGCTGAACCCCTTCCCCAGGTGAGCTGGCAGCCACGGGGGGCCTGGTGGGGGTGTGACTCCCCACTACTCTTATGGCCTCAGGCCAAGGCTAGCCAGGGAGACAGGGTGCCCTCTCTGGCTGAGAACTGCGGTTATGTCCCTTCCCCAACACACACGGACACAAACACACCTGACACGGGGAAACAACTATACAGTCAACCTGGAGAGCCTGTGAGTAACCAGGGGACAGCTGAAGACTTTACTCTCCCTGGGTACACGGGAGTCATTTTCAGGGTAAGTGACCAAGTGCGTTCTTGTATTAGGAGATTAGCTGCGGGGGGTGTTAAGGACCAAATGTTTGTGTCTCCCAAGAATTCCTGTTGAGACCCTAACCCCTGATGTGATGGTGTTAGGAGGTGGGGTTTCAGGAGGTCGACCAGGTCACAAGGGTGGATTCATCATGAACAGAAGCAGCCAGCGCCCTGGCCCTCTTTCTGCCCTGTGAGGACGCCACAAGAGGTGGGCGACCAGCGCCTAGGAAGGAGGAGGACCAAGCCGGCAGCAGACTCGGGAACTCTGAGCAATCAAGGTCTGTAATCTCTAAGCCACCGCTCTACAGTGCTTGGTCACAGCAGCCAGAGCAAATTCAGAGAGGTGGACACACACCATGTGCGTACTCCAGGAGAATTCAAGTGCAGGTGGTTGGGAGGGCAAAAGTGAGCGAACTGGAGACAATATACAAGAGACGATAAAAGAAGACGACACGGGATTTTTGCCCTTTCAAACCTCAACTCCAGATAAGATGCAATGTCTCTGTGCACGGAGGTTTCACTTTAGAGTAGAGAGACTTCAGAAAAATTGGATACGAACAGGAATTTTTTAAAAATCCTTTTTGGGGGCGCCTGGGCGGCTCAGTCCGTCGAGCGTCTGACTTCGGCTCAGGTCATGATCTCATGGTTTGTGAGTTCGAGCCCCGCACCAGGCTCTGGGCTGACAGCTCAGAGCCTGGAGCCAGCCTCAGATTCTGTGTCTCCCTCCCTCCCTCTCTCTCTGCCCCTTGTAGACTCGCTCACTCTCAAAAATCAACATTAATAAAAAAAAAGTATCCTTTGACAAGTTTGAGTTTCCAAGTGTTCTGAACGTCCCTATACTCATGAAGCCAAACCTGTATGATAGGGGTGTATTCCGGCCCCCGTCCTTAGACAGAGGAAGGGTCTGAGGCCCAAAAGGCCGAGTGGCTGACCTAAGGTCACACAGCTGCAGTGAGAGCTGAGCCTTGACCTTGAAGGTCTGCTCTTCTTGGCAGTAGGTGCTCTGGCAGTTACCCGTTTGGGACGCTTGAAATAAGCAGGCCAGAGCCCGGGGCCCAGGAATCTGTTAGTCTTACGAGCCTGTAGTTTTAATGCCCTATTTTTCTGAAAGTCCACACTACACCACCAGGGTGTTTCTCTTATTCGTTATGGAGTCCTCTTGATTTTATTTATATTTTGCAGCAAAATGATTTAAAACCAATGTGCTCGGGCACAGAGGAAATCTGACCTGAAAGACTGTCTTTGTGGCAAAAGGAGAACCAGCAGATACTTATTTCCTGCCTTTGCGAGGCCAGTAACATCCTGGTACAAGGAGATCCATCAATACATCTTTCATAAGGGCTTCTCTGCACAGTGAGGTGGAAAATCTTTCCAATGACTCCGGCCCATTTGTAACTCTGCCCTGAATAAAAGAAGGGATTGATCGGGGCTTGGACTGCTTCCATGCCCGGGGGGCCGTCCTGCGCCCTAGGAGATGTGGTCTACGATGGGATAAAATTCAATGGGGCAATTGCTTTTGGAGAGAGAGCCCAGTAGGGGTCAGCTCGGCCCCTGAAGAGGGAGCAGTGAGGGGTTAAACATGCTCCGCCTTGCTCTGCTTGGGGGGGGGGTGGTCTCTAGAGGGAGGGACGCCTGCAAGTCTCCAAAATTCAGAGGCTTAAAAGGAAACAGAGGGAAGGCTTGCCACTGGCTGCTTAGGAACCGCACCTCAGTTTCCCCTCCTCGTGATCCCCAATCCACAGTTGGCATGACGTAGCCTCCGTGCGTCCATCAGCCAGTGGGGTGGCATTTCTTAACCATCTTCAATGGACTGCCACAGTGGGGTTACTCAGAGGCTTCCTAACAGGGCAGAGGGACCTGGGGGCTTGAAAAGGATGGATGCCCCACGGCTCTGGACACATCCCACGACCCCAATATCCCCGAGTGGTGGCCGATGCCCAGAGTTCTATGCTGGCTAGGAGGCTAGGACTCCCGAGCCCAGTTTTAGATGCTGCCACTTGGGCAGCTGACTTCTCCCTCTGGACTGTACTTGACTCTTCTGTAAAAGTGGGGTGAGACTGCTTACCTTAGGGCAGCAATTCTCAATTTGGGAGTGGACATTTTGCCCCTCCCCCCAGGGAACATTTGGAAATTTCTGGAGACATTTTTGACTGTCACACTGGGAGACAGGGAGTAGGATGGGGTGCTACTGGCATCTCGTATGCAGAAGCCAGGGACACTACTCAACATCCTACGGGGCACAAGACAGCATCCTCCCCCACACACAAGAAAAAATGATCCAGATCAAAATGTCAGTAAGGGTGCCAAAGTCAACCAAGTGCAGAGAAAGCTCTTTTGGCATCCTCACAAGATGGTTCAGTGCTCTGGTTCAAGGCTAAGACACAGGCCCACACTCTTGCTCATCTACCCAAGATCTCATCCCAATCTCGACCTTCTCTCCCATTTCCTAGGCGTATGAACACGAACAAGATTCTTCTCTTATCCAAGCATCAGCTTCAAGGTTGAGATCAGGGGGTATATACAAGCTGCTCTAAGCCAGAGTCACCATCCATGAAGATTCTAACTCAGTATCATTCCCAGCAACTGGCACACAGCAAGTGGTCAATAAATGGGATGTGTTATTTTATGTAAGGAAAATAACATCTCTCTCCTAACTGTCACGGGCATAATAAAACGTGAAGTCTGGTTAGCACGGTGCCTCGTGTCCTTGATGATAACGAGTACATCTTGGTTGATGAAGGCAAAGGATCAATACGTGGGCACAAACATAAGTGACAAGAACAAATGAAGGTTTGTGGAAAAGCAAACGTCCAGGGGCACCTGCATGGCTCAGGTCATAATCACACACCGTTCATGCGATCAAGCCCCGTTTTGGGAGCCTGCTTGGGATTCTCTCTCTTTCCAAATAAACTCAAAAAAAAAAAAAAAAAGAAAAAAGAAAAAGAAAAAGGCCAATGTCTAGCCTGGAGCTTAACGTGCACAGAGTGGCCAAAAGGTATCTGCTCTGAGGCACCTAGGTGGATCAGGGATCAGTCGGTTAAGCGTCCGACTTCAGCTTAGGTCATGATCTCATGGTTTGTGAGTTCAAGCCCTGCATTGTGAGTTCAAGCCCAAGCTTGGAGCTTGGAGCCTGCTCCAGATTCTACCTCTCTCTCTGCCCCTCCCCTGCTCACACACACACTCCCTCTCTCTCAAAAACAAAAACAAAAAAATGTTATCTGCTCCATGGAGAGGAGGTGACTCAGGGAAGTACGAGGGGCTTACTGCAGAGTTTCTCAGCCTCAGGATTACAAATCTCGGGGCCCGAGGATTCTGTGCTGTGGGAGCTGTTCCCCACAATGTATAATGTTAGCAGCATCCCTTTACCATCCCTCCCTCCTCATCCCAGCTGTGACAACCAAAAAAGGTCTCTGGCCACTACCAAGTATTTCCTGGGGGGGGGGGGGCACAAATGCCTCTGAGAACCCCTGGTCTGAAACTGTCTGACACACGCCAGGCTTTCACTCAGCAAATATGCTGGAAGGAAGCAGGGACAGAGGAGCGACGGAACCAGGCTGACCCGCAGGGCGGCAGGCCTTGGCTGCCTCTCCTGACTCTCACTCCTGATAGGCGACGTGGAGAGAGGCTGTCCGCCGGCAGCTCGGTTTCTCTCCAACAGGTGGCTCTTGCTCAAGCCCACTGTTTGCGCTCTGCCTTAAGCGGGCAACTTCCCTGAGAATCCATTTTTCTGGTCCTGAAGATGATCTGTGGATATCACAGTCAGTATCCGTACCACTCAACCTGCCTCTCATCACTCTCCCCTCAAAGGGATTCTCTGGAAGTACTTGTAGTCCCGAATGGTTTAATGTTCCTGTTGTGTGGCCGAGCCATTGTAGTCAGGAAGAGTAAGAGGTATGGAGTTACCCTGGGTTTGCGGTTGGAGGCTTAGAGGTGGAAAACCCTGGCCTCTCTAGCTCCTGAACCTAACCCCTCGGCAGATGGTGAGGGAGCTATGGAGGGAGGAAGAGAAATCACAGGTCAGGTGCATAGCTGGGGGGGGGGGGGGCCAAGGGAGAGAGGTCACCTGAGAGCTCAAAGGCTGGGGGTAGGACCACCAGCGGATGCAAGCTTCTAGCACCCACCTTAAGGAAGGAGCTACAACGGAGCAGACTCACTGGACGCTCCCTTAATACCCCCTCTCCCTCACATCCCAGCTCCAATCTTGGCCAGGTCCTCTGTCTTCCTCGCATGTGGCCACTTCTCTGCAGCTCCACTGTGGCCAGCAGCTAGATGTGAGCAGCAGTGCGGACTGACCCCCTTGTGCTTCACCTGGCCCACGCAGGCAGCCCTCCTACACCCAGCAGCAAGAGCAACCCTCTGAAAAGACCAATCAGATGCTACTGCTTTGCTTAAAACCCTTGCACAGCTACTATTGCTGAGGATCCACACGGAATTCTGACTGCAGCCCGCAAGGCTGGCTCCTGCCCAGCCCCCACCTGCCCCCTTCTCCACTCTCTGTTTTGCTTCTTCGCATTCTCTCCAGTCATTACCAGGTTCCCACTTAGACCAGGACCTTTGCACATGCTGCTTCCTCCTCCTCCTCAACTAATCGTTACCCAGACTACACTTCTTCATTTCAGCTTAAACGTCGCTTCCCTAGGGACATTCTGCTGACCTTTCCTGGCCAAGTCCACAGTGAAACAGTCTCAGGACACTGGGACTTTCATCCCGTTGCACTTCAGTCTGGCTTAACAATTGGCATCTGTCCCCACCAGATGACGAAGCTGCCTGAGGGCAGGGCGTCTATTTTGTCCACTGATGTGTCTTTGTTCCTATTCAGCTCAGTAAACATTTGTGGAATAAACAACCTCACGAATGGGGATAAGGAAGAGAGAAGCTCCAAGCTTAGACAGAGCGTCCCTTTCAGGGGTCATACCATGGCTCCATTCCCAGACACCTCCCAGGAGAACTAAAAAGGGAGCTGAGGGGAGTGTGGTGTCTGCTCCACCCCTACCTCTTTCCTCTCCCTTGCAAGCTTCCCTGTTCTGGCCCCAGATAGATGAAGACCGGTCCTCCCCGCCCTGCACCCCCTTCCAGGACACTGAGCCCCAGCAAAACCACCCACTGGTTTGACAACAAAGTGCCAAACTCCTACTGGAAGCGAGATGTGGACCTTGATCTCCAGGAGGCCCGCAGCAGCAACACCAACTGGGGGGTTGGTTGGAAATGCAGAATCCCAGGCCCCATCCCAGATGGGCGGGGTCAGAACCTGCATGTGAACAGATCCCAGGTGATGGGTATTGGCGCTGGGCTAGAGAGCGCTGGACAGAACCATCTGGAGGCCCCTGGACCCCACCTACCTCACCCCCACTTTCTGATCCAGCGTTTGCAGCACAGCAGGACTCAGGTTCAAGATGATGGGGTTGGTCCTGGATCAAGCTTTGAGAACCACTACTTGACAGCTTTATGGGGGTCCAGGAAGGAAGTTCTCAGAGAGGCCCAGAAAAGCGTTCTCAAAGAAGCGAGGTGTGAGCTGGGAGGATGAATAAGAGCTTGCCACACGAGAGGTTAGAGGGGCATTGTGAACAGAGGACACCACACAGAACAAACTAAGAAGCATGATGCACTTTGTGTCATTCGTTATCGGTGCCTGGATTCCAGGCAGGGCAGGAAGAAGACCAGGGAGGGGAGGGGAGGGAGCCCCAAGGTCACAGAAGCCCTGCTTCCTCTTCACCCCACACAGCACTGCCAAGGAGGAAATAAAACATCCTCAGATGCCACGATCATACAGCTAACGCTCCTGGGACGCTTACCATACATCTAGCCTCATCCCAAGGCCTTACTTCCATTAACGTAGTTTTCTTTCTTTTCCAACTGCTTGAAAGAAGGAGTTATAGACTCACAGGCAGTTGCCAAGATAGTACAGAGTTCCATGTTCCTTCACCCAGCTTCCCCCAATGGTGACATCTTATTTAACTGCGTTGCAATATTAAAGCCAGACGATTCACATCACTATACTATTAACTAAGACCACAGTTATTTCATTTTCACATTTTCCATGCACACATTTGTGTGTGTGTGTGTGTGTGTGTGTGTGTGTGTGTGTGTTACTCCTGAGTCCTCACAACAACCCTGTTATTATCCCATTTTGCAGATGAGGAAACCAAAGCACAGAGAGAATAACTTGTAGGAGCAGAAGGGGGAAGAAACTGAATTCTGGAAGTCTTGCTTCTCTGACAAGTTCTGATATTTATGCAAACTCACGGATCAGGGAGATTTCCAAGGGGGATGCAGATCTGCAAAAAGAGGCCCATCCCGAAGTACCCTGTCGTCTGGGAAAAAGCCTCACTGGCGGGAGCCGAGCAGAGAAGCTGGGAAAGGGGAGGGTGGCCACGGATGCCCCTCTACTGTTGGCCCCTGGGCAGCCTTGCTCCCAGCTCAAAGGCGCCCCTGTCCACTGGATCTACCCCCCAGGTACCTGGTCGGGTGATGTTCGCAGGGCTGGCCTGGGCTGTCTGCCAACATCAGGACCAGACAGAAATCTGCTGTTCCACATCCCAGCTCCTGCCCTGGCGCCTGGCAACCCCACAGAGGCCTGTTTGTGAAGGCAGGAAGGAGGCTGGGCTGTTCAGCCCTCCCGTCAGACAAGCTCTGAGCCCCCAGCGGCTGGGCTGGGCTAGGGGAGGACAGGGTAGGGAGAGAAGACACACAGCAAGGCCTTACACCACCAAACAAGGCCTCCCTCATGATCAGGGCCTCCAGCCACCGCCTTCGTGGCCAGCGACTACCAGACATAGGCCTCCTTTGCTGCTTTTATAGCTTGTTGGGCTTCTTAGAAGGGAATGTTCTCTGTGACTACAAACATGCAAAGATGATCTGTGCACGTGGACAGGGTCTGCTCAGACCCCCACACACCGTTGGATTTGTAGCCAGATTGGTGGGGCCACGGGTGAATTCTTTCCTTTGTCAACGTGGCACTCTGTTAA
Source organism: Herpailurus yagouaroundi (assembly GCF_014898765.1). Lineage (NCBI taxonomy): Eukaryota > Metazoa > Chordata > Mammalia > Carnivora > Felidae > Herpailurus > Herpailurus yagouaroundi. Next base: position 5,781,117 of record NW_024412453.1, read on the forward strand.
TGTTACTATGATGCTTTTTGTGTAGTTAGGCAAAAAGGTTTTCTTTCATTGTGGGGGGGGGGGGTGAATTTTAGAAAAGGACACTATGGCACGGGGAATGATTTTGCTTAAATGTGAAACAACTGTTACAGTCTGGTAAGTAGCCTCATGTCTGAACTTCTCCAAGCCTCAGTTCCCTTGACTGGAAAGCATAGGTGTGGCTACAAGGATCCATCTCCAACTGTTAAGCTACAGAGACCTGTATGGGAGGGGGCAAAGTTAAAGCAAGTCTTTTACTTCTATTTTGCCCAGAGATTCAAAATGCAGCCTTGGGCAGGCCCCACCAATCCGTCATGGTCATTAGTTTTAAGTCCATCCACTCTGGGAGGGTTGGGAAACACAATGAAACCCGACTGTTTTAAAACATTCTGCAGGTCAAACCAAGCTGGCTGATTGCCTTAGCTGCTCATTTGACTTCTGAAGCCCACTCGTGCCCAGAAGCATTTCGGGAGCTCTGGGACATCTTCGATCTTTGGATCGGAAGATTCTAGGGGGAAAGCTCTGAATCGACGGGCCCGCAGGTAATGAACTGTGGTCCTGGATTGTCCATGCAGCTGCCCAGTCTCTGGCCAGAGGCCTCCCAGGTCAATTCCTCACCTGCACAGGAACTCCCTTGGGTGCCACAGAGAAGGAGGCTGCGTGCGGCTAACTCAACATCATTTTTAGAGCCTCCCAGAAACCACTAGATTCTTGAAACCAGAATATGTGTTACCAGTTGCCCTCAAATGGCCAGAAGTTCTCCCCACTCATTCCCACCAGTTACTGTTCCTTAAGGGACATCAATACATCTACTCTCCAAATGAACCCATAATAGAAGGGGAAATGGGCACACAATTAACTGAGGACATCACGTGAAACCAAATCACCATTTATACCCTCTCATTCCAGAAAGGGAAGGCTGCAATGAAAGACACAGAAGCCAGAAAACCGGACACAGACAGAAAATCAATAACCACAGTGAAGGAATGGAAACTTTACAAACGGCAGCTAACAGAATGATTCCAACCGACATCAGATGAGGCTCTGAGCTTCCTGGTGGCCAAAGCAAAAAAGAACCTATCATATTATATAGCTCATAATCTAACACCTGGAAGCTTAGCCACAGAAAAAAGAAAAGCTAGCTCCTGGTACAATGTGCCCGGCAGGTGTGAGCAAGGAGGCAGGAGGTAAGGAGGTCCAGAGGTCAGTGGCAGCCAGGCCAAGATCAGGCCTTTGGCTTATACTCCAAGTGGCATGAGGAGTCAGGGGTGGGCTTTAAGCAGAGGCCTGACCTCATCTACTCATGACTTAAAAGAACAATTCTGACATGTTCTGAGAAGAGCCTGCTGGGGTACAACGGGAGAAGCGGGGAGGCCTATCCGGAAGCTACAGCAAAATGCCACCCAAGAGACAGCGCAAGCCCTTAGAATGAAACCCAACCTACTTCCCAGCACCCACAAGGCTTCACATGCTCTAGACCCTCCTCTCTATTCAGCTCAATCCCATGCCACTTTCTCTCCCTCCCACCACGGCGATCTGTCCACTTCTGGTCCCGTCTATTAGTCACGTTGGGTATCTGCCCATCATGTTCTTCCCTTGACTTCTGCATGGCACTATAACTGTCAGCCCGGGAGAGTTCTTTCCCAAGCCCCTGTGACATGTAGGACCTCCCTCAATCCCAGACTCTCCTGCTTCTTTCTTAGCACCCAATCACAGCCCATCATTTTTTTTTTCAACGTTTATTTATTTTTGGGGGGACAGAGAGAGACAGAGCACGAACAGGGGAGGGGCAGAGAGAGAGGGAGACACACAGAATCGGAAAGAGGCTCCAGGCTCTGAGCCATCAGCCCAGAGCCTGACGCGGGGCTCGAACTCACGGACTGCGAGATCGTGACCTGGCTGAAGTCGGACGCTTAACCGACTGCGCCACCCAGGCGCCCTTCATCATTATTGTGGTCTGGTTTACTTCTTGGTTGATTGTGGCCCATCTCTCCACCAGGAGGTCTAGTATTCCACGAAGACAAAGATGTGTCTCCCATGGCATCTCCTCCTCCATCATAGCCCAGGGCCTGACACATAACAGGTGCTTAATAAATTCTGGTGAAAACGCAGAGCCACTAGGTTAGGAAAGGAGATCTCAGAGATGTCAGGCTACCTGCTGGTGGATGCCAGGTCTGACTCTCAGGTCAGGGCCTCTGATCCAATCGCTCAGGAGTCAAATCACAAGATCTTGCCCTGACCTTACTCCCTAAGACCCCTACCAATGGATTGCATCAAGATCTTTGCGCCTTGCTACGGAGCCAACAAGAAATGTGATGACGATCAGAAGAGGGTCAGGAAGTTGCAGCTGGAGTCCGGCTCCATGTAGGAGAGCAAAGGGGGATGAGGCAAGACCCTACCTGGCTGGCTGGCCTTATGGCCACCATGTTCCACAGCTCGCAACACAAACTATCCTCCCCCAAGTACACAGCCTTTATCTCATCAATTTTCTAGGCTACGCCAACCAAACAGTGGAATCCACAGGAAATTAAGCTTATTGACTCAGTCTTTGGTACCACATGGAGAAGATATATTTACACATGTCATCTGAGCCTGGGGGACTAGCGGTTATTGGCACCAAGTATTTACTGAGTTTTGAATGACAGCTGGAACAGGAATGGGGTGGAGGGACAGATACCCTGTTTCTTCACTTCATGCAGATTTCTGAGCCGAGGGCGGCGGGGTGGGCCTTCTCCTGAGCCCGTGTTTTCCCTCCATGTGGCTGGCTTGGACAGTGGAAGCATTTTGGGTAAAGCTAATATTCTGCAGAAACTGGTTTCAGAGAGAACGGACTTTTAAACTTCAGGCCGACTTAACGGGGCTCTCGTTGTTGGCAGCAGCGAATTGTGATGTGATTCCATCTCTAGGTGTTTGCCTCATGCCATCTCTTCATGGTTCTTGGAGCTGTAACTTCTCCTTGGGTCATTTACGACCAGAGGGGAAAAGCAATCTTTGAGATTCATGATGGAAACAGCAGGGGCCTGGGGAATAAATGCCCAAATAAAAAATAACCATAAATAAATCATGACATCAATGGCTAATAATTAGGGACCCAGCACAAGTGCCAGGGACTGTAAAGATATTTACATGCAGTATTTCACTAACCTCATATGTTCTTTTGTAAGAACAACAAAATCCAAGCTCCTTATGACCTTATGAGGCCCTATGCGATCAGGAGATTGTCAACTTCTGTAAGTTCCTCCCACCCCTACTCATCAGTGGGTTTCAACCACCAGAAGCAAACTCATTCCTGCCTCAGGACATCTGCACACGCTACCCCTCTGCCTGGTGTACTTTCCCCCACGTCCTTGAATATCTGTCTGGTTTATTCCCATCACTTGAAGCTGGGCTCAAATATCACCTATGCCCCCTGGAGCCACTACCCATCTCATCACCCTGTTTAATCTTTCCCATAGCACCTTTCCGCTTCTTTTAAGTTTTCATATTTATGTGTCTGCTTAGGCATTTATAGTCTGTTTCTTCTCACTAAGCTCCATGAAATCAGAGACCTTGGACTCCCAAGAAACCCAGTGCCTGGAGACATGCCAGCACATGCAGAGGCCAAGTAATGACTCCGGGAGAGAATGAAAGGGGAACAGGAGTCACTGTTCCAGTTGACGTCACTCCGAAGCCTAGGTTCCTAACCACTGGGTGACATGGCCTCAGCACAGGACACTGAGTCAGCTGGACTTCCAAAGATAACACCGGCATGTGGCTTCTGGGGGGAGGGGTAAATTTCACCACAAGGCTGAGGTTTTATCCGGTTTTGTAAACCACTTCCTAAGAAGCACCTAGGCTCCTATGCCAACACTTGATGAGGTGGAGGGTATGGTGTCCTGACATGATTCTCTAGCCACAGGTTTGTTCTCTGAACGCAGGGATCACATTGGTGCCTCAGCAAAATGCAACAGCATGAGTACAGGCGTCGGTTATGCAGACCCAAAGCATTACTGCAATTCAGAACCCTAACCCACGAATTCATTCACTGATTCTACACAGGCAAAGAATGAACTTCTGGGCGCTTTGGACAATGTCAAGATGAAGTAGTAGAGACCCAGCAGGGGGAAAGTGTGAGCTGTGTTGATAGCAGCTGGAGGTTCCTCCTGGGGAACTTGCTGGGGGAGTCTCAAAGAGCGGTCCCCACTTTCTAGGCCTCCGTTTTCACATAGGGAAAGTGGGGATAATGACTGTCCACCTATTGTCAAGGGCGTACTTTCAATGCTGCGGCAAGAAATACGTGAAAAACGTCAGTCACAGCAACTGGCACGTTACGGATGTGGTCGTGAGAGACTTACTAAATGCCCACTATGTTCAAGGGGCAGTGGGGAGCCTGCCTCAGTTTTCTCTACCTCTCAAATCCTTAGAATCATGGCAGGATGGGCCCTGTCTTACTTCCATCTCCCAAACCCTACATCACAACATGCCAGCAAAACGAGGGCCATTCTAGAACATCTCACGTCAGGGCCACACCGTGTGGAACTGAATTCCAGCTGTGCGACCTTGAGAAAATGAAGCATCTTCACCCAATTTCTGGGCCTTCTTCCTCAATCGTTAGATAGGATAGTGGCTGGTCTCTGGTCCTTTCCCACACCTTAACTTTACATTCTAATCCCTCCCGCACCGGACTTCCTGTCTTCAGCTGTTCTAAGCAATCCGAGCCTCAGAGAATTTGCATATGCTATTCCCTCTGCCTGGAACGTCTTCCTCCCTCCAGTGATGGGCTCCTTCTGCACCTCTCACCCTTTCCTGGCTGCCCTGTATAACGTAGCCCACCCCATTATATTTGATAGCAGCTCCTTATTCATTTTCCTATTACCACCAATCACCACGTGTAGCTCTATAGTAAATGTGTGCCGTTCTCCGTTTCTTCCACAGAGTAGGAGACTGTAGGCCTCCTAAAGGAAAAGGGACCATTTCTGACCTGGTCGGCCATGTATCTCCAGAGCCTAGCAGAATGCCTGGAACACAGCAGGTGCTCAATAAAGGCTTGACAAGTGAGCAGATGAAGGCATGGCGTTCCTGCCAGTCTGCACACGTCAAGGCCTTCATCTAGCTCACTCTGCAGAATCTTAAAGCACACTGTTCCCAATGCCCGTGTCCAGTTCTTTCCCCACTCTGTCCCCTGGGGCCGTGGGGCATGGGTGACCTGAGCTCCATTCCTGGTTCCACTACTTTCAGCTGTGTGATCGGGGAAAAACTTCTTAACCACTCTGTGCCTCTGTTTCCTTACCATTAGAATGGTTTGAACGGTGACAGTACCTATCTCAAAGAACTGCTTTCAACATTAAATGAGTTAACATATGTGAAGGGTGAAGAATAGTGCCTTGTATGTGAGTAAGTGACATCTGGTAGTGGTAGTAATAATTCTTGTCCCCACCCCTCCACAGCACATCAACATTAGGTCTACCTTGGTACCTGACCTTTCACACAGGTGGTTGGGCTCCTCAACTGGACAGCGGTTCTGTCCCCTGGGGGTCCATGAGCATCACAAGGGGAGCTTTAGGTTACCCTGACCCCCAGGGGACCCCCAGACCAATGACACAGGCCTCTCCAGGGAGGGCTCAAGCCAGTTTCTCCGTCTCCCTAGGTGACTCCGATGTGGAGCACAAAATGAGAACCTCAGTAAAGTCCTTTATGCTCAAAAAACCCTCAACACTATCTGCTGTCTACTCTCCTCTTCAACAGCCTTTTACTATTTTTATTCTGAGCCCCTATTCTGGATCACTCCCAAACTACCAACTTAGATCAGTGGTTACCGGCTACCACCCCCCCCCACCTTGGGAATGTGTGGCAGTACCTGGAGACATTCCGGATATCACGGCTTGGAGGAAAGGGTACTCACTAGCGTCCAGTGAGTAGAGGCCAGGGACGCCGCTGACCATCCTACAAAGCACAGGGCAGCTCCCATGGCAAAGAATGCCATACCCCAAAATATCAACAGCCCCAGTCGGGGTGGGAAAGTGTGCTACAGAGTCATCCCTTCTGTGGGGGTGGGGAGGACAACAGAGGCAGGCTGACAGCGGGAAGACAGAAGAAGGGAAGGGAACTCATCACTAGTGAGTATCAACCTCCAGCCCCGCGCCAGGCAGATGTTTCATGAATAACAAGAATCGCTGCTATTCTCTGAGCACCTACCAGGGGGTGACATATCCTACTTAACCACAAGGCAATTCGGAGTTAGAGGCTCCTGTCCCCACTTCACGCTCGAGAAAGCAGGATCAGCAAGGTTGGGTAAGTAGGCCAAGGTCACCATGCTTGCACACAGCCCACCTCAATTTTAGTCCCTTTTGTTTAGAGTCCAAAGTCAGGGCTGCTCCAGATCATACTTCCTGAGCCTCATCACATGTCAGACAATGCTTAATTGTCTGAATGCTTACCCTCTGGCCTAATTCATCCCCCCCAACAACTCCGTGAAGTAGATACTACTGTCGTTATCCTCATCATGATCATCAACCCATTTTACATCTGGGAACAGTGAGGCAGAGTGGTGTGAAGCCGCTTGAAGACTTTCACACAGTTGGTGAGTAGCAGGGATGGGATTTGAACCTGATGAGATGTATCCAGAATCTGGTTCCTTCCTACCACACTCTACTGCTTCTAAGAGAATGACGGAAGGAAGAATCCAACTCCCCTCTGCCTCAGGACCTTTGCACAAGCCATTTCCTCTTCCTTAAACACCCTTCCTTTGGCCCCTCTGTCCAGCTATTTCTCATCCGTTGGACCTCAGCTTATAATTCATTTTGCTAGGACACCGTCTCTGCCCTTTCCCTAACCAGTTGATTTATCTTTGTTAAACTCTCTCTCAGCGCCACACCCCGCACCTTCATAGCATTTCACAATTTACAAGGAACCCTGCACTTGTCCAAGTGTTTGACCGACAGCGGTTTCTTCCTCTAGACTATAGGCTTGGTGAGGACAGGGACTGTGCCTGCTTTGATCAGCCCTGCATCCCCAGGCCCCTGGCACGACGCCAGGCTCAATAAAGGCTTGTGGTTGAATGCATGAAGCAGACGATCTGAAGCCAAAAGCACAGCTGGTGCCAGCCCGGTCCGTGTCCCCATCCCCAGAGAGGGATGCAGCCATCCAGTGGGGCCCTGTCCAGGCGCCTCCGTGACACGTCAGAACCCGCGGAGCTCTTCGGGCTAGCTGGTTGCAGAGGCCATAAGCCCTTCTTCATGGTGGCTGGTCTTTATCATTTTCCAATCAACACTGGTGGAGTTCTAATTGATTTTCTATGATATCCCTCTCCAGAAGGGAGAAAGGCTCTGTTTACTGGGGCAGCGCATAGAGGACAGGCCTTTTCTTCCTGCTGTATTTAATGCTGCTGCTAATCACGGAGATTAGACTAAAACAATTACAACAGCTAATTAAAGAACAATGCGGTTTTTGGCATCTTCGCACAGACGGCACCATTGGGAATTCCTAACTCGGGCAAAGCAGGGATAATTAAAATCCTGTTCCACTCTCCCCACTCCAGCAGCTGGATCACGCTGATTAAACTGCAAATAAAACACATGAAACCAACACTTTGTAGTCTATCCAATTTCACTTAAAAGGGCTTTTAACTGATTCATAAACAGAGAAGCCGTAAACAGCAAATTATTTAACCAAAGCCAGTTATTTCGTCATTGCCTTTCGCTTCATTCCCGACGCCGGACTTGCGCATGTCGCCCAGGGGACGTCAGGCTGACGGAGCCCGAGGAAGCACTGCAAAGCCCGAGGCTGCCTGCTCCTCCTCACGGCAACAGAGCGTCACCAACATGCCGCTGCTTCCACTGGGCGCGGGATCCCGCTACGGAACAAGATCGGGTACTACGCATGTCCCCAAAACGCCCAGGTTGATCTGCAGGCACATCTGGACTCCACATCAAGGCTAGAGGGCACGGACAGAGAAGGTGCCAAGTATAACTAACATTAAAAAACGCTCAGCTTTAGGGGCGCCTGGGCGCTAGTTGGCTGAGCATCTGACTCATGGTTTCGGCTCAGTTCATCTCACAGCTCATGGGTTCGAGCCCTGAGTTGGGCTCTGTGCTGACAGTGAGAAGCCTGCTTGGGATTCTCTCTCTCCCTCGCTCTCTGCCACTCCCCTGCCTGTGCACGCGCGCGCTCTCTCTCTCTCTCTCTCTCAAAATAAGCTTAAAAAAAATGCTTATCCTTAGAACGTCATTAAGTTATTCAGAGCCAGCTGACTTCACATTTAAAATGCAACCAACATCTACTAAGTGAGAAAAAGCCTCATTCTCAAGCTACAGGAGGATGTGTCATGACAGCTGGATACAAAAGCCTATTTGGTTTAGACACAGACACTCTCTGAGACCCAATTTATTCTAGCAAGCAGGGTAATGTGGTTTGCTACCACTACCGAGAGATGGGAGTGGGAAAAATGAGAGAGAAAGATCAAGGGAGGTAGAAAAAGAACATCTAAGAGGACAAGAGAAAACAGACATGCTCAGTGAAAGCAGCAAACAGGGACAATAAAGTGAAACACCACAAGACAGCAATCACGGGGATTTTAGAAGCCCCGCCCAGCACGCGTGCCTAGGATCTGAGGTGAGCAGGTGTCCTGCCCTGTGCCCCAGCTCTATATGCTGGCTTACCTCCAGGGCTCAATCCAGCTGTGGGGAGATTCCTCCCCTCCCCATCACAGATTGGTAGTTTTATAAAATACAACAAAAAAGGAAGCATCAAAATAAATAAATTAATAAACAGATAGATAGATAGCAGGCTGATATGCTTGGGTCCATGTTCAATTATTATAGAAGTTTCCAAAACCATACCCTCAATTTCTGAAAGGGTCTCAGAGCAGGCAGTGACTGGCTCTTTGAGCTTGGCATTGATCCATGGACCACACTTTGAGGGGCTCTTTTCTAAAAGATGCCCCAGAGTCACTAGAAATGCCCTTCATCAGATTTATAATATTCCATTTAGTGCTTCACACATGTCGGTGGGTGACAAAAAAAAAAAAGAAAAAAAAAAAAGTAAGTTTTCAGATGCATATAAATCTAGGAAACAAAGACCAGAAAGAAATGCACCAAAGATGCTATTTCAGGATGATGACTTTTCTCTTTCCTTCTCTTTTCAAGCTTTTTAAAAAAACATCAACTTTTTTTTAAACATAAAGAACCGTGAAAGTAATGTTTAAAAGAATATTCCATCTATGAAGGCAGAGAAATAAGAAGCTTTATCATAACGTGACTTACAGTTGTTCACATGTATTTATATAGGTTTTAAGTATGTTAATTATTATATAAAATATAATTATCACATGGTCTAATAAAAATTACCTAACTATATACAACCACATGCTGGAATTTTATACAATCCAATAAATACAACGTTTACAATGAGTATTCTATGATTTAAGGAGATGTTTTAGCAATCTGGTTGCACAACATCAAATTGCTGATATTCAACTTTTTTTTTTTTACCTATAAAAAACAGCTATTTCATATGGTTTACCCTAGTACAATGTTAAATGGAACATAAAGGTTCACATGAATAGATTGAGACTGATGATATATAAAATGCACATCGTTGAAAAGACAGGAAAAAATATACAAAAAACTGTAGCATGGTGATTTTTTTTTTCTTCTTGGTCATTTTCCAAATTTCCAACCATGAGAATGTATTACTTTTGTAAGCAGGGAAAAAAGTGCCTTTCAAATATTTAACTCAAGAAAATTACCAGCATTTTTGAGAGTTTCGTCCCAATTTTTATGCCATTAATGAGAACTCCATTATAGTCAACAGCCATTTTTGAATAGTGCACACAAAACTGGTTACTTACTCTGTGCGTGTTGGGGAAATGGGGATGAGTGGCAAATTTAAATTCTTAGGTATTAACTGCTTAGTTTACTATTAAATTAGCTCCTCATTTGCAAGAATGAACTGAGCAGGAAGCACGGTCTCTGTGTAAGAGAAAGAGCCTGTGATCTTGAGGGACCTCCAAATTGGACTTTTCCACTTGTCTGAATCTGCCCTTCATTGTCTTGTGACCTTCACCAAGTCACTTTCACTTTTCTTGTGGCCTCAGTCTCCATGTTTAAGTTGAAGGGCTTTGAAAGGTCCATCTGTAAGCTCCTTCCAATTTTGATATTCCATGGTCCTATTCCATGATGGCCAAGATCACCTACTTAAGTTGCACGGCCCAATGCAAAATGAACACACAGAGCATCTTATTTTTTAAAAAATTAAGAATTTCAAGACAGTGACAATAGAGCATTCAACCAAGTGCAGGGCCCTACTGAGCATGAAGCCCTGTGTGACTGCCCAGGGTACCCGCCCATAAAGCTGGCTCTGCTGACAGAAGGCAAAAGATAAAGCACCACTGACCAAAACAAAAGGGGATTTAAAACAGTTTGGCAGACCGAGCATGTAGATTTCACTAAGAATGACTCACAAGGTAGATAACATAGCTGTCAACAAAAAGACTCTCGGGTCGAGTGATTAAGAACTAACGACAACTGCCTTTTCATACTTGATTACAATCAGTTTCTTTTTTAAAAAACATGTCTCTGGACATAAAATTGTGCTTGGATTTCGCAGGCAAGTCTGCATTTCCCAGGTCTTAAATTCCACTGCAGTGAGCCAAACTCAGTGAACCCTTCCTCTGTTAACATCTGTGATCAAGATTAAAGTAACTCACAGTCAGCTCTGGCTATTGAAGCTCAAACCTGAGGATAAGACCTGGTATTTTGCAAAGTGTGAGGAGCCAGCCACGCTCACCATCTGCTTCTAAGGTTTGCTGTTTTCTCGGTTATTATCAATCTGAACCCGGGGACAACAGGGCCATGATGGAGAGGGAAACGGTCTTTGGACTGCAGGAGGAAGCCAGACACACAGTGAAACCCTGCTTCCAGGGAACGCAGCTCTCCTGAGAAGCTGCGAATGAGAGACACAGGTGTCCCCGGCTGTTGATCACAACCTGTTTACTCTGTGTAGGACTGTAATGAGTTTGATGATTTCTAAAGGTCAGAAGCAAAGCCAGCTGATGGTCACAATCAGTCACGTTGAAAGCACTGCGAAGTAACAGCGTGCAAGAAAGACAAAAGCAGAAAAACTGATCAAAAGGCAGACAAAAATAAAAAGGACTGTGGGCCCATTGAGGGAAAAAGTGAAAGCCTTCCTGATGCCCTCAGGGGTCATTAGCACTTTCAGCAGAATCCAAAACCTGGTGCTTGAAATGCAGGCAAGATTTCTTCAAGGAAAGTTTAACACTTGCCCAGCACACACTCTGTTTCAGAAGGCAGGGAAACAGGTGATATAATTTAGAAAGATTCCCCCTTGTAAGACTTAATTTTCTTGAGAAAATCAAGATGGTCTCCTCTCCCAAGGCTCCAGACGGCTGAAGTTTTGCCGTACACAGGCATATATATGATGTATGTGAGTGCTTACATTCTGTAGCATTTCCTTTTACCTAAAAATTTTTTCATGTTTATTCATTTTTGAGAGACAGTGCATGAGCAGGGGAGGGGCAGAGAATGAGCGACACACACACACACACACACACACACACACAATCCGAAGCAGGCTCCAGGCTCTGAGCTATCAGCACAGAGCCCGAGGCAAGGCGTGAACCCGTAAGCCGTAAGATCATGACCTGGGCAAAAGTCGGTTGCTTAACTGACTGATTCACCCAGGCGCCCCCCCCCTTTTTTTTTTCACCTATTTAAAAAATGTTTGAGGTGCCTGGGTGGCTCAGTGAGCTAAGCGTCGCGACTCTTGATTTCAGCTCAGGCCATGATTGAGCCCTGCATCAGGTTTGTGAGTTCTAGCCCTACATCAGGCTCCTTGCACTGACAGTGTGGAGCCTACCTGGGATTCTCTTATCTCCCTCTCTCTTTGCCCCTTTCCCACTCTTGTGCTCTCTCTCAAAATAAACTTGAAGAAAATAAAAGAAAAAAATTAAAAAAATGTTCTCATCACAGACCTTATAGTCTAGAACAAAGATTTGCAAGCTTTTTCAGTAAAGGCTCAGACAGTCAAGACTTTGTTTTGCAGGCCATATAGTCTCTGTCACAACGGCTCAGCTTTCACCTTGTAGATCAAAGCAGCGGTAGACAGTATGTGATGAATGGGTGTGTCTGTGTTCCTAATAAAAACTCCACTTAGAAAACGAGACAGCCAGCTGAATTTGGCCCGTGAGCAAGAGTTTACCAACCCTTGGTCTAGAACAAAGAACATGAGCTCTGACAGGCCCAGACATGGATTCGAACCATGATTCTACCATTTGGCTACTCTGAGACTCAGTTTCCCTCTTCTATAATATGGGGGATAAGAATACCCACTTTGCTGGATTATTAGGAACAAAGAGAAAACAGAGGAGAATGATTAAAAATTAACTGCCCCACCCAGTAGTTATTCTTTTCATCTGTGTGGTTCTTTCCTTGGTTATGCACCTATATGGTTCTGTTCAGTCAACAATGACCATTCTGGACTATTACCATGCGGCTTCTCATAACCTCCCCCTGCTCATCTTCCACAAGGTGGGGAGACAGAGGTTGCCAGCTGCTCTACTGGTAAGAAAACAAAAACTCACGAAAGTAGATTTTGTAGCCAGAGGAGTAAGGTATGCTCTCCAAACCAGCAACCGCCAGCTTTGCGTCTGCACCTTGTACAGACACACATCAATCTGCACACATGCCCGTTGAGAAATCTACCCGGCTCAAGTTCCAGCTTGGAACATCCATTGACTGGGTGTATAACCCCAGGGAAGGCACTTGACCACTCAGCTTTGGGTGTTTCCTGTGTGAAATAGAGTTAACGGTAGGAGAAGTTCTAGAAGGCTCAACCTGAGAACGTGGAACACTCAGCATAATGCCTAGTACATAGTCGGTGTTCCAGCAATATAGGTTGAAAGAGCCATGTGGTTTTGAGGATTAAATGAGAAAAGTATCCTTAGCTCCAGTGTCTGACGTACACAGAGTGCTCAATAAATGCTCATTGCTCTGTTAATGACACTCTACACAAAACTAAATATATATGCAAATACTCTTATATAAACACAAACACACACACACACACCGCACATGAACTGTGAGCTCCATGACGGCAGGAACTACACGTGACACAAAACACGTGCTCATGATGCACCTGTCCATTTACGAACATGCCAAGCACTCGCACATACAAACAGATCACGGCGAACAGCTAACAGATGAGCTGGGCGACCCAAAGTTCTTGCAATTCTCCATCCACGTTCATTCACCCCCTGGAAGGAACTGACCAACAGGGTGCTCCAGGCTTGGGATTATGCAATTTTGTTGGTCATTTGCCAGATTCCAGAATGTCACCACCCACACTGCTCAGAGCACCACTGCAGTTCAGTCCCCTGCAACGTTCAGCATAGCAGGGACCCTAGGGCCCCATGAGGAGACCAGGGCTGGGGTTTCCACAGAGAACATCCCCACCAAGGTGGGCAGTGAGCAAGGGGCAGCGAAACGCCCAGCCCACCTATCAGATGGCATCTGAGCACCGTGGAGACTGGAGGGCTGTCCCTAGAGCGGCTGGGATGACCTTCTGTCTTCGAACAAAGACAGTGTGTCTGTCTGGAAGGAAAGAGCCAACAGATGCCCCCTTCTCCTGCACGAAGGGTGTGTTATACTCAATCAGGTCCCGGCCAGGCCGCCTGTCAGCCAAGAAGGCGACAGCTTGCCTACTCGGCGGGGTAACCCAACCGACCGCACACAAGGCTCTCCGGGGGCTGCCGTGCTCTGTGGCATGCCTCGCTCCCACGCAGCTGCCTTCCCTCTGCCAAGGTAAAGCCCCTGGAACATGGACGTCCATGTCTGGACTAGGGCGGAGGCTCTGTCCACTTAGCATTACACAAACTAACAGCCTGGCTCCTCGGCCCTGAAACAGAATGAGCCAATGTCTGCCTCTGGCGATGCAAAACTCAATTCAGTCAGTGGAAATAGTACATGGAAGGCCAGATGTAGCCTTTGGCTTCAAGAACTCAGTTGGCTCAACTCACACATCTGTTTTTTATTAAATGCTGCTTGTGATTTGATCGTGGATGTGTTGTTGTCTGAAGGCAGGGGGTGTGGGGGGAGAGGGGAGAGGAGCAGGGATTAAATCACTGTTCTAGAAAAGAGAAATAGGTGTATGCGGTATTCGATCTGCCGATAGACAAAAATACACACACCCACGCACGTGCACACACGGTGGGTGTTCACATCCCCATTTTACTGATGGGCAGGCACACTGAGGACCCATGACGTGAACTGCTAATAAGCAGCACAGCCAAGAGTCAAACCCAGATAGGATGATCCCACCACCTAGTTTCCCCTCCCCCCCCACCCCACTGTGTGTTAGGGCTACAATCAGTATTATGTGCTGCCTCAACATCTGGGGAAAATCAGGAAGGCCTCCAACAGCCTAAATCTCAGTTCCTGGGCCCCCTTCTCTCCACTGGGTGAGGTCCCCTGGCCCGGCAACCCTCCCCATCACAGAGACCAGGCAGCTCCTGCTCTTCCCCGAGCAGTGGGCTTCGCCCCTCAGGATTATTCAAACAAGACAATCTCACCCAGCTGTGGGAAGCTGTAGTCACCTCGCCCACCCTCCTGATACTACCAAGACTGACCCTGGAGACACCCACAGACCCTGGAATCGTGGAGAGCAACTGGCCCTCGCACTCTCCCCTCCACCATATGACCCTGCCTGGCATGTGACATCCTCCCCCAGGCTCAGTGTACGTGAGTAACTCCTCCCCATCTCCCCATCTCATCAGTCCAGTGCTGGATGCTGGGTGTGTGGCCAACCCCCCCAAAGGCCAGGAATCACTCCCTCACAGGCCACGGTGCTTCCTGAGAAACCGAGGCCTGGTGAAACATCCACAGGACGGACTGTTGTCGCAAATCGGCAACCTCCCCCTTCCTTCCACGTGGAATCCAGGGCTGGGGGGGTGGGGTGGGTGGGCGGTGGCCTAAGCCCAAAAGCATCGAGCGCTCATGCACCTGGGGGGAGGCGAAACCCTGATTAACTGAACTCAACGGACCAGAACCATCGATTAACAGAGATCACCTTTTGCTTCCTCTCAGGAGGCTCCGAGCTCAGAAAAGGGAGAAATGCACAGTTGAAAAAGAAAAACTGTTTTCTTAGCTTTTCCCAGGTTCAGCTTTGATCCAGACCACTTTCCTTCATCATCGGGAGAACATGACTCATCGGAAATTTTCGAGAGTCAGGTTTAAAAAAAAGAAAAAGAAAACAAAGAAACGGGACAGATGGGTTTGAATAATCTTGTCAACCCAATATGTTCAACATAGTCTCATTTCGCCATATGACCAATATGAACAAGTATCAAGGCAGTATTTTACATGGTGTGGCTCATACTATCCACACCTAAGCACAGCTCACAAGACGCACTGCCCTTCAAGAGCTCGCTGGCCACCACGCTGGACAGCACAGGCTTGGAACGAAGTCTGAGGGGACTGTTGAGAACGCCGATTCTGGGCAATTGTAACAAACGGGTCATCGGTCATCGGTCAATGACTGCTACTGCCTTCTCCCAACTGGTGCATCACGATTAACAAGCACATCCTGGGCTGATTAACGAGCCATGAGGATCTGTGGTAGGGGGCAACCAAGACCTTTCTCCACAGCCAGGGTCTTTCCTAGCAGAAAGGTGGCCTCGTCCCCATCACCTGCCTCCTTCTCAGCGTTGAGATAAGTGGGTGGTCTCTCCACCTCCTAAGGGAGTTCACACTTTACAGCCAATAAATACTTCTTTGGAAAGGCCTTTTTAACTGCTAACCACCTAGAAACGGGCAGAGTTTGACGGTGCCCACAAAGGCACCCCCAAAGACGAGAACAGCCAGGGAGGGGCAGTGACAAATCCCACATGAAAAAAAATCAACCATTGATGGAGCTGATACAGCTCAGAGGCCGCTGCCTGCAAGGAAGGAGGGCTAACCCTCATGCGAGGCAGAGATCATCATGAGGAGAGAACAGAGGTCAGAAAAATGAATGAATTGACCCAACCTGCTACAGTGGGAAATCCAGAAGCAGGAGGACAGCAAGGAACACAGTCACCCTTCTCAAATATCAGTCCTTGACCTGCTAACCTTTCTGATTTTGCCCTATCCATGGAGCATCTACAGTTTTCTTTATTTACCAAAGCTCTTTCAATCAGCTCAGCTCTATTTTTCTTTAATGAACTAATTGAAAAAGGAAACATTACCCATAAACTTAAAAAAAAAAAAAACAATATAATTTGCCACAGGTAGAATGTCACTAGGGAAAGAAAACAATAGCTATTCATTTCTTTAAAGTCTGTTCATGCACTGCTTGAAATTATCGTGGGCGCCTCCGTTTCATATTTGACACACCTGAGCTCTGCCTGGTGAGCTGGGAAGATCTGTGTAGGAGAAGAGGTGGGGAAGACGTCCCAGGTGAGGTACACTGCAGGGACAAAGGTGCAGGAGTAGACGTGCATGGAGCAGGAAAGGCAGGGAGGGAGCTGACATTCAGGTACATGCAATGGATTGGACACATTGAGAACACGGACGGACTCCCTTTGCAAGTATTTGACAAGCAAGGACTTCAACAATAGTGTTCTCTTAACTCCCAGTTAACCCTGTAACAATTAACTGGAGCCCCCCACCCCCAGCCTCTTATCCTCCTGGTTCCCAACACTGTCCTCTGATCACAGTTTTCCGGCGTTGGGGGGGGGGGGGGGGGTGGGGGTTGGGGAAGGAATCCAATTTCCGGGATGGTGATGTAATTCTACATGCAGATGTCCAAGGTCAGGGTGAGGGGGGATGGGAAGGGAGACAAGGTGTGTAGTCAAAGGCCAAGGAGAGGATGTTGACACTGGAAGCCCATGCCCCACTGGACAGTGTATGACTTCTCCCAGGGCCATCCAGGTCTCCAGACAGACACACATGCCTTGTGAAAGGTCCACTTCTAAATTGGTCAGGCAAGTCTAGCCAGCCTCAATGCCACAGGGGGAAGAGCCGGTCTGATCTCTGATCTCGCAGAGGGGACATCTGCCCAAACACGGAGGCTTTTGCCAGTGTGTCAGACCAGCCCCCGTGTCTCTGCCGGGGGCTGCCTCCTCCGGGCCTGAAAACCTTGACAGTGAGGATCAGTCCCAGCGAAGACGCTCGCCCGCATTCTCAGACGGAGTGCAGTGAGGCCTCCCTGCCCACGCAAGCCAGAGACAGTGCCTTAAGAAGCCCTTGGAAAAAAAAGTCATATATTCCGCAATACGATATTCATTAGACGCTATCGTGGCATTTTATAAGGTCGTATATAACGCCAGCTGTAGCTGTAAAAAAATTTATTATTCAGATCCAGGAAGGCATATAAATCCCTGCAAAGTGCAGGTTTTTCTTTTTAAAAAGTGGTTTAATTCTTCCTACCTTTTGCTTCTATTCGTTCCTGGGAGACTGAACTTGAAAATCTGCCCAAGCTCCTGGGTGCAAGATTCCATGTTGCTCGGTCCAAGGACGACCCCCCCCCCCCCTCCCCCCCAGCACTATCAGGGCTCCGTCTTCTGGGAAAGCAGAGTGAGGGGCTCCAGAAGGTCTCCTCCACTCCACCTGTTCCTTGGCAACCTCACTAGGTACTGCGCCCCTTCCCATGCCCAGGGAGTGCTTCGTCTTCCCACTGAACTTGTCCTTTCCTCACACATTCCTATCCTAACTTCTTCTGTGCCCTACTCTCACTTGCCCAAATCCTACCCTGCCCAGTCTTCTTAATGGCCCCTCAAATACGTCCCCTACTCTCTCTTCTGTCACTGCTCCAGTTCAGGCCTTCTTCTTGGCTCTTCTGGATTAAAGGTCCCCTCTCTGGTCCCCTGCCTCCCAGTCTGTCCCCCATGCGGCAGCCAGAGCGATCTTCCCAAGCTGACCTCAGACTCTCCCGCCCAAAACCCTTCAGTGCTGCCCCCCTGCCCATTAGGTCGATCTCAAGCTCCCTGATGCTATCTGGGCCTGTGCCCACTTCAACAGTCTCTTCCCGTTCTCTGCTCCTCCACCTGTGTTCCCTTCATACTGTGTGATGTTATTTGAGAAAGAGACTCCGAGCATACACGGGCACGCCCAAGTAGAGGAGGGGCAGAGACAGACAGAATCTTCAGCAGGCTCCGTGCTCAGTGCAGAGCCAGACGCCATGACCCTGGGATCATGACCTGAGCTGAAATCAAAGGTCAGAGGCTCAACCAACTGAGCCAACCAGATAGAGGTCCCTGGTGATTTCTTGATAGGACCCGTTATTTCAGCTCTGTTTCCTCTGGGAATGTTCTGTCTATCATCCCAGCCGCTCCTGGTCTGGTCTCACTCACCCTTGAGGACATGGTATGGCCAACAGCTCCAACGAGAAGCCTTCTGGGATTCCTCCAGGTTGCCCTGTTTCCTCCTATATCATCACGGATCCGATACCACCCCACGAGAAAGAAACAGCAAAAGTCCATTTATCTTACAACAGTTCAACTACAAATGATCAGGTGGAGGGGAAAAAAAAAAGACATGGCGACACAGCATTTACGTAACGTGGGTGACCCTGTTCACCATTTCATTCAGCAGGTATACACCATTTTGCAATGGTTTTTCTGTCAAGCGCAGGGATGTCCGTGGACTCGGCGAGGGGGGAGGGGGTGGGGTGAGCGGTCGGTAGAGAGAATTCTGGGGGTCTTAGATACATACATAGTCCTTTTCGTAATTATTTTCACTAACTCTAACTCAATTTTGCTGTGTCCTTTAGCTACGAATGCAGGCACCAGACTGCAGGGGTATTACCAAGACCTGAGACTGACATGAGTGGAAATTACAGATATTTTCCTATCACACTGCTTTGGTAGCGGATGCTGAAAATATTACTTGTACTTGTCACTACCTCAAAATTATGATACTTATTAGACCTGCAGCCAAATCTAGTTACTTAATGTGTTAGTAAAGATGCAAATGCATTAATTGCTCCACACATATTTTATGTTTATATATACTTTGCTAGCTGTATTTCGACGCAACTGCTTTCTTTTGTAATCCTTTGCAGCTAGGTTTTTTTTGTTTTGTTTTGTTTTGTTTTTGCATTTCAATGTTATTTTGGGGTGCCTGGGTGGCTCAGTCAGTTAAGCGTCTGAATTGGGCTCTGGTCATGATCTCCAGGTTCTTGAGTTCCAGCCCCACATTGGGCTCTGTGCTGACAGCTCAAAGCCTATGGAATCCTGTCTCTCACCTCCCTCTCTCTCTGCTCTTTCCCCCTCTTGTGTGCGCTCGCTCCCTCTCTCGCTCTCCCTCAAAAATAAACATTTAAAATATTTTTTAAAAAAGAGTAGAAAATGAAAAAATTAAAAATGTGTATTATTCAGAGAAGGGACCACAGATTTCTCAGGATGCCAAAGGGGACCGTGACACAGGAGAGGTTCAAACACGATGCTCTAGATGGCAGTTCCCTGAGCACAGCGCCCTGCGTCCTTCATGTCCCAATGCCCGGTACCTGGAGAAGTGGCCAGTATATAGCAGGGATATTTTCTTAAAATAGGAACTGAGATATTATATTATCCATCTTCCTTCCTTCTTCCCGTTTACCTGTTGTCTTCGGTATTGTTCTCCATCTGTGTGATCCAATGCACAGTTCTAACTACTGATAGCTCCGTATGTAACTGGCCCCTAGATCCACTTCCGCCGTGCAGCTGGAGACTTGGTCAGAGGGCAGTGCGATTTAGTATGAAAAAGGTGACACGGCCTCCTTGCATGGCACATGCCTGCCACGTGCCTAGCGCTCAGCTCTGTCTCCAGCGCTCACAGCACAGGCTGGGGCCTCAAGCCCAGGTCCTACCACATGCCAGAGTCTCGTCCACCTGCTTTCCAAAGCCCAGAGACACTTTGGCTTTTGTTTTCAATATATCAGGGTGGTTAAGCCTTAAAGGAGAGTCACGGCTATTACCAAATACGCTAAGCTACGCGGCATGGTGGTTAAGAGTTCTTTTTAGGTCCCAATACCAGCTCCCTACTTCCTCTCCACATGATGCGTGACCTTGGGCAACACTGACCTCACCCCTCTCCATACCTCCATTTCACTGTCTGGGAGGGAGAATGCGAACCATACCTCCTTATGCAGGGCTCATGGCAACATGAAGTGAGTTAGCCCACATCGAGTCCTTAGCACAATAGCTGGCTTGGCCAGTCTTAATAATCATGTCTCCGAGGAGGCATCTTTTCGAACCCAGGAAAATGCAGCTAAGAAGTTAATCAACAGATACCACTCTTAAAATACGCTCCATCCCACTCACACATCAAATGCAAATCATACCAGCAAGACGGTGTTTTTACCCATTAGTTTGACACAGATGATAAAGACTGATGATTTACCAGTGCTTTTGAGAGTGGAAACAGGAAATCACTTTGATAGTCGATTTGAAGAAACCTCCCTAAGGTCAATTCAGCTACGACTGTCAAAATGGAAAACGCACATACCCTTTGACTCACAGTCCCAAATCTACTTCACCCTACAGATCTAGCCACCCAGCTGTGAGAAAGCGCGTGTACGAGAACGACAGTGTTAAGATGGGGGGTGGGGGGGGGGGAGAAGAAACTACCTAAATGTCCACCAATAGGAAATCAGTTACATACACGAAAAAATAATTCATTCAACTTGTACTTACTGAACAGTTTCTACACATTAACGCCATGCCGAGTGCTGGATAGAGAGCTGGACGACACAGAAAGCAGTTAAAAATTGTAAGGAAGAGCAGGGGCGCCTGGGTGGCGCAGTCGGTTAAGCGTCCGACTTCAGCCAGGTCACGATCTCGCGCTCCGTGAGTTCGAGCCCCGCGTCGGGCTCTGGGCTGATGGCTCAGAGCCTGGAGCCTGTTTCGGATTCTGTGTCTCCCTCTCTCTCTGCCCCTCCCCCGTTCATGCTCTGTCTCTCTCTGTCCCAAAAATAAAATAAACGTTTAAAAAAAAAAAAATTGTAAGGAAGAGCAGTGTGTGCAGATAAGATAGCCAATGGGGGTAAGATACAAAGAAACCATGCGTGATTAGAAAATATGTTTCATTAGATTCCAGTACAAGGAAACAAAATCCCTGCCTACGCACACATGCACACACTCACACACACCCCACACGTGTTAATATGCAAAGGAAGGTCTAGGAGAGGAAACGAGAAAAAGGTTAATGGTTGCTGCCTCTGAAGACTGGAGAAAAGGGTATGCGAGATCGACTTCTCACTGAATACTCTTTGTATTGTTTGATTTGATTTTTTTTTTTTTTTTACTTTCTATCGTGTGCTTGTATTGCTTTACATCCTTCCAATCCACAATACATTCCTTGGCTCTGCCCTCACAAGTATCCAGAAGCAAACCACTTCTCTGCGTCTCCACAGTTAGCACCCTGGTGCAAACCACCACTACAATGCCCTGGCTATTTTGACAGCCTCTGCCCTTGCCCAACTCCCTATTCTTGCTCTTGACCAACAATAGTGCACTTTCAGTACAGCAGCCACCGAACCAAGTCAGGCCACGTCAGTCTTCTGCTCAAAATCACCCAAAGGCTTGCCTTTCTCAGTTGAACAAGATGCTAATGATCTGCCTGCACCTTCACCCCCTTTTCCCTTGCTCACTCCTGCTTCTAAGGTGCAATGACCATTCCAAGCACATCCCACCCCAGGGCCTTTGCACTGGCTGCTCTCTCCAGGGCTTAACCACTCATACTCTTGAGGTCTCTGCCTGAATGTTGCCTGATCTCCATGCTCTCCTTGGTTCCACCAAAGTTGAAGGGTAATCCCTCCCCTGCCTAGCTTTCCTCCTCAACACTTGGCAATATCTGATATAAACATATAAACACACATCTCTTATTTGTAATCTATCTGGAATGAGAGCTCATGAGGGCAGAGACTTCTATCTTGCTCACTGCTGTATCTCTGACTCCTGAAACACTATCTGGCACATAGAAAGCATTCAAAAAAGGTTCAACGAGTGAACTAAATCAATAACATAATAACAAAATAATACAAAGTACTATTGATAAACACTATGAAAAATAAACCCAAAGAAAACCTCAACCACCTCCCAAATTTATTAATAAATAATAAAAATCAAAACCAAACACATTCCAGCCACAGCCGTCCTCAGAGAACAGGGTGGGGGAACACCCAAGGACAAACTAACAGGTAAACACCTAATAGCCAGCACAGCACACAGCAGCCTGGTTGTTTTAGGCTGGCGCTCGACACACAGGCCTCTTTCATGGAGTCGAGAGAGTAAAGACCAGCCTGTACGAATGCAGTACAGTGACAGTCCAGTAAGTAGGAGTAAAGACCAGCCAGTTTGAACCCATCACAGCGTCAGCTCCAAAGCCACAGACTATTTCTGGGGGTCAGGCGAGCCCACACCCTCCTCAGACAGCCACACCGTGGCAAATCTGCTAGCCCCATGCCTGTGTCTTCAAGGGGATGGGGTTCAAGAGCCAGGCCTGGGATTCAGCCTTCGCGCTGCCGTGATTCAAAGCTGCGGCTTGAGAGGTCATTCCCCAGGAGCACACCAAGGCCTCTCACCCTCCCGTGCTTCAGGGTTTGCTGGGTGTCAAAAGGAAGAAGAAGGGTGCCTGGGCGGCTCAGTCCATCAAGTGTCTGACTTCAGCTCAGGTCACCTGACAGTCCAGGGTCCCTCCTGTCAGCACAGAGCTCACTTCGGATCCCCTGTCCTTCTCGCTCTCTGCCCTTCCCCCACTTGCACGGTTTCTCAAAATAAACATTAAAAAAATTTTTTAAAGGATCGAAGAAGAAACCTTATAACTTTCCTCCATATCTCATCTCACCCACCCTGAGAGGCTTGGCAGGTGCTAATTTATTTATAACCCAGCCAATAGGAAGCCACTTGAGAGAAAAAAAACCTTAAATTCCAGTGACATTTATATGGAGGTGTTCAGCCAGTGGACTTCACCTAACCCTCATGAGCAATCCTTTCAGACAGTCAACAGACTTTCACACAATCCCTACAAACTCTACTTAGGTCAGTGGTTCTCAGCTGGGGTGGATTGTGCCACCAGGAGACGGGTGACCACATCTGGAGACATTTTTGGTTCTTATAACTGGGGTGGGGTAGCCGGCGGAGGCCAGGGGTGCTGCTAAATATCTTACAGTAGCCAGGACAGCCCCCCACAATGAAAAATGACCCAGTCCAAAATATCTGGGGTGTTTTGGCTGAACGACTCTGCACAAAGGAGGCTGCCCTGGTGAAAGGAGACCCTTCAAAGACATACTGGCTGGAGACAGAAGAACAGGATTGAGAACACCTGGCCCACCCTCTACCTTCAGGCAGCTAAGATGGTTCTGGCACCCAACTGTCTTTTTTTTTTTTTTTTAATTTTTTTTTTTCAACGTTTATTTTTTGGACAGAGAGAGACAGAGCATGAACGGGGGAGGGGCAGAGAGAGAGGGAGACACAGAATCGGAAACAGGCTCCAGGCTCTGAGCCATCAGCCCAGAGCCCGACGTGGGGCTCGAACTCCCGGACCGCGAGATCGCGACCTGGCTGAAGTCGGACGCTTAACCGACTGCGCCACCCAGGCGCCCCTGGCAGCCAACTTTCTAAGAAAGCTGCTGAAAATTCTTAACCTTGGGCCCCTTCCTTACCACTAGCTGACTTCTAGAGGCCCCTTTACTTTCCAATTTCTCAGAACTCCTCCAACGCCCTTTCCCCCTGCTTAAAAAAAAGAAAGAAAAAAATCCCAGAACAATGACAGGCCAGTGGGAGATACCCATCAGCAGGCTCGTGTATCACTTTGGATCTTGGGCCACATAATAAAAAGCCACCTCCCACTCCCCCATAACCAATGTCAGACTGTAATTGGGGCAGCGAGGCCTCTCTTAACGGCTGGAGTTTCTTCCTGCATCCAGCTGGCTGGAGTTTTCCTTCTTGGGACAGTAAAACAGCACCACTGTCCTTGGCCCCACCCATCTGGCACCTGCACCAGAGCTAACTTCAGTTTTCCATCCTTCCTTTCCACTCTTCCTTGCAGTGGAAAAACAGAGCTACAGTTCCCAGAAGAAAATTAGAAGGGCTTATCATTATTAATAAGATGTTCCTTTTCAGGAAGGCAATTGAACACAGCGGGAGGGTTGTGCTGAGCTGGAGCTGGGGCCAGCTAACCCCCTCATCCTGCTGGGAGAGGACACACCAGCTCCCCAGACAGGTCCAGTTGGGCTGGAGAAATGGCAACAGAAGGCACAGGGAGGAGCAGGAGCCCTTCTGAGAAAACAGATTCAAAGGCTAGAAAGGCGGTATTTCCTGGGGGTGTGACAGTGAACAGGGAGTTTGCCAAGGCCGTGCTGGCTGGCAGAAACAATCTGTCTTCTGTCCGTCTGTCTGCTGTGGGCTACAGGGAGGAGCCAATGGCCTGCCCTCCCCACCCCCGCTGTGTTGTTACCGTCAACCTCAGTCCCTTCCCCAGGTGAGACAGCTCTTCCCAGCCTTGTAGTCACGACAGACAGAGTGCGTGTGAGTGGCTGTTGAGACTCAGAGCATAGTGTCCCCTGCCTGGGACATCTCTTCTCACATACATGGGTCCCAGGATGATTTACCAGCACAGTGGTGTGTAGAATGTTCATGTCTCTGTTTGGGGGGAGTTGTCACCAACAGAATGACAGCTACGATGCCCTGCCCAGAAAAATACTCACGCCATTGACAACTGGGCATTTAGTTTCAACAGCTTCCCCATTCCCTCGCAACCATTGTGAGGACTTTCTTTGGCTTGAAGATAGACCCCCACTCCTACTTTACAAAAACATGGCATGAAATGACAGTCGCTCACTCCGGCAATGCTGTGTTAGCAAAAGGCTGGGGGCAGGCTTCCTGTCCAAGGCAGGGTTCCCAAAGGAAACATATACTACTCTCCTAGGGAATAAGCAAACAGTTGTTTCTGTAGAGAGAGTGTGTGCACATGTGTGTACCAGTGAAACAAAGAGGCAGACCAAAAGAGAATCTTAAGCAGACTACATGCTCAGCATGGAGCCCAACCCAGGGCTCTATCCCATGACCCTGGGCTCATGAACAGAGCCAAAATCAAGAGTTGGAAGCTCAACCGACTGACCCACTCAGGTGCCCCCATAACAAGACGCTTTCTAAGGGAAACAAAGCACGGCTGGTCACAATGGGGAGCTGGCACTACCCTGGAGAGTGGTGTTACCAGATCCTGAAGAATATAGCTATCATAGCAGCTCTCTGGGAGCTGTGGCCCTCACAGGGAGACACATGGAAAATGACCCCCAACCCACTGTCATCTCACCTTCCCATCTCCTGCCAGTGCCTCCCCCTAGTGGAAGCAATGAGGAGTCACACTGATGAAATCCATCAAGGTCAAGCCTCTGAGGGCCCAGAGACAGGAAAAGAAAGGTTGGCAGCGGATCTGCTGGGGCGACGGGAGAGGAGACACCCCCAACACACTTCACGTCAGTACGTCAGGAGCACGATGGTCTTGGACCAAGTATTTAACTTCTTGACGCCCCTGGGTCTGCACCTGCTAAGGAGGGGGCCCAGAGTCCCCTCCCGGGCACGGCTGTCAGGATGAGAGATCATCACCTCCAAGAGGTACTTAACCAAGTCCTACATGCAAATAATGTATAGCAAGGAACATCGGAGGCCCTCTTCTGTGATATTCTGCAAGTCTGGGCCCTGGACGTTGAGTTTTACATGCCTGATACACCTGGACTTCCATCAGGCTGCCGTTTCACGTGAAAAGCGATTTTCCTGACTGAGTTATCTTGATAACTAGAACCTCAAAACCCAGCCTGAACATTCCAGCACTGGACCCTGCTCTTTTGAAGCTCGCTGGTTTGCACAGCCCTGCCCAAAAACGCCCGTGGAGAAGACAGACTGAGCTTCAAACACACTGGTACGTTTGATATTTCCACCAAACAGCAGCACTGCCTCCTCACCGAGGCTTTGGCTTGCAACTCCATGCAAATCTGGCGACACTGCCTTGTTGCTCAGCGGGCAGCACAGCAGGCTCCTGACTCTGTGCTTGAAGTGGGGGTGTGAGGAGTCTCTCTAAGAAGATGCGCCTGCCAGAAAGGAAATGTGAGTGTCCACTCCCCCGTGGGCCACCACTTTGCTTCCCCTCTGCAGGGCGAAACTTCCCACAGCCTGGAGGTTTGGTTCCTCACCTGCACGCCACTCCGCACGGACAGGTGTTTCCAGACCCATCTGCCTGCGGTTGCCAAGTGAGCGTTCTCCATCACTCGTATGTGCTTCTACGTATCATACATTATAATGTATACATGGTACATGCATGCAGCATCATATGTATATACATTAGAAATGCTACAAATTGAAGATACATAGATTAGCTATATGGTCATATTTTGGTAATCTATATTACATCTGATTTAGGATATACATATTACAATGTGTGCATCGTACATGACACATATTGTATATAATTAAGTCACAGGTCTACAACCATGTTTGTATCTGCATACCTACCTCTTATCTCTACATCCAATCTGTACATTTCATGTGTATCCTCAGCAACCAAGTAGTAAAAGAGATCATGTTTCTAATTCAGCCTCTACCACTTACTAACCGAATTACCTTTAAAAGAACAATTGGGGGCAACTGGGTGGCTCAGGTGGTTGAGGGTCCAGCTCTTGATTTTGGCTCAGGTCATTATCCTGCAGTTCGCAGGATGGAGCCCTATGCCGGACTCTGTGCTGGCAACGTGAAGCGTGTTTGGGAGCCTCTCTCTCTCTCTCACCCTGCCCAGCTCACATGTGCACACTCGCCCACTCTCTCAAAAATAAACATATATAAAATAATAAATAAAAGGAAACTTGGTCTCCGTGGCCTTCCAGTAGGCTCATCTGGAAGATGGGCGAAGATTAGTACCTGTCTCATGGGGTTGTGGTACCTGACAAATGAAAGCTAGATGGCCAGTTTCAAATCCTAGCTGCTCTCCCCATTAGCTCCTGGACAAGCACCTTAACCTCTCTGCGCCCCTGTCTGTCTGCCAAGTGGAGATGATGTTGATATACCTCCCATTGGGGATACTTGTGAAATCTGCGTGAGTGAACCTATACCAAGAGGTTGCTCAGAAACATGCCCAGAACCCATACGAAGTGCTTAATGAAGGTTAGCTAACAAGAGTAAGTTTACAAATCCACATATGTCGCACACTTCACAGCTCATGATACCCTATATTCAATGGGCACCTGGCTGGGTCAGCTAGAAGAGCATGTAACTATCTCACAGTCACGAGTTCGAGCCCAACATTGTGTATATCGACTAGTTAAAAAATCTTAAAACACAGAAACATATTCAAGGTACGTTAGTCACTGTGGACAAGAATCATGATTTTGAAGTGTTCTCAGTCAACGGCCAAACTCAAACCTTCAACATCTTGGGCAAAGTCAGCTCCCACCAAGAAGGGATGAATAGTGATCTCAACACGATCTATTTTTCACAACAGTACATGTAGCTGGGGTTTGGGGGAACTTGTCGGCTATTTGTGGAATGTTGCATCACATGGTTCACCCTGAGTCACACAGACCAGTAAGGCACCCAGGACCAAGGACCGCAAACCCTCCCTGAGAATGTTTCCGTTCTCAGGAAACAGGCTCCCTGCCTGTCTCTGCCCAAGCAGTGGTCCAGCTGGTCACCTCCCTGCTCCACTCCCCACCAGGGCTGATTAAAAACCCAGCAAACCAGAGCCAGAAGCAGAGATCATAGGAGAGGGACTCGGCCTGTCCCAAAACCAGCCTTGTCTGCTCCAGAGAGGTTCTGTTCCCCCAAGGAGGCTGGCGGGAAGAAAGCAGATGGGCTGAGAAGCAATTTGGTCTCGCTGTCCTCTCAACAGATGCTGGGCACCATAAGAATTAATGGGCTGGAGACTCAGGTAAGAGCCATTCAAAAGCTCCCTGATTGCTCCAAAAACCGCTCTCCACGGAGGAAAAGGTTAATCGAAGCCCAGAGCTGGAAGAGAGGCGAGGAGACAGCAATTGCTTTAATCCTGCAAGTCGGCAAAGAGCTTCCACAGAGAGAAGTTTGCATGGAGGAGGCTGTGGTCTGCCTCAGAAAAAGGAACCAGGCCTCCAAATCGAGTTATTTGCAAAGCCTGCTCCATCAGGCCACAAGCCTTGGCCAGTCCCTCTCTGAACCCAAGCCAAGTAGCTCCATTTTCTTTTTTCTTTTTTTTTTTTTTTTTACATGCTGCACACTCCCTGCACTGTTGAGCCATAAATCTCTCAGGAAACCATCTCCGAAAGGTGTTTTCCCTTTTACCTATGCCATGCACATGCTCACACGCATGAGTCATTATTCGACAGTCACTATGCATGCAAACACAGACCCAGAGACTCTGGGTGACGAGTATGTCATGGCTGGAGATGGGACAAGTCTGATATTAACCAGAGAGGGTGACGTTTGGACATAAACGAGGCAACACCTAGGAAGGAACGAATTACACTTTTCTACATGGTTATGTTTCCATGGCCAGGGTCATCTTTTTCCACAGAGCAAAGAGGGGTGTACCAAGGTATCTCACCCTTGGCACTGCTGATATTTGGGAGATCATTCTTCCTCCGGTGTCTACAGGGTATTTAGCACCTCTGACCTCTACTCACTGGAGGCCAGTAGCACTGCCCCACCCCCAAGTCGTAACAAAAATGTCTCAAGACATTGTCAAATGTCCCCTGGGCGGGGTTGGGGGGGTAAATTCACAACCAGTTGTGAACCGCTGGTTTTGTGGGAGGCTTTAGTTCAGCAGAACTTAAGCCAGCGTATTAGCTAATGCTAAGTATAAGCCAGATTTCTTACCTAAGTCCCCAGTATCTGCACAGTACCGTAGGAGCTATTAAGTTCCTTTGACCCTGGCAAGATGCACTGGACATCAGTTTGACAGGCTGGTTCCAAATGTGACCACCTTTTCTGCCCCCACCTCCCTTACCAGTCCTTTCCCTTCACCCTTGCCTGATAAGGTAATTCCTTATTCATCTTGACGTTCTAGTGACACAAAGGCATGGAAGGAGCTCGAAGGAGCTAACACTTTAATTGATTCTAAGGAAAAGGGGCATTATTTTTATAGGAATCCAGATATAATATGCAAAATGTTCAGAATGCTCTCACTGTGGTCTCTTTGCCTGTAACTCTTTCTCCACTGTAAGCTCTCAGCTCAAACTTCTGTTCCTGAGCTTGCAACTCGAGTCCAAAGAGAACGCTCCCTGGACAAGCTTCTCTACAGCGCCCAGCCACTCCTACTTACAGACCTGCCTGTATTTCTGTTCACTTATTACTACCCGGAATTATGGGCACATTTTTTTTTATTCAGAAATTCACTGGTTGACTCCCCCAACCAGAGCAGGTGCTCTATGGGCAGGGAGCTTTCTGTCTTGTTCACTGCTGTATCTTTAGCATCTATAGCACAAGGCCTGGCCTCTTCCTGGCCCCAGAACTACATAAGTAAGCAAATGGATGAATGAATTTGCATAGCTGTAGCTCTGGAGTATTAATTTCTTACCACCCACTTCTCTGTCTGCCTGAGCTCTGTTCACAACCCTCATGGCCCCAGCATCATCTTTTAATTCAGTGAATGTCATTAACTCAGTCCTCTTATACTCCCAGTTACTGAGCAGATCAAAGACATTCAAGTACCTGGTTGGTTGATGAACACTGAGCAATCAGGAGTTTTTCCTCCTAATGCCCTTGATATTCAGGTCCTGCGAGAATTCTC
Organism: Herpailurus yagouaroundi; assembly: GCF_014898765.1. Classification (NCBI taxonomy): domain Eukaryota; kingdom Metazoa; phylum Chordata; class Mammalia; order Carnivora; family Felidae; genus Herpailurus; species Herpailurus yagouaroundi. Next base: position 5,810,837 of record NW_024412453.1, read on the forward strand.
AATGCAAACGAAGGTTTGTTTCCCTTCTAAGTACAGCCAACTTCACAAATACCCAGATGGACAAATCTTTGTTCTAACTAAGAGTTCCTTTATTACAACTCCCAGGGTATCTCAGGATTTGAGTAGAGGACATTAACTAATTGACAGTGAAGCCGTTTGTGGGGGCAGGAGGTGGGGGGATGGGTAGAGGGGATAAGGCACGCAGAGAAGCTAAAATTAAATGACAAGAGCCTTGCCAAATTGGAGAGGGTTCAGAAATAAGCCATCTTGGGGATCAATGAGAAAGAATCAAATAATGAGCATTTAAATTGGTCAAAAACACTACTGATGTACGGGGAGAGATTTCATTTTTGTTTTAAAATAAATTTTCTATTGGCTCCACTGCTCAAACCATTTTATCCACAAGCCTTGTGGCAATCTGTCAAAGAATTACTCACTGTGCAAAGCATTATATCTATTTATCTACATACCTACTCACCTGTCACCCATCCATCTCTCTTCCTATTTATCTAAGTACATTGGGGATACTTTTGCAAAGCGTTCCCTTTATCTAGACCTTGGGTTGTATACGTCAAGCCCATCCCTCCAGTTCTGCCTGAGCCATTTCACATCTACCAGTCAAGGCAACTTGTTTTTCTGGAACAGTAAGATACAAGTTGAGAAGATAGATTGTGGTATCCTGTGGCCCCCAGTTTGACACTCACCCATGCTATGTGCTCCCAGCATCATCTTGAGCACGTTTGTTAACCTCTCTGACCCTTAAGTTCCTCATCTGGAAAACGGGTATCATGAGAACACCTACATAATGAGGTGAAGATATAGTGGGAGAAGCCAGTTCTCGGCAAATGGTCAATGTCAGTGTGAGCAGAGGTCGTGGTAATGCCAGTAACCAAATTCACACGGCTTTCACACTGGCTTTCTCCTCATTACTACATCCTCTGGTTCCTGGGTAACCACCATCTGGAGACTAGAGAAGCATCCACCATGGCAAGTCAGGGCTTCCTTGGTGCACCCCAGGAGCAGCCTGCTGAGGGAAAGCTGACACCAGGGATTTCAACCTCACTAGGCTCCCTCATTCTACTAATGTGGCCATCAGGCAGAGTGAGGCATGCTGATGCCAGCAGATGCAGAGCTCGGTGCTGCCACAGGCAAAGCGCGTCACAGGGGCTCTAGAAGCCCACCTGTCTATGGTCCCCAACTCAGAACAGGGGCTTGAGGGTGGATTCACCAAGTTCTGGGGGAGGACCCAACAAACACCCTGGGTGGCCCAATGTTCCTACACAGGCCGAGCACTAAGGAAGCTGAGCCACAGGTATGTCATGTACAAACACAGCTCACAATGAATCTGAAAGGCAAGCCCTACCTGTGACACCTGTGCTCCAGGCTGGACCAGGTAACGCCTGTCTGAGGAGCAAAGGGAGCTGAGGCAAAGAAGCAGGAACTGAGCCAGACTTCCGACACCTGTCCCTTACCACTGCATGGTTGGTTTTCCAAGCTCAGCCTCATCTGTTGTCTCGCTGCTGCCATATGGGTAATATTTGGGACACCACTTTCTGCCAGAAAACCCATCCATGTCCCTCTTGTCTGACCTGCCTGCAGGCAGCTGAACAGGATCCCATCATGAGTCCCAGGGTGGACTGGGGCCCAGCACAGCATAAGATCTGGCCACGGACTTGTGCCAACAGTTACAGAAAAACATTAGTACTTTGGTTGGGTTCCAGAGTCTCTTTAACATAGGAACTTAGAACATCCTAAGGCTCCCCAAGAGCTGGCTGGGGCTGACAGAGTGGTACTGGAGCCCAGGTGAGTCATCTCCCTGATGGCGTGGCATCAACGTAGAAAGCCTGTCTTGTGCTGTGGCTGGCTTGGCATCAGGTTCGGGTCTAGGAGAGGTCACTGTGTAGGGGCGAGCTGTCACCCTCACCATAGCCATCAGCCATCAGCAAGTGACTGTTCTTTCCCATGGAGGTCCTTAATTGCTGACTGGATGGTTTCTACAGTAAAGGACACAAGACAGCCAAGGACAAAACTACCTGGGGCACATCTACTCCTCCCTGGGAGATAAGATTTGGCTCCTAGAATTTGGGACACGGACCATCTGCCCAGGGGCTCTTCTGAGTCAAGTTTTCCTCTGGGGAAGGACTGATCAAGGGAAGGGCCATCATTTAAACACACCCTGGGATGCCTGGGTGGCTCAGTCAGTTAAGCATCCACCTTTGGCTCAGGTCATGATCTCCTGGTTTGTGGGTTTGAGCCCCACATCAGGCTCTGTGCTGACAGGGCGGAGCCTGGAGCCTGCTTCGGATTCTGTGTCTCCCTCTCTCTCTCTGCCCCTCTCCCACTTGTGCTCTGTCTCTCACAAATAAACATTAAAAAAATCATTAAAAAGTAACAAAAAATGAAAACATACTATGGAAGTTCTCTGGTAATCCACTCAGTAGACTGGGGAGAGCCTTGTTTTCCAAAACACAGCATACAAACAAATGCTCTGAGAGTATAGTAGATGATTTTGGAGGAAACTCAAAAGGAACCTTTAAATTGTATTTTAGTATTTTAAGTTTTATGTTTTTAATTTTATATTTATATTCAATAGTTTAATATTTAACTAATCATATTTAACTAATAGCTTAACATTTTAATATAGTTTAATAGTTTAATATTTAAAATTTATATATTTTTATTTATTTTTATTTGTTTAATATTTAATCATTTAACTATTGAATAATAGTTTAATTCTTAATGTTTTGCGGAAAAAAAAAAAATCTAACCAGCATGTGATTCCTTGCTTGTGATTTCACCAATATTATCCCACAGGATAGTGTTTCTCATCGTCGTCATTACTGACCTTTTATACCAGCTCGTTCTCTGCGTGGGGGGCAGGGGGGGGGCTGGCCCAGGCGCTGCCCGAAGTTTAACAGCATCCCTGGAGTCTACCTCCCCACCTGCTACCCTGGTGTCGTCACCTCCCCACCCCAAGGTGAGAAAATCAAAAATTGTCTTCAGACATTGTCGTACGTCCTCTGGAGGTCAAAGATCGCCTTGACTGAGCACGATTAGCTTAGACTAAGTCCACTTCTGAAAGTACATTAGGTTGATTTAAGGCCAATGTACTTCTATGGGACTTGGAACACGTGTGATTCACATGGGGCAAACACGGCTAAGGTGACAGGTCACTGGCAGAAGTTTCAGAGGAACCAGACCAGAAGATGGCCCAAAAGGGCCAGAGAACGGGGTCCTTATCTTCCAAGTCACATGCTCTTTCCCACCTGCTCTGTTGTTGTGTCATTCCTGAAGTCGACAGAACTCAACATACGTGTAGGAAAGAGAAGGCAGAGGACTCCACTTTGCCCATTGTGTGTGGCCCTCCTGATCTGGTAAGGAGAAGCTGGGCGGGGGGGGCGGTTGGGGAGGGCCTTCATTCCCCTAGGGGAGACTGAGGCAGAGACATCGGTGAGAACAGGGACCCATGGAGGAGGCTGGAGAGGGAGACAGGCAGGTGGGTCTTGCCAGACAACTCCAGAAACAGCCACAGCGCTGCTCCACAGCCTTGCAATGTTCCAGCAGGCTTGCCTGTCTTGGGCAGACAGGGCTCTGGATGCAGTCCATCTGGTCTCCTCTCTGTGTGACCAACCCTCAGAGCCCAGGAAACAATCAATCCAAAGATAGCTCCCCTTAAGCCCAGCCGGAAAGGCAACAGTCTATTGGTTTCAAAAGCTACCTCACCAGTACTTAATACATACTGACGACTTCACGGACACCATTTTCTGCTGTGCTTACAATGCCGCAAGGTAGGCACTGCCACCATGGGAATATTCCAGATGGCAGGAGGGAGACTGACAGGCGACGTCACTTTTCAGGCCCTGAAGATGAGTACGCGGATACAAGGGTACACACGTGCGTGCACACACAATCGGCTGGCACGTGTCCCCACCTGTGTGTGCTTGCACACATCCCAATGGGCAAGAGGATGGTCTGATGTGCCTGCCCAGCTTTCCTGAGCCAAGAGGGTGCACCAAGCCCCCTGAAGAGCTGGCAAAGGTAAGTGAGAAAAATCAGGGGAAGGTACTGACCTGTGTCTCCAGGGTGATCGGTGGACTTGGATGAGGGTCCTGCAGGGAGAGAGGAGAAAACACAGGTAAGTGATGGGGGGAAACTGAGCCTACTAAGCCAGTTCGCATTTTCCAACAAAGCTACATCTCTTCAGTGCCTAACATGCCCACAGGGAGGGCTGCCCAAATGTCTTCCCCATTCCACAACTCATGAGAAGAGCTTGACCCAATCCCCAATCTCCCCCTAACTTCTTCCCACACCCAGATGACTAAGGGGGTTCAAGTTTCTCACTGACAGGTTAAGGGGACACCCGCCACGGAGATCAAGCAAATGTGCAAGTGTAAGGAAATAGGAAAGAAAGCACTCTTGCTGCTTCTCTCAAAGTGTGTTCAAATCCTCTATATGGAGAGAATGGACCCCTGAGAAGATTAGAAACACACCTCAAAGAACACAGAGTCCAGATGAGGGGGCAAGGCCACCAATTTGTGCCTGGTCTTACAAAAAATGAGGGAAGGAACACACAGAAAAAGAAGAGCTTAATTCCTCGTTTTCGCAGCACATTCCAATGGGCTAGGGAAGAGCCTTTTCAGGATAGCGAAGGCCAGAGAAAAGTCCTATTCATTCACTCTCTACAAAAGCCAATTGACTGGAGAGGCTTGGTGGTCATGTCGCGGGTCATTAAACATGAACTCTTTAGGTGGGGGGCAGGGTGGGTCGAAAGGCGGGAGGGATGGGTGAGGAGGAGGCAGGGTTTTTCAGCAAGTGGTTTCCAAGGAAAACAGGAAACCCAGCACATAAAGACTATTTTTGTCTGCACTGTGTCGGCTCTGAACTTAACCACCCTGGATTCAGGATTCTGGGAAAGCAACCTCAAGCTGCCTCTTACAGAGAATGGGCTTGATTTTAGGGCCCCGAGGGACAAACTCAGTTTGGAAGCCTTGCTTTAGGCAAGAGATTTTCCAGCACTGGCTTCTAGGAAGCCATGCAATTGAGCATCCCCCGCCCCAGTCGGTGAATAAGAAGGAAGTATAGGGATTATGCTGTATTTGTCCTTCTGTGGTCTGACTTGGTTCACTCTATGTAACATCCTTAAGGTTCATCCTTGTCACATAAGGCTGAGTAACAGTGCACTATACGCATTCACCACATCTTGATCCATTCATCCATCAACAGATGTTTACCCTTTTTTCCTATCTTGGCTGTTGTATGGCTTCAACGAGCATGGGCACCCAAGTGTCATGATTCCACTCCCATGAGGCATCTCCAATAGTCAAATTCACAGAAACAGAGAGTGGAAGGGTGGGTGTCAGGTGGGCTGGAGGCAAGGAATGGGAAGTTGCTATTCAACAGGTGTCAAGTTTCATTCATGCAAGATGTAGAAACCTTGGCATTCAGCTGTACGACATTGTGGTTACAGTGACAAAATTTTTAGGTGTATACTGCAGTGTTAACAGAGTACAACTCCTGTTGTGTTCTTACCACAATTAGAAAAGAAAAAACTGCGGCAAAATTTTCAACCCCTACCCTAGGGGAATGGTCAGTCGCTTTCTTAATGATTCCGCTGTGGTATCTTTATAACGATGCCAAAGTAACCCTGAGCTCTGGTCTCTTCTGAGTTTTCTTTCAAGATGAAGGGTTCCTTTCCCCACCCACCCCACCCCCACCCCAGATCCTAGCTCTGAATCCAGTCCCCAGCATTCCTCCAAGGCTACAGCTCCAAGTTGACCACCAGGCAAACAGCTCACTCCAATTTCCACATTCTACCCAGGCACAGAATATTCCTCAGACCCAGGAAGACACTGAGGGGAATACTCCTCCCCATCTCTGGACACTGCAGCCTTGTCCTTCAAGCCTTGAAAGTATTTTAGAGGCTCTCTCTTTAAACCCTTATCTAGCTCCCTCCCAAGGGTGAGGAGGGGGCCACTATATGGGTGAGAACCTTGGCTGAGGCATTTTTGAGTGAGCAGCCTCCGTGTTTTAGCCATTCCTCACGGGGCTCCCCCTGACCAGCCTCTTCATCCTCACACACAGGGAGTGGCAACCCTGTTCTCCCATTTTCCCTGTGTCAGGCACACTGGACAGGACCCACTTTTGTCTTTGGGAGACAAGGCTCTCCTCCTGGTCTATGACAGGGTGGGACTCCGGCCTCAGGCATGCTGCTTTGTGGGTGAGGGCATGCCACATTACTCTTCAACTCTGAGTCAGCCTGTGTGTCTCCCCCAAAGTTCAGTTTCTGCCATCTCGATTTGGCCAGAAGATAAGAAGCTGCCTCTCAGACTCCAACATGAGCCTCATTCTCAAAGCCAGGTCACAGTGAAGAACCACACTGGGGTGTTGGGTGTGCGCCCAGATTAATTAAGTTGTACTTCTCAGCCCATTTGGCTATTGTTTGGGGCTTATGCTTCACTGCTCAGAATCCTGAAGGGGTGGAGAGGGGAGAATGCCATCCTGAACCCCTAAGAACAACTTCCCTGAAAGCGATCGTCCTTGGCAAACCACAGAAAACTCTGTCAACTTGTCAACTGTACTGACAAAACCCAAAGCTGATCCTTAGATTCTGGTAGAGCACCGGCTCTTTACTTGGCATTCCAAGATCAGAAACCCTCCCAGCACATGGTCAGGGGTCCAGTATTATCTACTTAGCATGTTAATGACCTAGCCAGGAAGCAGACAGAGTACTCCCAAGCGGCCATGTTATTAACACTTAGGATTCACTTGCCAACAAAAATTCAATCTCCTCCCTCTGTGCACACTCAAAACCTAAGCTTCTCCCTACAGAAGCTCCATCCAGAAGATTCCAGGTATGGCAATGTATCTGTGAGGTCTCCCTTTCAGCAACATCCTCCTTAATTGGAAAGGCTAACGAAGTGGAACCGGGTCAATGATGCTGTCTGCCTAATCCATCGTGTCTGTCTAAACTGGGACTCTTTGGTTTACAGTAGAGTAAATTCCTGTCTGTCAGGGGAAAGGCTCCTGGAGACCAAAGGGGAATTTGCAACATGCTCGGATGCTACAGTGGAGTGCTTTTAGAATCTTAATGTGGATACTGGGGCTACGGAACTGCCTGAAGCAAGGGAAGCCCTTTCATATCATCTGTTGCAATGACTAAATTGGGGAAGTCAAATAGGGAACCAGGCAGACAGATTTAGTGGCCCGCATTCTTCACCACTCCCTGTATCCACGCCCTCTAGTCACATGACTTTCTATTTCTTTGCTGCGTGTTCTGCCCCATCCCTTGACTTGGGCTTGCCATTTTGATGTGTTTCATCCAAGGGGAGATTAACAAACAGGACCTAAGCAGAAGCTTGAAATATGCTTGTGTGATTGAACATGATCTCTTGTGCTTTTGCTATCCCCACAAGAACATGCCCCAGGTAGCCTGCTGGTGCAAGGAGGAGGACACACACAGGGAACAAACCTATATGCAACCTGCGGCTTGAAGCCCACCCCAGCCTTGAACAGCCAACCTTCAGACACATACATAATACATGCTTGTTGTTGCAAGCCACACAGTTCAGGGTGCTTTGTTATACAGCCATGATTGTGGTAGTAACTAACTGATACACTTTCTGAAGACTGATCTTAATAGAACAAGAACATAATGGACACTCCAGCCTTGGAAACAAAATGCTATCTACTCTCCCCAAGTATGCAAACAAACCTCAGGAACCTGAACTACCATTTATAACTATGATTTAGGACCTACTATGTGCTAGACTCCACATGAGCTGTAGGTTATGCCAAGCAAAGGACATTCTCAACCACCAAGACCTCATACTATATAGGAGGTCACTTTCATCTCTTTGCCAAATGGACCAGTCCCTCTGAATTTACTCCAACGCCATGACAAACAATGGTAACAGGATTTCTCAGAATCCTCTTGCCCTGAGGTAATTACCATTTTCATTTCTCCAGTTTATTTTAAACTTTAACCCATGGGCCTATTAGTTGACCAACGTTTCCAACAATCACCAATACTAGTAAGAACTAGTAAGTGATAACTAATACCTGGAGTTCTTACCACGTTTCAGACACTGGCTTACCTTCTAGACATGTATCATTCCACTGACCCCTTGTAACAACCCTAGGAGATAGAGACTTCCATGATGCTCATTACAGAAATGAGCCAACTGATGACCAGAGAAATTGAGCGACGTGTCCAAGGTCACACAGACAGTACTGAAGTCTGGACTGGACACCAGGGCCCTGTACTTGAGAAACCTGTGCTCCATTATTTTATATTAGCTCCACTGGAGAACACAATCCCCCATCAGAAAAAATCATCTTGCAACCTGGATGAGGTCTACTAAAAGAAAGAACACGCACAGCAAATCAACAGTAGCACTTTAACCACTATTAGCATCCTTTTTTTAAAAAAAGGTAGTGGACACGGTTGATGGAAATTAGCACACGTGTCATGACTAAAAATAAAACACAGCCACTTTGCCACAGCGGGGCACCAAATCCATCCACACATATTTACGGAGTCCCGACTCAGTAGCTAGCACCATGTCTGGTGGGCACCAGGAGGGAGACAGAAAGTTTAAAGGGACTCTGTGTACACTTCTATTCCCAAAGCTAACGGTTTAAATAATAGGCAGGAGTCTGATTACAGATCCTGGAGAAATGAAACTCGGTCTCACTTCAAGACCAGGAAGCCAGGCTCAGAAACTTTGGAGCTCAGCAAGCCCAAAAGCCTGATTTTAACAAGCAATTAGGCTTTCATGAAGAAAATAGGAGGAGACATTTCATGATCATTCCATATGTGCCTCAAACGTTTTGAGCTCCCCTGGTCGGCGGTGAGCCTCGAGCTTAGCCTCAGCCATTGGAAAGTGTGTTCCCTTCCTGTGCTTTGAGTATTTCCTAAGATAGTGTTTGCTCTTGGGTATTAAGCAATGGCTTTGGTGTGGAGGCAACAATACTGTGACTCAAGTCTTCAGAGCCAGATTTCCCCCCATCGGGGCCATCAAGTCAGCAGAGCAATAGACACCAGGCCCTGCAGTACAATCTCTGCACGGACACACCCAGGAGAACACTTCAGAAGGCTGGTGTGGCACTGTTTTCCCGAGAGCCCTCTGGGGACAGAAACAGAAGCCTACCCCCATTAGGAGTTTGTGCTTTACCAAACACCAGGTACCTCAGGAAATGCAGGGGGATGTTTATAGGATCAGAGATTAAAACACAAAATCTCACCAACAGCGCTCCTGCCTGCTGGAGACCACCCAGCAAGACCATCAAGTGCAAGGGGAATTCGGATGCCAAGCCAAGGACCCAAAAGGATGCGGTCACTTGTAACAAGGGACTGTATGGGGCAAAGAAGGAAAATGCAGTGGAAGAGTACAGGTTCAGGGTCAGCTGAAATCACACGTCACCACTGATTAGTCTGCTTGGCCCATGTGCCAGACATGTTTATTCTCACAGTTCTGGAGGCTGGAAATCCAAGATCCAGGAGCCAAGACAGTTGCTGTCTGCTGAAGCCTTTCTCCTCAACTCACCAACACCCATCTTCTCTTCCCTCCATGCCTGAGCCTCTCTGGTGTCTCCTGTGCATCGAAAATTTCCTCCTCTTATAAGGACACCAGTCAGAATGATTAGAGCCCAGACTTCAGGCCTGATATTAACTTCATTACCCCTGTCAAGGCCCGGTCTCCAAACCTTCACATTCTGAGGTGCTGGGGTTTGGCGATTCAGCAGATTAACAACCACTTAGTAGATTTGGGACCTCAGGCAAACTACTTCGTTTCTGTGAGCTTAACTTTTCTCAACCACACCCTGTGAATAGGTGGGACTGTATTCTCCAACAGAGCTACTGCAAGGAAGGACGGAAAGGACAGTCTAGGACTGTTTTCAAAGGTAAAGGGGACACAAATAAATAAGGACACTAGCTTAAGAGGTGGAAATCTGGACTACTCATGTGTATAGAGAGTCACCTCCTCATCTTGGAAGTGGGCTACCACAGACATTATAGGTGATCATGCAGATTTAATAAAACCAGCTATTTTTAACGTCTGCTGCGTGGTTACAAGCTCAAAAACAAGGGCACTGGGGTGGCCTCAGTGGGCGTCTGACTCTTGATTTCAGCCCAGGTCACGATCTCAGTTTGCGGGATCAAGCCCTGCGTCAAGCTCTGTGCTGACAGCACAGAGCCTGCTTGGGATTCTCTCCCTCCCTCTCTCACTGTCTCTCCCCTGCTCACACTCTCTGTCTCAACCTAAATAAAGAAATTTTTAAAAGCTCAAAAGTTATCTCCTCTTTGTCGTCTTCTTCCAGGCTTCTGAAGGCTAAGACATACCCCTCCACCCCCAAACCAATCAGCCACAATTCTTCTCCACGGCCACTCATTATAGATCCCAGCTGAACCAATCCCATTCGACAGTAGTGACATGGGCAAATTTAGCCATCTCCTTTTCTGTGTTTGTTCTGTGCCAAGCACATGAAACCCTTGCCACTCTGCCAAGGCAGGTATCATGCTCCCCCTTTTACAGATCAGATTAACCGAAACTCAGGGAGGATCGTTTGCCCAGAAACACAGGCCTGATAAGGGCGGGAGCCAGGACTGATGCTTAGGTTTGCAAGCAGCCTGAAACTGGCACCTTCATCAACATCCCCGTGCTTTACAAAACCATGAACTTAGTGAATCAGGATCTCTGGGCCAGGAGCCCAAGAACCTGCGTTTTCATTGAACAGTCCTGGGTGAGTCTTCTGCGTACTGAAGCTTGACGAGACCTGCACTGTAGCATGGGTAATTCAAGACCGGAAGCATCCAAAGTGACACAGACAGCCAGTGCAAGACCAAGAATAGGACCCCTCCCCTCTGATCCCCAGTCAGTCACCAAGGCTCTGAGGTGTTCATGCAACTCTGATCCTCACGTTCTGCATCCACTAGACATTTCCATGATGGGTGTGTGTCCATTTGAGGGCTCTAACTGACCAGACTGGGTGACTTAGAAACAGAATTGTATTTCTCATAGTCCTGGAGGCAGAGAGGTCCAAGATCAAGGTGCTGGTGCATCCAGGGTCTGGCAGGACTTCCTAGTTCATGGACAGCTTTCTTCTTGCTGTGCCTTCACCTAGACGAATGGCTGAGGGAGCGTTCCAGTGTCTTCATTTATAATGGCACTCCTTCCGTTTTTGAGAGCTTTGCCCTCAGCAGCCCCCACCACACTGCGGGTCAGGATTTCAACAAATTAATTTAGGGGGACAAACCATTCCATCCACAGTGGGGTACAAGGTGTTTTCTGCTCCCTCCTTTTTCTCCACTTACATGGTGATGACCTCCTTGCCCCGGAAACCCTGACCATCACCTTCATCTTTCCAGCTTTCTTTCCCCAGGGATAAGTGACTCCTTTGGACTCCTCAGGATTTGTTCACAGCCATGAAGGCGCTCACACAATGGGACTTTGTCTGCCAGGTGTCCCTCTGGGATTTCACAAGGAGCTTATCTCATGTGTCCGTGGCTCCTGGGATGAAGGCTGGGGACGTGCATGGTGGGTGACACTGGTCGATGAGGGAGGGATTCCAACAGCACACAAGTCCCCTTGTTCTCTCAGAAAGGCTACATTGGGAATACAGACGCCGGCCAGAATCACACAGCCCTCACCTTGTTGGAAAATGCAAACTCATCTCGAAGAAAGACTGAGAAAACAGAAACCTCACAGAGAGGTCAAGGACACTGGCAGTGCTTTAGAGAGACGGTGGTGCAGAGTTGGGCCCTTTCAACTGGGTGCAATTTCCTTACTCTGTCCTGTCTCTGTGGTCTTCCAAGTTTTAAGAATTTACAGGTCTCTTTACCACTTGGCCTTCCTTCCACAGATTGTAACCCACACCCCGGAACAGAGCCACAGGACCTCAAAATGAAGTTCGGGCCCTTGGAGTTAGTGAATCACCTTGGAAGCTACAAAAGACCACAGATGCATGGAAACTCTGGAAGGACTTCAATGGTTCTCCAGGTGGGTGTGAACAGCTGTGCGAATAAACAGTTATCCAGTATCTAAACCACACACTTGGTTCTGTGTGTGCCTTAAAAGGTTTTGTACTTCTTTGCAAACCACACGGAATTAGAATTCTTCGAACAACAAGGTTTGGAACACACCTACCTAAAAGAGGAGAGGCTTGTGGTAGGAAGTGTTAACATGGGATGGCCAATTGGTGGCCTCTAGATGATTCGTGCTAGGTGGTATTTTTTGGCCTGTAATAGATGACATATTTTTCCTTGTTGCCCATGTTCTAAAACCAGGATAGGTCACATGCAAATCCAGATTTCTCATTTCTCTTTTAAAAAATTAGAGATTTAGGGGTGCCTGGGTGGTTCAGTTTGCTAAGCGTCTGACTTCAGCTCAGGTCATGATCTCATAGTTCATGAGTTCGAGCCCCATGTCAGACTCTGTGCTGCCAGCTCAGAGCCTGGAGCCTGCTTCAGATTCTGTGTCTCCCTCTCTCTCTGCCCCTCCCCTACTCATGCGGGCACACTCTCCCAAATATAAACAAACATTAAAAAATAATTGGAAATGAGAGATTTACCAACACTGCACGTGTCCCTGCAAGACAGCAAAGCTTCTGGCTGGATTGCTACCTGGTCACTGCCAACAACTGTATCGGTCACCTCTATTCACTAAGGCAATTCGCCTAAGGTCGCATGGCTGGTATCAACAATTATTAGAAGAGCAGTTAACATTGGCTCATAGTGAAAACAAAGCGTTGTCCTAAGTGGGTAGTAAGAACCATCTAATTTAAACCGCTTAACAATGTAGGTATTAACAGACCCATTTTACAGACGATGTATTCAAAGCTCAGAGGAGAAAGGAATTCGCTGAAGGTCACTTGTTAGTAAGTGGTAACCTTCCCATCTCCTCGTGTGTGTCTTCAGGCCAGTGACTTGTCACAATGGCAACCATCCTAACAACAACCTTCTCAGAGGGACAAAATGAAGACCGACTCAGATGGTGGAGCAGAGCCTTGCTCAGTCCTGGTGCACAGTGGGCGAGCCACAAGTGTCAGTTCCTCTGGAGGACAATTACTACCACTCTGTCGTGTTCCGCTTTTCATAGCTCAGACCAGAAACAAGACAGGCCACGTGCCAGGAGAAACCTGAGAAACGCAGCCTCCACCCACCACTGCTGGACAAGAGGTGCTGGTAGCTGTCTCCAGGGCTCCACGTCCTCCTGAAGCTGGCCACCTGAGCTCCGCATGGACACAAGCCACATCTCAAGCTCAGCGTGATAATTAGCTTTCTCCCCAGGCACATGCCGTGGCACCTACCAATTGTGCACTCACTTGCTGTCTCACCAAAATGGCAGACGGCCCACTGGAGCCAATGCCACTGAGTGTCCCGCAGATACTGTCGCAAGCTCCAGAGAGACTATGATTTGCTCTGTAGCTTCTGGCACTAGTGAGTGGTCCTCCTGTCCCACGGGCAAACAGTTCAGGTTTAAGACCCAGAAGCCAAGACTGAGCACCAGGAGACTTAGAGGTGGAGGATAGGTGTTCAGTGCCTCCCTGCAAGGTGCCCAAGGTGGCTATTACTAAGCAATTACTCGGCCTCGAAGTTTCAATACGGCCCTCTGGGCAGACATTACTAACAGATTCTGATTTTCCTAGGAGATGCAAACTTATTTCTGTCCCTGACTTGAATCAAACCCTTCATTTTCTGGTAAGGAAAAGAAGATTCAAGATGGGAAGTGAATGTCCTAAGGGCCACATGCACTTTCTATCAAAACCTGGTCTAGAATCCAAGGTTCTTAATGCCAAATCCTGGGTTCATCCCTTTTTGCCAAAGTCAATTTCTATGCTTGTCCCTTCTGCCTTTTCTTCATTTTCTCTTCTTCGGCTCCCACACAAGAGCCTCTAACCAGGACATTTTCTGTTCAAAGGATAGCATATCCCAGCTCTGGGAAAACCAATTCAGCAGTGTTTCAGGTCTGGAGTGTTTCCAGGATGCCACACACAGACCTGCTGATTCAAGCCATGGGGGAAAACTGATCCCAGGATGCTGGGCACAGGGTGATGAAGGGGAGAACTTCACAGTGCTTGCAGAGGGGACACCCCCAACTCCAGGCTGTGCCTCAGAACAGGGGAGCCTCCTTCCTGGGCCGGAAAAGAGATGGCTGGTCGTCGAACATGCAGGGGACAGAGGGTTCCTATGTTCAGAGTCAAAGTCAAAGTCAGGTGGTTTCAGAGCAAAGAGACTCAGGGTCTCCTTCCTGCCTCCTGGCCTTCTCCTAGGTTTCTTAATGTTATCAACGGTGGGGAGGACAGTGACAGCACCAATGACGGTGGCCATTAGGACAGCTATTTTCAAAGTCCTCATGAAGCAACACATTTAGCAGTTCATGCGCATTATTTCAATAAATCCTCGTTCCATCCTCAAGGGCTGGCTACCACAGGATGGTCATCAAGTCTGGAAACAGATGGTTTTATATCATGCTTTTAGCATCGTGAGAGGCCCCTAAGGGGCATGCACATTCACCTCTGTTGCCAGAGTACGGACACCCTGTGGTACTGTTGCCAACTTACAGAGGAGAAAACAGAGGCTCAGAGAGGTTACATGAGTTGCCCAGAAGCCACAGAGATTGGCCCACTGAACCTTCTAATCTTCATAGACGTGAGGAAAAAAAAAAAAAAAAAAAAAAAAAAGTAACCAGAACCCTCAGATGTGGTGTGGTTTGACTTAAACGATACACAGCGCTTTTTACATTTTTTTTCCTACTAGTTGCCAACCCCCAAAGATTAGGTGATTTCAGAACATCCAGATTTATGGCTTTTCTTAGAATGTCCAAAGATCTGGCCAAGTGGGCATGCTGGTTGGCATGGCTGAACTGGAGGAAGTTGCTACTTCCTTAAGGTAGGTACACACCCTCCTCTTAGCTACGGCCCTGCCCCACCCACCTGGGCAAGCCCGAGTTGGTGACCACCACCCCCCCCCATCTCTTTGCCACCAGGGTTTATCGCTGTACCATTCTACCCACTCAATGGCTGATTCATCAGGACCCCACCCTCACTTCCAGTCCCAAAGAAGCAACGTTAGGGATGCCTTAACCCAAAAGGGATCAAAGTTCTACTAATGCACAGTAAGTTCAACACTGTGGTTTATTCATTTACAAGCCTCTACCTAGAGCTCAATAGCTTTGCTTTTTCCTGGGGTGGTGGGATCACACAGGGAGGTGGTGATGGGGACGCTTCAGTGCAGAGCACAGAACAGGAAGAGGTTATTAGCACCACTGTTTTCTGGCTTCCTGCGTAGCCACCGCACGCAGCTGCCTCTGAACTGGCTGTTTGTTCCTAGCTGTCCCGGAAGGAAGCGCGCTCATCACCCACGACAACAGAATTGGCCCTAGGAGCCGAGAACGTGCGCAGGGGCTCCGAGTCCCAGCTCTCCTTCTGTACGGAGCAACCCCAGAGCTGCCCAGACAGGAAAATGGGAAGAAAGCACAGCCTGGGATACAGCATCCTGTAGCCCACTGACAAAGCCCCAGCTGGGGGACAGGGAAAAGGAGGAGGAGGCCAGAGGAAGGGGGTTCGGCAGGGCACATGGGTTGTGTACAATGAGCTCCTTTCATCAGTGAATAGAGGACTCTCCTCAACTCAGTCTCAATGGCTTTGTTTCTTAAACGACCCATTCTACACCCAGAAAGCCAAATTTGCCAGACCCTGTGCCAAGGTCAGGCAAGAGCCTGAGACCCCCAAGCAAGCTGCTAATCAGCACCCAGGAGACAACCACAGTGCCCAGTGCCATTTGGCTGACCTGAAGTCTACAAAGATCCCCTTTTATTTTTATGTTTTTCTGCAGTGGGGTTGGGCACTCGGGGTTGGGAGGGGGGCTCACACGCGTGACATGTTTGGCATAACTGTAGGATCTATTCAGGGTAGTAAGTGTTTCCTTCCCACAAACTTCATTGAGACATCTGCACAGAGGGGGCAGGGCAGGATGAGAAAGGACTGGAGAAGAGGCCAGTTCAAGCCTGCAGTCTCAAGATGACCCGATTCACGATGTGGGAACAGTCACTGCTGATGACCAAGCAGGAGCCCCTGCGTTGCAGGCACATTGAGAGCCTCATCTTCAGAGATTTATTGCACAGGTAGCAAAGAACCAACTGGGGACCTATGGACCAGGATTCAGTTCAGACATGTTTTGTTTACCCTGTACAATATTTTCAAAAGCAAACTGTTCAATACCATGCCAACAATTAATATTTGGGAGGTCCCACGTAAAACTGCAAAGTCCTGGCATTTCTTAGAAAACCCTAAGACTTGGAAACACAAATCCATCACCTCCCTAAGGTACCAGTAGTATGGATCCGGGAAGCAGCTGTCTCCCTTAGAAGGGGCATGTGCCCTCCAGGCTACCCAGCCTGCAGACAGGCTTCCCTTATGAAGGAGGCCTGGTGGCTGCTATGGGCCGTCAACTCCGCGATCTGATTTATTAAGTCTCGACACTCTCAACGGAGGCCCTGGGATGAGAGATAAATACAGAATACGTATCATAGACTGGTCTTAAGGCCAACTTGGCTACAAAATCCCCGGACAGTTTGACCTAAGAAGCACAGATGAACACACATCCGAGACACTGTGTCTGCAGCTGAGTCCCCTCATCCGGTAGAGGTGAGGGTCCCCTTCCCAGCTAACTACTATTTTAACAACTTGCCCTGCTTTCCCAAGACCCTGGACTATCTTCTTTGTACACATATCTGAAGCCCTGTGGCTATCAACCTAGACAGCACTCTCATTTTCACTGAGCCCACACTAACTGAACCTGAAGCCACACAGGGTTGGGATTTCAAAGATGAATCCTCAGAACCCGGCCAAATTAGGAGTTGCAGGAGGTTTTCCTGAGGTCAAGTGCCTGCTGCAAAGATGAGCCTTGGGCATCAAAGACTGAGCAGAAAGCATATGAACTCAACCGACTGGCCACCATGTGAGATGAAGAAACAGAGAGGTTCCTCCATGTGGCATATGTAGCTTATCTGGCAAGCTGTGGTTTCCTGGGAAGTTATTACCTACACCGACATCATAAAATGCAAGCAAGTTCCCAATTTAGCCAAGGCTACAAAAGCTCAACACAAACAGGGCAGGCCCCTCAGGGGTGGCAGGTACAGCGTATTTTATTACAGCTTTTCTAGGTCCGAGAAGGTGGGTTGACATTTACTGCATCTGCTTCTGTCCTATGTAGCCAAGACCGTTATTCTTCAAGCTCTGTATACAACTGAGTCTGTGTGTGTGTTCGTGCATACATGCGTACACGCAAACATCTGTGAGCATTTACTTGCATGAACACGGTCTCTTCCGCTTGAAGCCTTCCAAAAAGCTGCTGTGAGATTTCTAAGTTTTGTTTGCCTGCTACCCCTAATTTTGGGGAATTGCCTCTAAGTCACCCCACTCCGAGTACTAATTTCCAATGGCCACTGTGCGAGGGGAGGGAGGGCCATGGCAGCAGAGATCCTAATCCGCAGACTTCTTTCTGAGCTGTGAGGTGAGGAAGAAGGAAAGCATGCAGTATTTTATTTCTGCACTTTGGATTTAGTTATAATTATTCATGCAGGAGCATCGTTAAACACCAAAAGGGGGAAATATTACAGTTGCTGATTTCACACGCTAACTGTATTTACATGCTAACAGCATTTCTCAGGGACAATTATCTTATTACTAGTGCACTAATCTTTTCAATCTTTCCAACACAGTTTACAGCTGTAGACTTCAAAAATTAAGGCTAATTAAGACTGTGTTTCAGCAGGTATAGTGAACCACTTAGACATTTTAACTGAGTCCAAGACCATCAGTATCAGGACAGAGTTTGAAGGGGGCAGGGATGGGGGGGGGGGACATACAGTGTCACAGGCAGAGAGAAGAGGCTGTGTACCTTCCATTAAGTGGAGGGCTCCAACTCTCCCAATGGATTCTAGAACCCAGTAGACAAATTCCATCAATCGACAGACCTGTAGGTATCAGGACCAAGGACAGCTGGCTTGGCTCATTCAAGGGTCAAGTGAGTATTTTGCATTTGATTACCTACTTCCATTCTTCAGTGGCTAAGATGGACTCCTGTACCAGTGCATCTGTATTCAAATGCTGGGTTGGCTGCTTACTCTGCTTATCCTTCAACAAGCTACTTAACCTGTTGATGCCTTGGTTTCCCCATATGAAACCAGAGTATTAGTAACACCCGCCACTGAAGCCTGTGCTCAGGACTGACTGAATACACGTTTGTAAAACACTTGGAATCATGTCTGGTTCATAATCATCATCAAATAAGTATTTTTTCCAAAAGTGCGGGCTATAAGAACTAATCACTGGAGGCTGTAACATACCTCAACAACATCTGTTTTCTAACATTCTTGACCTCATGCAATCTCACTGCATTATGAGCCATTTGAGAACTGCTAATATATAATCATCGCTGTATTTATTGTGTCTGTGAGCAATGCATTCTCCAATTACTTGTCCTGGTATCTCATTAGCTGCCATATAAAACCAGCACCTTGGATCATCCGTGGTATTTTTTTGTTTTGTTTTAAATCACAGAGAAGCAGACCTCTCCCTGAAAGGCTGTCATGGGAACCCAGATTTGCGGCCCAACTCCTCAGACCCCAAGCACGGTTCCAGCCATCTAATTACTGCATATGAGGAGCTGCTGATCCGTTTCTCGCTGTACTGCGACTGCTGAGTTTCCTCAAGCACCTGCTGTGTGCTTCGACCTGGGCTTGGCCATCTACAACCCCATCTTTTAAGCTCTCACACCAATCCTCCAAGTAGGCACTGGGGAATGGAGAATGTGGAGAAGGTAACGCTGCCCCCATCTGACAGAGGAGGAGACGGAGGCTTCAAACAACTCGTCTCTGATTGCTCAGGTTGCTAACCAAACCGAGTTGTGACGTGCCTCTCACAATTAACCTTCTCTCCTTCCCCATTTTCTTAAGCTGGCTGGGTCCATCTGTCAAGGTGATTACTGCCACTAATGAATGGTAACAGCCACCACCAGCAGCAACATATGCTACCTGCCAGGCACTATTCTAAGCCACTGACTATCCTATAAAGGCACAGACTATGATTAGCCTCTATTTCACCGAAGAGGAAACTGGACTCAAAGGGGTTCTAGGAGATGCCCAAAGCCACACAGCTACAAAGTGCTGGAGCCAGAATTTGATCAAATTCAGGCTCCAGAGGCCCTGCCCCTCAACACTCTGAAATACAGCCTCTCATAAAGCCTGTGGAATTCAACAACTGTCGCCCTTTCAATAAACACCTAGGGTGCAACAAGCTGGATGGAATAGGGGTGAATGGATTCAATCACCATCTATCAAACAAGGATGACAAAATTCATGACTTAGTTCCCTTTGTGAGAAATGCCATCCAAGAGGATGTGGGGAGGACATCAAACATGGGAACTTCAACCAAGTCGGGCAATGAAGACGATTCTTTTAGGGAGTGACAATTAAAATGGGCTTCAGGGGCTCCTCGGTGACTCAGTGGTTTAAATCTCTAACCCTGGATTTTGGCTCAGATCATGATCTCACAGTTCATGAGTGCAAACCCCCCATCAGGCCCTGCACTTACAGTGCAGAACCTGCTTGGGATTCTCTCCCCCTTCTCTCTCTGCCCCTCCCCTACTCACATACACTCTCCCTCTCACAATAAATCAAAGTAAAATAAAGTAAAAGAGAATGGGCTTCAAAGAATAAAAAAGGGTCAACTCACTTGAGATGGGAAAGCCCATAACCATTTTAGGCAGGAAGTACAGCATTAGCAACGTTTTTAAGCAACAAAGAGAGGCAGCCCAATCCTAGCATATGGAGGGATGAGGGACATAAGGGGACACAGGAGGACCTGGTCAAAGGGCCTGGCCGGGCCAGGCAGTTCCTGTGGGTTCCAAGGAATTTGGATTTCATGCCAAGAGCAGCAGAGAATGATGGAGAAGGTTCATGTGGGGAGTGATGGGACTCCTCCCTAGAAGCCAGCTTTCCCTCCCACGTCCTAGATCATTGTTAAATGGCTTCACACAATCGGATGTAAAGGTACCTCGGAAAACCTGTTCAGTAGACCAACACGGTTAAAGTTTTCAAGATGAACTTCAAGTGGTTTCTACTTCACATTTTTAGGGATCATAACACATCCCACACGGTCTAAGCCATAGGTTGCTACTACCTACCAAGCTTTACAAGTGATTTAATCCTCATTGTTATAGACCATGGCGGGGGGGGGGGGGGGGATCAAGAAACGGCATGTTGCAGCATATTCAAGTCTGAAGTATCTTCTGTCTAAAAAAAAAAAAAAATCAAAGACAAAAAAAAATCAATCTCAGACAAACGTCAATTTGCAGCTCTGAAGTTCTATGGCTTATGAAAATGCGAGGGGCATTTGTATATTGAAAACGATGAATGGCCACACGCACACACGCACACACTCAAACTATATCCTATGTCCTGTCAGTTCCCTTTTACTGACTGCTGTGTGTTCTGTGTTTATTTCAACTTGATAGCTCATGTGACCCCCATTCAGTTCGCCTCAAACTGAGGACATGGGTGTCCAATACTAAAATCAGGATGTCCCAAACGAGGACAAATAGGTCTCTCTGGCCACAACAACCACAGGTATTATAAAGAAAACATGGGCTCCAAGAAGTAAAGTTATTATCATCACATGGTACGTAAGGACTGGGGACCAAGGTTTAATTCTGTGGGCAAAGACAGCCAGCCTTCTACCTGCCCTGGAGAAGGACTTTGAAAACCACCTGGTTGGCTCATTGTCCCCCTCCTCCAAGCCTCTCAAGACCTCGACCTGACTCACATCCTGATGGGGAAGGTCTTTGTGGGAAGAAAGCTGTGATCCCATTCCAGGGGTTCATCCTTTCCATAGCCCTCTGTTCCAAAGATAACCAGAATACTCAGGGACCCCCCAAGACCCAGACACCCTAACCCTAACCCTAAACCCTAACCCTAAACCCTACTTTCTGTTTCTGGCTTCACCATGTGATGGCTGCGAATTTTGAGCATTTGAGCACTTCACCTCACCCTAGGACGATCTCACCTAGAAGTGCCGGCCAGACAAACAGCTCTGAATCAGAGCTGAATCAGGTGCAGGGCATGCAAAAGAAATTCCTGGCCTCGGCTGAGTTCTAGAACCGAAGAGCTACAAAGAACCTGGAGACCGTCACACCCAGGTATGCTCACTGCACAGCCAGAAAACACCGGGGCTCAAAAGAACAGAGTAGTTGCATCGTGCTTTTTCTCCTTTGCCATTTTCTCGTAGTTGAAGGAAAATAGTCAAACACAGACACTCACAGGTGAGGAGTTTTTACCTCCCTAGGCATGTCAGACAGCTGACACTCAATAGATTTTCAGTGAATGGATGGCATCAGCAAGCATTTGCCAGGCACAGCATGAGAGGGACAGTGTGTGGCGGGAGAGGGGCAGGGACACTGTGGTTCCCACACCAAATGGGTGCTCGCTTGTTGCAAAATATGTTTTTTTTTTTTAAACAAAGATAACCATTTTAATATAATCACCTCTGTAATTTTGATTAGATCTACTGGGTTTGCTTAAGAGTCCAAGCCCTTAAGGGGAAATCCACTTAAGGTTTTCTTCTGCCAGATCACCAGAAAGAAGCCGTTTTCCAAAAGGTGGCCCTTCGGTGAAGCTGCCCACATAACTGAACCTAAAATCCTAGTCCATATTTCAGGAAAATGCCTCCTTCTAAGGAGGTCATTTCTGGGAATCTTTCCATTCCTTCAAATAAGGCAACAATGGCTGCCAATGATTAATCATCGATTACGGGCCAGGTACTTCTTTGGCTCTAACTCATTGAAACTCTCATTCTTACCTTCAGGACAACACTGTGAGGCAGAGAGCCCCAGTTCACAGCTGACAAAAGTGAGGCTAACAGTTCAATGACTGCTCCAGTGACACAGAGCTAGTGGGAGGCAGAGCTGAGATTTGAACTGGGTCTTACTTCAAAGTCTAAGCTCTTTAATGTTTATCTGAGAGACAGAGAGAGAGAGGGGGGGGGGCAAAGGGGACAGAGCATCCGAAGCAAGCTCTATGCTGACAGCAGCAAGCCCGATGTGGGGCTCGCACCCACGAAGCCGTGAGCTCATGACCTGAAGTGAAATGGGACGCTCAACCGTCTGAGCCACTCAGGCGCCCCCAAAGTATAAGCTCTTTCCTACGACGTCCTACTAACCTCTGATTAAAGCCAACCACCCCTTTCTTGTTACATTTTTCCATGCACAGAACTCTCCAAGGAGCTCAATTTTTACAAGCAATACAAAACAAGGAATCAGGAAACCTCTGTCCGCTCTCAGCTTTATCACAACCAATGCACCATTCTAAGTGCGCTGCAAAGTGACCAAGTCTTCACTGCTTCATCCGTTCAGTGGGTACAGCTCCCAACCACTTCTGCAAACTGTTGCCAGAAACCAAACGGAATGCAGCCAAAAGCGTACCTTCTAGAGCTAGAACTGTCAGAGGCCGGTGGCTCTTCCCGCGGGAGGTCTGTCTTAACGATCTTGCAAACGCTCCCCTGGGCAGGCAGCCCGACACACTACGTTCTGCCCCGAGGAGTTACCTCCTAAAATAAACCCCGCTGACTTTAGTTAGCTCACCATGGACTATATATAGAAGAAAATACTCAAAAGGTTCCATCTGGCAGCAGCTTCGCCCAGGCTCAGCCCAAACGGCTAATTTCTAACACAACCTGCAACACCTGACAGGCAGCTTTAACTCAGGTCAGTCGAGAGATGGGAAACCCTTGCGGGGTTAGCGCAGTCTGTCAGGGCATCGAGGCCCCGGGGCTTCTGAGCAAACTATTACCACAGGAAAATGTGAGCTCATCCCAAGGAGGGTGCCGCAGAGAAATCAGACAGGGGGCAGTGGGGAGGGGTCATCAGCCATCCAATTGTGCATTTTGAATATGTGCAATTTATCACGAGACAACCATTCCCCAATAAAGCTGGACAGCAAAGGTTTGGAAAAACTAATGCCATTCGGCTTTAAGAGAGAATCAGGGGCCTCCGGGTGGCTGAGGCAATTAAGGATCTGACTCTTGGTTTCGGCTCAGGTCATGATCTCGCGGTTTGTGAGTTTGAGCCCCTAGTCTGGGCTCTGTGCTGGTGGGGCGGAGCCTGCTTGGGAGTCTCTCTCACCCTCTCTCTGCCCCTCCCCCACTCACACTGTCTCTGTCTCTCTCAAATAAATAAAATAAAACTTTAAAAAAGAGAATTAGTAAAAGGCAATACCAAAATAAAATAGAGATCTGGGTTAGAAAATTGCTTGCTAACCTTTTGGCTCTGGCAGTCCATGAAATTACGGTTCTAAGTCCAGGCAAACACTATAGAAGGAAGATCAAAGACTTCTAGGAATTAATCTGTTTACTCAACTAATAATGACTGCAGCTGTCACTTCCTGAGCTCTTGCAGCATGCCAGGCACGAGGCATGGTTCGCCATAACCATTATGTCATACGTCCCCGCAGCCAGCCTATGAAGCAGTCACTGGTATTCTTCCCATTGGACGGATGAGGAAACTGAGGCACAATGAGGTCATCTCTCCAGAATTCGGACCAGGTCATTTCAGAATTCGTGCTCCTACTCACTGTGCCAAGCCCCTCTCCTCAATTATTACTGAGCACCTAATATGTGCTAGGCACTCTCTCAGTCTGGATTTGTAGCGACAGGGGTCACCTTGAAAAAAAAATTTTTTAATGTTTATTTATTTTTGAGAGAGAGAGAGAGAGCGCGCGTGCACAAGAGGAGGAAAGGGCAGAGACAGAGAGGCTCCAGGCTCCGAGCTGTCAGCACAGAGCCTGACGCGGGGCTCAAACCCACAAGCCGTGAGATCATGACCTGAGCTGAAGTTAGATGCTTAACCGACTGAGCCAGCCAGACGCCCCAACCATGAGGTCCCAGGAAGGGGCAGATAAAAATGTGGGTCCTGGCACACTGTCTCCTCTGGGGTGTGCAGACACACACAGAGCTCCCTCAAGGGCTCACTTCAGCAAGAGGTGTTTTAAGGTCCTAGAGACTGTCGAAGCCAAGATGGCTCCAGAGAATTTTCTATGATGGTAGAAATGTTCTGTATCTGTGCTGCCCACTAGCCACATGTGGCTGCTGATTGACTGAGATGTGGTGGGTGCCACTGTGGAACTGAATATCTAACTCTTGTTGGTTTTAATCAACTTAGGTGTAAACAGCCATACACGTCTGGTGGATACAGTGCTGGGCAGCATGCACCTAAGGGACCTCACAGTCTCACCATGTCAGCAGAGCACGGCCAGGAGTAGGCCCAGGGGGAAGGCCGGCAGAGAGTCAGCACAGCCCGTGGGAGATGAGCTCAGCAGCCCCAAGCTCTGTGTACCACCGATCCAACAGCTTCTCAAGCCACTGTGAGCCATCCAGAAGGCTGAGAGCTGTGTGGACACCCACCGACAGGTGCCGGGGAGGATAGTCTCCCACGATGTGCACTAATTAAACAGTAAGTCCTATGCAAGGTGCTTTAGTGCGTTACCTCCTGGGGACCCCCAAGGGGGTTACTCTCGTGCCAGGTAAGGAAACTGAAGCTCAGAGAGATGAAGCCATCGGCAGAGCTGGGGTTTGAACCCAGGGAGGTCTGATTCCAGGGGACAGATTCCAAACCACTACATAATCCTGTGTCCCAAGACAAAAGCACACCTCACTGCCTGCTCTGAGATGCGTCCGCTCACTCCCAACCATCTGGGGGCAGAGGCTTCTGTTCTGGTGGAAGGAGAAGGGCTGGGTCTTCTGAGAAAGACACAGGCAGATAGCAGGGAGTGGGGCAGTCCTGTAGGACAGTCCCTCCAGGCAAACCCAGAGGAAATGCAGCTGCTTGCTTTTGCCGGGGGTCATTCCTTTGCCCAGGAAGGCCTTCTCCCTCCGGCCCACCTGCAGAATTCTTATTTATCCTTCCCAAGTCAACTCAGATATTTTTTTTCTTTGAATCCTTTCCTGATCTCTCAAAGATAAGTTGACCACCCCTGCGTTCCTGGCTCACTCCCACCGCCATACCAACTCCAAGTACCTTGTGACTACTTCCTCCTTGGCACTGATCACCCTCAGGATTGGTGATGGGCAGGGCCTGCATCTCACCCACCCCTGTTCTCCCAGAGGCGAAGAGGGTGCCTGACATGCGAGGTCCCTGCACAGCAAATGTTGACTTTGAATGGCAGCGACAAGAGGAATGGCTTAAACAAAAGGAACATTGACATTTTAAGAGATGAATTAAGAACTGCCTTGTGTCAAAGACAGAGTCGTGAGTATCTTTCAACATCTCAGGCCCTGGAGACAGGCCAGGGTGACTTTTCCAACTCAGCTAGACTCTAGCTGTGTGACCCGAAGCAAAGGGTCTTAACCTCTCAGAGCCCCATAATTCCTATCGAGAAGGTGGGAGAGCATGGGGTTCTACCTGCAGGCTTTAGCATGAGGGTCACCTGAGCTACTAAGGTATGGGAAGCATTTGGCATGGAGCCCTGGCTCAGAGCCTTTGGTAAACACTCACAATCATTGGCAAAGCTGCTCAACAAATGGCTTAGGCATCGAAGCTGGTCTCGGGAAGATCTTAAGAACTGGTCGGCTCTGGGCCCAGCTTATCCCAACAAGAGCAGATCAGAGGGAAGGAGGAGGCATTGTCCCACCAACCTCGAGTAAACAGGTGGTTTACCCATGTCCTCTCCTCTGCTTCCCACCACGCTGCACCCATTTTGGTCTCTCCCTGGCCAGGCGTGGTTCTCAGGGGCCCTCAGACAAGAGGCTGACGACCAGTCAGCCAGCAGTTGACTATGACTCTCACGGAGATTTTGGTTTTAGCCTACAAAGTATTTTATTCATTTATTTATTTATTTTAACGTTTATTCATTTATTTTTGAGAGTGAGAGAGCACACAAGCAAGGGAGGGGCAGAGAGAGAGGGAGACACAGAATCCGAAGCGGGCTCCAGGCTGCGAGCTGTCAGCTCAGAGCCAGATGTGGGGCTCAAACCCATGAACCGTGAGATCACGACCCGAGCCCAAGTCAGACGCTTAACCGGCTTGAGCCACCCAGGCGCCACAGTCTGCAAAGCATTTTAAACATTTTCAACTAAGTTGCCGAAGTCGAAAATTCAGAAGACTATATGTTCAAATTCTGAATGTCCAGCCTTCCTTGGAAAATGAGATCTGGCCTCACTGGGTCCCCACCTGCAGTCAGCTGGAGCTGGGATGCCTGAGCAGGCCCCATGTGGCCACCACACTTGCTTTCACTACCTGCCCTGCTCAGAAGGCATCTAACTTTCCAGGTCCTTCTCAAGGAGAAGGGATCTGGGCAGAAACAGGTACCTGCCACTGTTTTACTTAGGAAAGCAGTTTGCTAGGGTCAGAGAGCAGCTCTGGATTTGAGTCAAAATCCATAGACTCCAAACCCACCTGATTTCCCTTTGACATCACCAGTAGGTGAAGATACAGATGAGGGGCGCCTGGGTGGCCCAGTCAGTTAAGCATCTGACTTGGGCTCAGGTCATGATCTCACAGTTCGTGAGTTCAAGCCCCACGTTGGGCTCTCTGCTGTCAGCACAGAGCTTGCTTTGGATCCTCTGTCTCCTCCTCTCTCTCTGCCCCTCCCCCACTCACGTTTTTTTTTCTCTCTCTCTCAAATAAATAAATGAATAAAAACATTTAAAAAGACACAGATGAAGAAATGGTTGTTTGATAATAACCTAACCATGCCTTTGCTGCCTCTCTCACATAGAAAGCTAAAAATAAATCACTCGAGGCGCAGCTTATCAATCTACAGCTGATAAAGGGGTGTCAGGTGGTGCTATAACCTTTCCATCGGACGAGGCCTGGATGAGCTCCTGATTCCAGCTTAGAGCACGGTCCTTAGGAGACGCAGATGCTGCAGAAAGACTTGGCCCTCCAAGTTCTCCGCGTTCGCTCACGGCGCAAAGAGGGAACGATGCGGAAAGAAATGCAGCCAGATACAGAGACAAAGAGGCTCACGTCACTGTTGTGCTTCCTCTGCGGTGTGACCACCTCTTTCGAGAGGTGACAACGATTGCCCTAGTAAAAGTGGGCCCCCACTCTTCCCCCCACACGCTCACACACACATGCTCACACTCCACTGGCTGCTTCCACCCCAGAACTTCCCACCTGAGTTATTTGTTATACGCCCTCCCTCCCGCTAGACTGCGCACTCCACGAAGGCAGGGTCCTTCTCTGGTTTGGTCTGCTTCCGCACAGTTCTCTGGTTCTCGCACTTCAGCCGGCACTTGGCAGGAAAAATCAGGCCCCTACTGAAAATTTGCTCAGGGCATCGCTGATACAATACAAGGTGCCCTGCACCGTTTCCAGACCACCAGCGCCTACACAACAGTTTCGGGATTCTT
Source organism: Herpailurus yagouaroundi (assembly GCF_014898765.1). Classification (NCBI taxonomy): domain Eukaryota; kingdom Metazoa; phylum Chordata; class Mammalia; order Carnivora; family Felidae; genus Herpailurus; species Herpailurus yagouaroundi. The sequence goes on from NW_024412453.1 coordinate 5,838,242, forward strand.
GCCTATTTCTCTAGCACACATACAACTCGGTATTGTCTCCAGGCAACTCTCGTTTATTGAAATAGGTCTATTAAAAATATCAGACTTTATGGAAAGATATCTAGGCAATCGAGGGGCACTTGTGATCGATGTGCTTTGGAACTGACCATCACTTATTAGCCGTGTGACCTTGTAAAAGTGGGTTCACCTCTTTGTGCCTCAGTTTCCCCACCTGTAACACAGTAATGAGTGCAACCTCCAAATGATAGGGGCAAATGAGCTAAAACATGTAAAGTTAATTAATAGCAAGTGCTTAGAAAAGTGTACGGGACAAATTGTGTATGTGTGTAGATACGTATATAATGGAATATTACTCAGCCATCAAAAAGAATGAGATCTTATCATTTGCAACAACGTGGATGGAGCTAGAGTGTATTGTGCTAAGCCAAATAAGTCAGAGAAAGACAAATATCCTATGATTTCACTCATATGTGGAATTCAAGAAACAAAACAGATGAACATAGGGGAGGGGAAAGAAAAAAGAGAGGGAAACTAACCATAAGAGACCCTTAATGATAGAGAACAAGCTAAGAGTTGATGGAGAGAGGTAGGTAAGGGGATGGGCTAAATAAATGAGTGATGAGCATTAAGGAGGGCACTTGTTGGGATGAGCACTGGTTATTATATCTAAGTGCTAGATCACTAAGTTCCTCTCCTGAAACCTAAATAAAATACATAAATATATAAATGACAATTTTTAAAAATGTCATTCACATAACAGCTAAAAACCACTTTTGGAGACACAGGCTTTGCCTCTACTTTGCCACAACCTAGATGTGTAAAGGCTTCCCTCTCCCTGTGCTCCCATTCTCCCATTATATATTTATTTATTTATTTAAGAGTTTATTTATTCATTTTGAGAGAGACAGTGCAAGTGGGGGAGGGGCAGAAAGGGGAGAGAGAGAGAATCCCAAGCAGGCTCCCCACTGTCAGTGCAGAGCCTGACATGGGGCTTGAACTCATGAACTGTGAGACCTTAACCAGAGCTGAAAATCCAGAGTGGGACACCCAGTGGACTGAGCCAGCCAGATGTCCCCTCCCATGACTTAAATGAGGTTGTTGGGCCAGACACTCTTAAGACTCAGTCCTTCACCCACCTCTGATTCTCAGATTTTCAATTTGTGGATGACCCTACCTTAAAAGAAAAAAAAGGGGGGGTAAAACCTGAATCTACACAATCTACACAATGGAAGCCCAAGAGAGGAGCTAGGAGACCATGGGGGAGGTTATTCACATTCCAAACAGCTTTGCTCTCACAAAAGGATTAACAGCAGAGTTGCTTTAAATAGCAGTTTAAGCCTTGTTTATGGATTACTAAATACTTGATGGGGAGGTGGAGGGCCCAGGAACTTGTGGCAAAAGCATGATTAAATTAGGTCCAACCAGAAATTTAACAAGTGAGTATGTTTCCCTTAAAATTATGAGTGTCGGCAAGAGAAACTACCCCATTTCAAAGAAATCTATTCCTACCCAATGTTTTAGTTGTCCATCAATTGCTTTAAAGAAGGCACGCCTGCATCCACGAGCCAGTTTAGAGCAATAATCCAGCCTGTTTGTTTTTAAGCCCCTGCTATAACAACACTGATAATTTATTAAATGCCGTAACTGCTTGTAATGCACCAGCACTGTTGAGCATGTGACCCGCATCATTTCATCTAATCATCAGAACAACCCAGTGACGTAGGCATGATTGTAACCATCATTTTAGGGATGAAGAAGCTGAGGCTGAGAGAGGGGACATGGCTCATCCAGAAGGAGTGGATGGCAGAGGGAGAATTCAAGCCCAAGTATGATGGGAACCGTGCCCTGAGGTTGTATTATAAAAGGCAGAATCCTTGCCTCAAGGAGGAGACAAAAGATCAGCTAAAGAGGTCAAAGGATAGATAATAAGGATGATAAATGCCTTGAAAGAGACTTTTGTGAGGACAAAGAGGAGAGCAAGGACTCGGGGTGTGCCCACAGCCTGGTGTGCCCAAAGTCAGATGTGAGCTCAACCCAGCCCTCAGTTGTTAGCCCACACTCCAATGTCCAGATTCTCTCCTCCATCCTTAATGCTGGGCATACTCTCATCAGAACGACTCTGAGCACAAACCAGTCCGTCCTGGGGGACCATGCTCCCCAAAGGTGGGCTGCGGCCTTGGGAGATGAAGAGAGAGAGGAAGTCTGTCACCGACCCCCTCCCGGTGCCTTACCGGGCTACCTGAGAGCTTCTCGCTGCCTCATTTTCCTCCCTTGAAAAATGGGGATATTAGCTACCCCCTACATCCCTCGGCAGGGAAGCGCTGGTGATGAATTAGGTAACATCTGTGAAGCACTCCCAGCTTTCTGGAGAAGGGCACCTTGGGAGAGGAGCTATAAAAACACAGAGGAGCAAGCTATTATCAGCACGATCATTATTATTATTATCATTTCTGTCATGACATTCTCCTGCCTAAAGACCTGCAGTGGCTCCCCACTGCCCCGAGAAGAAGACGCAGTTAGGAGCCTGGTGGGCAAGGCCACCGATTTCCTGCTGCCCTTTCCTTCATCCCTCTTGCTCGTCCCCACACATCACACCCAGTGGCTCCCAGGGAGAGCCCTGCCCCCTGGTCTACATCACCTCACCCAGCTGTCCCCACTCCCCCAGCCAAGTACCCGTTCCCCTAACATCCAAGTTGGGAGCTCACTGGCCCACCGGCTTGTTTCTGTTGCTGAGCCCACCACTTGTCCTCTCTGGGGGACCTGTTAGCACCTGTACACAGGTGCACATGAAATCTGGATCCTGCGGGAGCTTCTTCCCAGACTTTTGAAACACAAGATGCCAGGACTCAGTATCTTATACCCCAACTAGATAATAAGCACACTGAGGACCAGCCGGAGTTCAGATAAAGTCCAAAATTCATAAACAGGGCCTTGGTAACTACTGAACCATACAGGCAAAGAATCCGGGTTCAGAGAGAACACAGCTCCCCATTCCGCCTCGGACCACATCCCTGGGTGCCAACTTCCTCCTTCGCAAACTAGAGATCATCACAACAGGTGTGGTCACAGAGAAAAACAAGTCTGGACTCGTCAGGAGACGATGTGAAATGATCACTGCAAAAGGGAGAACACAAGTGCTGCAATAAGGGGCCAGGTCTCCTGCGCTGGAGAGCACGCTCTCACCACAGGATCCGCAAGCCTTTTGAAGTTCCAGAGTTTTCTTTTCTAGGGAGGAGTGAACAAGACAGAACTACGGGGACGCAAGATGAAAAGGGGGGGGGGGGGGGGGGTGGGGGGGGGGATCCAAGAGATGAGAGGATGTTTCAGCCTGAAACCAGCCCATTCCCCAGATGGGCTGGCTCAGGCTGAGGGTGGACCCAAGCACAGGGACCCCGTAAGAAGGGAGAGAAGCTTCGCCAAAGTTTGTCTGGTTAACAAGCATTTTGTTCTGATTGGCGGGAGCAAGCATCACGGTGAGTCATTTCGGAGGCAAAGAATGGGAATTTGGAGGGTGTGTGTCTGGTCATCCCAGGTAAGCAAGGGGGCATCCGTGCATCATAACGGAGTCATATGGAGAAGGGTGGTCTTCGGAGTAAGCGCTTTGCAGAACACACAAGAGTGGGAGGGTCCTTTGCTCTTTTCAAGGAGCACAGGGCTCACTCAGGTCAAATTTAACACTGTCAATACTCAAGAAGGTTGCTGTGTGGACTCGATGTGAAAGTGCTTAAAGTAAACTCAGCACTAGCTGCTTTTAGTTTCCGCTAATCACTGTTTACTTCCAGGATAATCTAGAAGACTGTCTAGTGGAGCTCGAAGGTAAAGAACATTCTGGAACTGTGCTGCAGGTAAATATGTAGCCTGGGACTGCATGCCTGTTTAGCCACTGAGGCACATGATGCTACTGATTCCCACTGAAATTGCTCTCTCTGCCGTCCCAGGATGTTGTCACGTCATCTTCTCTTGGGCCAGACACATCTTATGCCTAAAGTACCATCAACCTAGCCCCCGGCCAGTGACAGGTTAAAAGAAAAAAAAGGAAATGAAATATACAACCCACCTTCCCAACTCCCCCCAAGAATCAAAACAGACAGCAGACAGGATGGAGAACCAGGAGTTAAAGAAAATGAGTGGCGGAAAGTTCTCTACTAACTTTTTATCCTCGCTATCGTCGGTGGCAGGCAGGCCTGTTTTAAATTTACCGGCAGCTTTTTAAGCTGCCACCTAGCTCTTGAGGTATTTTTAGTCAAGTAGAAATTCATTTGGAGCCTCAAGTCAGGAAATGGAATCATGTCAGGTGTTGCTCTTACAGAATTCTGGTCCTGCCCTTTGTCTGCTGTATTTGCCACTTCTCATTTGCACACAATTAAATAATCACTTCACCCCCCACTTCTCCCGCATCTTTAGCATCTCCCCACAGAGGGAAAAACGCCAGGGAAGTCAGCACTAGGTTTAAGAGATCTATTCTTAATCCAAACGTCATTTCCATCAGCAGGAACAGACTGGGGGGGGAGGGGTTTACAAGGAAAATAGGGCCCTGAACCAGAATGAAAGGGAACAAGTTCCGCTTTCCTCACTCAAAACAGACGTCTCCAATGAGGCCGTGGCTATATATACATCCGTCAGCTGCCAAAAGGCACTCGCAGACACAGGAGGAAGGAAATTAAAACAATACTGCTGGCCTGGAAGCAATGTGGAGGTACCTAAGTCAATGGGCGAACCACTCACCCTACAGCTTAAGCCAAATATGCAGGAGTCACTCCTGACTCCTCTCTTGATGGCCCGCAGCCAACCCACCTCCAATTCACAGCCAAGTCCAACAGAATCTACCCACACCCGAAAAGTGTCCATAGCTGACCACTTCTGATCTGGACCACCAAGTCCCAGCACGTTCTGTGGCCCTGTGTCCACCCGGCAGCCGGAGGCACCTTTGAAAACGTCATAACCCAAATAACACACAAAAGAGCAAATAGTACACATTCCCATCTCACCCGGGACAAAATCTCAACTTCTCCTTCTGGATGGAAAAGCCCTCCAGGATCTTACTCCTGTTTCTCGAGCTCATGTCACTTCCCCGTTTCCCTCTTCCTCTACTACTGACAGCCTTCTGTTTCTAGAACATTCCATGCTCTCTGATGCCCCAAGGCCTTTTCCCTCTGCCTGGGATGCTTTGTCTCCAGGTTTTCACATGGCTTCTCTGGTCATTCAGGTCTCATGTCAAACGTCACCTCCCCAGAATCCCCTCTGGTGACCACCCTCCTCTCCACTGCAACATCCTGCTTTAATTTCACGTACAATGCTTATCATCTTTAATATTTCCTTTTTTTGTCTGTCTGATTGTTGTACCTTGTTCATAGCTGCATTGTCAGCATGCACACCAGTATCTGTCCACAGCTGTGCCCAAGACCTGTGTGTTGAATGAATGAATGAAAGAATGACCGTAGAAGGGAACAGGGCTGAGGCACATTAAGGGTTCAGGTGAATCCAGAGGGTGTTATGTGTCTCTTACATTACAGCACATCTCAGTTTAGACTCTCAAGTTTTCCGTATTTAGAGTTCACAAAAATATCAAGTGAAAAAAATAAATTCGCAGACTCAACTTGGTCCAAACATATTTAGAAGCTTTCCAATAACTGTATCCCATTTTAAATTAAAATTAATACAAAACAAAATTAAAAACTCAATTTCTCATCCCACCAGCAATAGCCACAGTGGCTGGTGGCCATGATCCTGGGCGGCCCAGGTGTGGCCCATGCCACCCACCACACCGGGGGTGGAAATCATCCCCGCAGGGAGGCCAGTGACTGGGAGAACTGCTCTGGAGGAAGAACCAACAGATCTGGTCCTCACTGACCTCTGGTGTGACGTTGGCCAGCACGTGCGATGCTCCAGAGCTTCCGTGTCAGAGCACGGAGGAGGACACCACTTCTGGAAGCATATCAGAGGGAGTCCCATGCAGGGCGGTCAAGAGCTCGGGCCCTGGGGCTGGGCTGTCTGAGTTCAAGTCCTCACAGTGCGACTCACTGGCTGTGTGTCTTTTGGCACACTAGTTAGCTTCTCTGTGCCTCAGTTTACACATAGGCAAAAAGGGGACACCTACCCCACAGAGGAGTCGAAAGGGTCAAATGACACTGTGTACAGAAAGCATCTGTCACAGGGCCTGGCACACAGCAAGGTCCCAGTGTAATCACCGTAATCGTTATCGTTACTCATTATGACCCGTGAAATTCGGACATATGTACAGAACGATACAGGTGCCCCAGTTAAACAGAAGCCAGGCTTCTACAGCAGGGAACGAACCAGATCATGCACAGTACAGAGGATTCCCATTGGAGACTTCTTTAAATAGAGTGAAATCTCTGAAGGGCTTTTCAAATAAGAATCAATTTACCATATCGACACGGAACTCTTCAGAGACCTTTCTGGGAGGGACCCAGACCCAGTGTGTCCTCTATGTCACTCTCATCTGTTTGCTGATGAAGGACAGACTCCGCTCGAGTTTCTCCATCAGCAGCGGGAGGCTGTGATGGCTCACGAAGCGCTGGGACAGAGAGACCGGTAGTGGTGCGGGTCTGTCAGATTTTAGGGCCACTAAGAGGACCAGGTGTTCAAACTGGCCCCATGCAAGCCCCATGCAAGCCCAAACCACCTCCGGTAGTCAGCTGCCAGATTCTTGGTGCAAGAGAAACAGGAAAAGTCTGGCGGCAGGTCCCCGCAGCAGACGGACTGTCACAGTCTATTTGGAAATGGCTACAAATTGGTATTTTTATCCCTCTCCTGGACAGGTCTGCAAAGGCTGAAACAATGCCTGTCACTCACTCAGTGATTTGTGAGTACAGCCTTCAAGCCGGTCCCCATGCTGGATACCAAAGAGACACCAAGTCCACGGGGTGAGCCAGAGACGTGGAGTTTACTTTACTGGCAGCCTGAAAGCTCAGCTCTGTTGATCAGCTGGGTGGCCTTGGGCAAGTTGATTAACCTGTCCGAGACTCTATCCCCTTACCTGTGAAACGGGGATAGCAGCAGGACCTTCCACATAAACTGGCCGTGAGAAATGAGTTCAGACACACGAAGGGCTTAGAATAGCTCCTGACGCACAGCAAGTGCTCAATTAATGTTTTTATTTTTAGTTGTAGTAGTAGACTAGTTGTAAGGGACTAAGTTCTGGATGTCAGGACAGCACATAAAAGCAGCATCTAGCTCAGGGGTCAGTAAACTACCATAGTCCACGGGCTGAATCCAGCTGGTGACCTGTTTTTGTAAATAAAGTTTAATTGGAACTCAGCCACAACCATCATTTACATTATTATCTCTAGCTGCTTTGGCACTGCACAGAGTTGAGTAGCTGCCAACGAGACTGAATGGCCCTCAACGTCTAAAACATTTACTGTCTGGTCCTTTAAGAAAAGGATTGCCAACATCTGATTTAATCCAGATTGGCGGGGATGAGATCAGGGAAGGCTTCCTGGAGAAGGTGACAACCTTGGCCAGTATTAATTCTTGCTTTTCAGAGTTCTCAAAGAGTATGTTTAGACCCACAGGTTTGAGTAACAGAAAGGAGGCCACCAACCCTTACCTATATCATATTCTATACTGGAAGTCACTAAATGGTGGCTCTTGGGGCCAGAAATAGTCCATAAACCTGTTTTGTATGACCCTCATGGTGCTTAAAAACGCCCAAGACACAATGGAAGACATATCATGCTCATCTGCCTTTTTGGCTTCCATTAAAAATTCTGAATATCTAGAACAGCGTGGACCCACACTCCCACTGAACCCTCTTTCAATGGGGGCCTACTCTCTAGCTTACCATGATCCTCACCAAACCCACATCCTCCCCCTGTCTTATAAGGATCTTGTCTGTGGCCTTCGCTCTTTTGCCACAAAGGCCTGTCTCACATATTCTCTGGTACCCTGCCAACGCATGAGGTAGACAAGTCAATCACTGCCACCTTATGATGGGAAAACCAAAGTTCAGAGAGGCTAAATGACTTCCTTAAGGATACCCAGCTGGGAAATGATAATGTCTGATGGGAACTAGGGCCTCTGCCTCTAATTCACTGCCCTCTTCAGACATTCAAACAAAAGAATCAGTCATCACTACGGTTTTTCTAGGGCACTTTACAGTTTGCTGAGCTCTTCCACACACACAAGGTTTATTATGGAATACGCAAGATCTCGGATCTCTGTGGGATCCATACAGATTAAAGAGCAGATGTTCCCCAAAGGAAGAGTGAGCCAAGGGTTGTAAAAACTCCGGAAAAATAAGGACAAGAAGTGGGCAGGTCTCAGAGGTCAACATCAACAAACCTAACGAACCAAACAAGCACTGATTAAAAATCTAATGGAAGCAGGTCACAGAGAGACGTCTGGTTCCCTTTCTGAGGTCACAGTCTCATGGGGAGGCTGGTACCTGTGAAACAACAACACAAGGCAGACTGTGTACCTGGCGAGCACAAAGGGCAGTTACTGGTGGAATCAAGGGCCTACTCAGGGCACGGGGTGGGTGGATCTATAGATTTGAGGGGATAGCAGTGGTTCTTTATTCAGGGTGGGCAGATGGTGGGTCAGCTGAGGCTCTCGGATGGCGTATTAATTTCTTACGGCTGCTATGCCAAAGTACCACAGGCAGCATGGTGTAAAGGATGGAGATTTATTGTCTCTGGGAGCTTCAAGTCTGAGATCCAGGTGTCGGTAGCTTTGGTTCCTTCTGAGGCTGGCAGGGAAGGTCTGTTCCATGCCACCCTCCTGGCGTCTGGTGGTCTCCTGGCCATCTACGGCATTCCTCAGCTTGTGGAAGCATCGCCCCGATATCTACCTTCGTCCTCATGTGGTGTCCACCCTGGATGGGTGTCTGTATCTGAATTTCCCCTTTTTACAGGGACCCCAGTCGTACTGGATTAGGGGCCTACCTTATCCCAGGATGACCTCACCTTTGCTAGTTACGTGAGCAGTAACCCTCCTTCCAAATAAGGCCACATTCTAAGGTGTGAGGGTTAGGACTTGGACACACGTATTCTTGGGGACACAACTCGGCCCCTGACAGACAATATCTTCAAGTTGTCAGGAAAGCATGGAGCCAGGAGCTGAGCCTCTCAAAACCCTTTCTGAGACTCTTCCCTATGAAGACTAAAGACCCGGGTCCCCCCACCCCCCTGTCTTTCTAAGCACAACGAGAGTCTCAGGAGTTTCTGATGCTTCCAGAAGGATCCTGGGAGTCGAGGAGGGTGGGGGTGGGGCACTGAAAGCAGGGAGGAGAAGCCCTTCTCCCTTTTCATTACGCTGTGGAAAACAGAAAACTCAATTTATGTGAGAACAAACAGGCTTTAACCTGAAGTTCATTCTCCCACTCGGTGACTTCACAGCATAGACATGCGAGAGCGGCAGCCGGTATCGTGCCCTGGCCACACACTCCGAGGGACCTAGATTGGGAAAATAATGGCATTTTCTCAACAAATTATCTCCCAGCTGAAGTAATAACTTGTTTGTAGATACGCCAATTCAGATTTTCCTCCCCTTAACCTGCCTCTAAAAGAAACGTAGTGTCGTCCACATAACAAAATGGCAGCAGTGTCCCTGTCCCCCACCCCCTGCTGAGCCTTTATTAATTTTAAGCCATTGACAGAGTCCCTTTGGAAACTGTGTTCACATCTCCGGTCAACAATATCCTCCTGCTCAGTTCCACTAAAATACACACTGTCAGAGAATAAAGCAAACATTTCTCTGCGAAGGAAAAAAATGGCTGCCATCGAGTTAACGGGTCCTCGCTCGGATTCACATCCATTCTGTAACAGGGGGACCACAGCCTCCGACTCTTCTGGTTCCCACAGCCTCCCCAGTCTGCGGCCATGTTGGCTGGAAGGACGGGCACGGGCGCCATGTTAGATGACAGGTGCCTTGGTGAATGACACCATTGTGGCGTCTTCTGTCCTCCCCCAATTACAGTCTAGTAGGGGAGACACACATTCAACCAACCAAACAAGCACCCAGTCTGTAAAGCCAGCTCGTAGTAAGAGCTACATGTGAAAGAAATAAGGTATGGAGTAAGGACGGCCAGTGGCACTTGATCTGAGATGTGAAGAAGGAGGGCAAACCCACGCTGGCAGAGGGGAGAGGGCTCATCCAGAGCTGGCCAGCCATCCAGTGCCAAGAGGTATAGAACTTCTGAATGCAGAACACAGAGCGAGCCAGCTAGGCTTAACCAGAGAGACGGCGGCGGGGGGGGGGG